>NW_027185791.1:18560787-18561991 GCF_028583685.1 Petaurus breviceps papuanus | reverse complement strand
GGGTAGAAGTAAAATAGAGGAGGCAGAAGGGATAGGAACAAGAGATACAATCATACATAAGGTCAGGAGTAGAATAGGTTTGGGAAAGTGTACATCTATGTATGCATATATGTATGTATGCATATGTGTATGTCTATATCTATAGCTATCGATAAACATACCTAAACTTTGTTGTAGCCTTCTAGGGGGAGGGAAAAAAAGAACAAAGTAAAAAAGTACAGAGCAGAGAACAAAAGAAAACCCACAAGGAAGCAAAGATGGACAATTCTCAACACAACGAGTATTATTTGTCATATAGGCTTTCTTGAAATGAAAATCTATTGCTACATATTGTGAATCCTCTCATGTTCTGTGATGCATGTGACATTTTTTCTAACTTTATATTTAAGTTTATGATATGCTTTTGTGTCTTTTCTCTATTTTGTATTTGTGTTCTGGCGTTTGAGTCTAAAATAATTTTTTTTTAAGCAATTGGGGTTAAGTAACTTGCTCAAGGTTACACGGCCAGTTATTTCTGGGTGTGCTGCTAAGTATCAGAGCCTGGATTTGATCCCAAGTCATCCTGACTCGGGGGGGCGGTGCTCTTACTCACTGCACCATCTGGCAGCCCCTAAGCAATTGGCGTTAAGTAATTTGCTCAAGGTTACACGGCCAGTTATTTCTGGGTGGGTGCTAAGTGTCTGAGCCCAGATTCGATGCCAGGTCATCCCAACTCTGGGGGTGGCGCTCTTACTCGCTGTGCTACCTGGCCACCCCCTAAAATAAAATTTTGAAAAAAAAAGAAAAGAAATAATTATTAATTGTGTATTTTTCCTCCATCTTGTCATCTTGGACATTCCCTCTTTGTGTCACACTTTCCTTTTTGTGAATAAAGTAGTATGTTTAAAAGGAATGTGCTTAAAACTAGTGATCCATAGTTCAATCAATATGTTGATAGTCCATTGCCCTTCTTCTCTCCTTCTTACCCTGACTGGATCACAGGTTTTTACTTTTTCTTTCTTTTATTTTTTCTCTTCCTTTCTCTCTTATTTCCTTTCTTTCTTCCAGTCTCTCTCCCTCCCTCCCTTTCTTTCTCTTTCTTTTTCTTTCTTTCTTTCTTTCTTTCTTTCTTTCTTTCTTTCTTTCTTTCTTTCTTTCTTTCTTTCTTTCTTTCTTTCTTTCTTTCTTTCTTTCTTTCTTTCTTTCTTTCTTTCTTCCTTCCTTC
>NW_027185791.1:18529301-18560687 GCF_028583685.1 Petaurus breviceps papuanus | reverse complement strand
TTCTTTCTTTCTTCCTTCCTTCCTTTCTTTTTTCTTCCTTCCTTCCTTTCTTTATATTTTTATTTGTCTCTCTCTGTGTCTCTCCCTCTCTTTATGTCTGTCTGTCTGTTTCTAACTCTCTCCCTTTATTCTCCCTCTTAGGTGTTGGAATTTGACTTGCTTATGAATACTTATAATTGATCCTGCACTCCATAGTCTTCAATAGTTTTCTCAAGATATTTCTGGCATAAGGATTAGATTCCTCTCTTTAGGAATATTGCTTTAAAGTGGCACTTTTGCTCCTATAATACTTACTATGGCTAAGGCCACAGTATATACAGCTAGGTACAGATCCTAAAACGTTTTAATATTTTGTCTAATATTGAAAAAGAGTGAATTCATTAGTGATAGTTATAGAAGCCAGCTTTTTGAATTCTTAGTTTTTGATTTGTTTCTTGAAACCTGAAAAGTAATTTCAAAATTATATTCTAAGTATGTCTATCTCCTTCTGAAAGTCAATCACAGCACCATTGTTATTTTCCCTGTTTCATTGTTAGGTGCCACTTCTAGAGCAAAGATGTTTAAAGTTCTCTGGTCCTTCAGATTTTTCCTTTTTAGATTGTATTCATTGAACTTATTCATTTTCTCTTTTTTATTATATCTATTTTTACAGATGGAATTGTTTCTTAAGATTGCCCTGCAATTAATCTGCTATACATTGGAGCTGGGGACATTGTTGACCAAAAGCAATACATAGCCTTTGACTATAAGAGATGAGATCTGATTCCAATTTTGTTATGATATACTACTGGCATGTAATTAACTTATTCATATCTTCAGTCGTTCTATGCACATTGGTAGTTTGCCTGCCTTAGTGGTCAGTGACCTCTTCATAAAAGTATTTCTGTCAGGTGGGTATTAGCATTTTAGGTTTGTTCCTAGATATCTTGCTTTCTTGTTATACTAGAATATGAAAGAATGTTATTCATTCTAATATCCTTTGTTCCATCCTGTGGTGATTAGAAATGTTCAGAAGTCACAGTTTCTGGGTAATTTAATCATTTTGTTAGACCAAAGACCCCTCATGGTGATGGGTTCACAGTTTATATACCCTTCCAAGAGTAGGTATTCCTTAGGGGTACCAATCAACTCTGATTGGCTGAAACAAAGGAAGGTGGACTACAATAACATGAGGGTCCTGAGGTCGTGTATCACCCACATCTTAGTCAGAGACATGAATTTTCATGTCACACATCTTAACAAAAGGAAATAACACGTTACCAGAACTCTCTGAGCAAACACAAGGAGCAGGAATATACCCATTAGCCCAAACTTCGAATTTCTTTTACTGTCTGATTAGATCTTGGCCTGGATAAATTTTTAGGAGATTTTTCTGACACTGGTTGTTTCTGGATGAGGAAGTAGAAAGGGCAAAAACCTTTGTCCTAATACAATAATTAGTCACTAAATATGAGAGAAATATTCATCTCTTACAGTGCTGATCATTATGATGGTTTAGAGTAGGACAAGCCTGTAATACTGTGATAGCCCATAATTTTCTTATATTTGTGGAAGCAATTATAACTTTACTGAGGTGAGAGGGGTGGTAATCCAACATGGTATAGACAGAATTCAACTGACAATAGGTTTCAGGCTTCTGGCCTTCAAAGATTCCATAGAATTCTCAGAGTCCAAGGGTCCCCACTGTATATCACCCTGGTTGATATCCCTTACTTTACTGATGCCCCCTCTACACATGACATGATGATCGGGCTTTGGGGTGATTAGTGTTATTATTAATAGCAGCAGCGTTGTAATCACAACTACTGTCTCCTTTGTTAAGTTTTGTTTTGTTTATTTTTTTAAACAGGAAGAGTGCCAATGTCAGGAGGAAGTCCTCTACTTGATGAACTTGGATTAGATAAAGAGAGTAAAACAGGACAAGTTCTCAATTCCCTTGCCTGTTCATTTCTCCCCGTATTAGCAAAGCACAGTATAGCAGAAAGAGCCTTTACCAACTGAGTCCCCTACCCAGCCACAATCTACTTGAAGGGATCATAGGGCATATTTTATTTTTATTTTATTTTTTAAATTTTTTTATTTTTAATAAATTGAATTAATTAAAATAAATATTTTTAATTTGATTTTTATCAGAAAGGGAATCTCTCATGGAGCTGGACACATGCTGTATGCGAAGGGGCATGCTGTATGCTTTGCTATGATGGCATAGCAACTCCTATCTGGTTGAGTTGAGGATCATCTGCTACTGAGAATTAGAAGAATGGGTTGATTCTAGCGGGGCTGTAAAGGTGTGGAGATAGCTTCTTTGCCAACTTTCTTTTGGAACATCTATTTGGGTAATTTTTGAACAGCAATACCTCTCCTGTATTTCGAAGACTAGAGAGGGAATTTTCCTTTCGACTCCCATGATAATGGTGCCTTGTTCAAGAAGCATGTGGCAATGGTGATCGGCTAATTTGTGCCTTGGTGAATGTGAAATGTACTCTGGTTGCTACTTCCAGCTTTCTGTTTGTCTCCTTGAGCATGTGTTAGGGAACAGAGGTCCTGAGGAGTGGACTTCTTAGTGTCCCAGGCACCATTCTAAGACAGAGGAGATACCCACCTACATCGGTAGCATAGGTGTTAATACATATCATCTTTTCTGTTTTAAGTATTTCTTTTGTGGTGGAGGAAATAGATGAATGTACTACTTTGTGCAATGAATGACTTCTTAAGATGAGCCTTGGCTAATTCCTTTTGGAGAAATACTTGGCATGAGCCACACTTAAAGTTCATTTAAGATTTTCCCCAGGACTGCAGGGTTGGGGAATAATGAGCCAGAGTTAAAAAAAAAAAAACAACCTCTCAGGGCAGCTAGGAGGCACAGTGAATAGAGCACTGGCCCTGGAGTCAGGAGGACCTGAATTCAAACCCGGTCTCAGACACTTAACACAAAACTAGCCATGTGACCTTGGGCAAGTCACTTAACCACAATTGCCCTACTTTCTCCCCTCCAAAAAGCAAACAAACAAACAAACAAAAAGCCACAAAAATAAAAAACTCTCACTCCATTTCATACAGGTCAGGTTTCTCCAAGACTGAACTCAGTGATTAAGCATAGAGCTAGAACCATTTTGAATCATGAAGGGACACATAAATTTTTTTTACATTAAATTTTGCTTAAGCTCATCAAATTAATAAAGTGAGATGTAATTCTAAGGGGGTAGAGTATACATGAGCAGGGGAATCCCTAATAAATTTGGTAAGTACTCCAATCAATATGAGATTATAGAGTGTGGGGCTTTGTCTGGAGGCATCACCTACCCCCATGAAAGGCATGCCTGAGGATGGCTTTCTTTTTTTTTTTTAAGCAATTGGGGTTAAGTAACTTGCTCAAAGTTACATGGCCAGTTATTTCTGGGTGTGGTGCTGAATATCTGAGCCGGGATTGAATCCCCCAGGTCATCCTGACACTGGGGCCAGTGCTCTTACTCACTGAGCTACCTGGCCGCCCCTGGATGCCTTTCTGAAAACACACAGGGAACTCTAAGATATCTGGTCAACTGGGACTCCAGAGGACAGACAATTGTGAGAAATTCCAACCTTCTCCATGGTCTTCAAAAATGAGCTTAAATACCAGCATGCTCCCTCACTCTCATCAGAACTCTCCCTTCATTTTTCCCTTCTTTCTTTCAGAGTGTACCAAAGGAGCAGTGGGAAGAAAATATTTCTTGAAATGTTAAGGGATTGTCCAGAAAATTACTCCTAGTTCAGTTATATTCAAGGGAGAGCTCATGGGTTTTTTGAATATTTTTTATTCGCTTTTTTTTCATTATCTGTCCATGGACTTCCATGAATCCTTTGGGGCATCTGCATTTTCTGTGAGGTGAAACAAAATATCTTTCAAGTAAAAAAAAGTTCTTATGTAATTTGCAGTTGATATTTTCATGCTTGTATGGGAGCTGAGGACCCTTTTATTCATATTTAGGAAAAACTAGAAATGAACAAGTTTCTATGGAGCTGTCCGAAGGCAACTCCAGGTAGGGGCAATGAGCCAAAAGGAGAAATGGCCCTCTTTGGTCAGACCCAAGCTTGGACCTAGTCCATGTGTGTCTAGCTTCCAAGGGGCCCTGGATTATACACCTTTATCAGAAATAACTTGTTTATCCCCAATGGAGGCACATAGCCAGATCAGGATATAGTCCACACAAGAAACAGAGTTTGCCACCTTAAATGAATCAGATTCGTGTTTGATCCATATATTTGAGAACTCCAGTAGTAATCTTGTTAAGCCCACAGATAGACAGATCATTCCTGCAATCCTGGTGTCTCTATTCTCTCCAGATATTTCCCCCCAAGATGTACAACATTAACTAAAATGCTGACGTAAAGCAGAAGGTCTGCAAAATGTATTCTTGCTGAGGATATCATGCTGATAACTCTTCCCACTGAAGGTTTTGGTTCAAATCCTAAAGAATCCAATCTCAATCCTAACTTCCTGCCATTCTCCTTATTTCTGCCTTCTTAGGCACACCATCTGTTTTGTGTAATTCTAGGCATGTTCCCTCCTATTTTTTCACTCACCATACCTAATTTCATTCAATAATGAAGTCCAAGCAAAATAGCCCCAGATCAAATTTAAAATTTCTCTTTTATTTCCTCCAACAAATATCCCCTAATAAGTGCCTAAGAGTCAAATTTGCCATTATCACCATTAACTCCTTTTTACATTGACTTCCTCATTCACCATGGTAATTCTTTGTGGAGTATAAAATATTGAGTGAGGAAAAAGACAGGAACATCAAAGTTCAAGTCTCTCCTCTGAAACATAGCAGCTATGTGACCCTGGGTAAGTCACTTCACCACTCAGTGCTCTTCTAGGCAGTTTCCTAAGACTAAAAGTTATAGGAAAGGTACAACCTGCATCATTAGAAGGTGTTTCATCATTTGGGGGTTCATTATCCTAATGAAATCCCAGGTCTTATCCCCCTCTTTTTTACAGTCATTTTTTGGGAGATGAGTAACAGAACACATGGCTGTAACCAACATGTAGATTCCCAATACCTTTGAAGAAGAAATCATATCTCTTCAATAACCTGGCACAGAAAGTGTATACCTTTATAGAGCTGAAAAACAGCTTATGGAAGCCACAGTAAGAGAACTCCATGAAATTCCACCCAAGAATGTGGTCTATTTATACCCCAAACATTTAAAGGTCCCCTGAGTGCACAGAAATCACATTTTTAATTAAAGAACATTTCCTTCTATTTGTTCCTGAAGGTAATGGCATCATGCACAAGGATTTAACACTGTGTGTGTGTGTGTTCATGTGCACATGTGTATTTGAAATCCTGATCTCATACAATTAATGCTATATTTTCCCATAAGGCTGCTTTCCCTCAAAAGGGATGAAACTAAATAACAAAACAGCAACTCAGAACTCACTGAACTGAAGTCATGGATAGTTTAAGCCTCAGTCAAATGCTGGTTAATTATAATCAACAAATGCTTACTGAGCACCTACTATATTTAGGCCAGTACTTGAGGTATTGAAGATACCGGGAAATGTAAGATATAATCCATTCCTTCAAAGGCATTATACAATTTAGTTTGAGAGACATGAAATATACACAGAAATATAAACAATATAAAATAAGCATAAACTGAGTGCCAAATGAGTGGTAGAGACAGAAATGCTTACAGGAATTTGGATGAAATTTTTGCCTTGAGATTAAATGGCTGGGGTTAGGAATTGAAGATATGATCTTTAAAATCCAATTTAATTTCATTTTCAACTTTGAATTCTCTCTCTCCCACATCTCCAAGTCCCCTCTTCATTGAGAAAGAAAAAAATTACAAACATATATACTCAAGCAAAGCAAAATCCCACATTAACCGCATCCAAAAAAAAAAAATCCAAACATATGCCTCAATCTGCACTTGGAGTCTATCACCTCTCTGTCAGGAAGTGGTTAGTATGTTTCATCATGAATCCTCTGGAAATGTGAGTGGTGATTGTGTTGATCAGAGTTTTCAGTCTTCAATATTGTTTATCTTTATGATATTATTATTATTGTATAAATTGTTCTCCTGATTAAGGCTTCCTCTTTGTACTAGTTCTAGTTTTTTAGTTCCCTAGAAACTAGAGTCCCTAGTTTCATCCTCTCTTTAATAACCAGAAAAATGGATTAAAAATGAAGGGAAACTCCATTGACTCAGTCTCCTAGTGCCCTTCCATCCTCTGAATTCTGCTATCTGTTAGGGGTAACAGGATCTGGGAGTGCTAGGACCTATCAGATTCTGAGACTCCAGAAATCTTGTAACTCAAGGTTTCCGAGGTTTAGGAACACAATAAGTTGGTGTGGGAAGGATATTCCACTCAGACAATAGACCTGGTCCTTTAAAAGCCATATCCACTTGCTTTGCTGGAAAATTAGTTGCCTTTACTGCCAGAAATATTGTCTCTAAAAAGGAAAAGTCATCTTAATTCTAGAAGTTATAACAGTAATGCTGCTTGCAGCTGCCGTAAGGGTGTAAGACCAATAACACCAGCACACAGAAGGGCTGCCAGCATAGGTTCTTTGATCTACTTTTCTAAAGGAAAGCAACTCAAAAGGGGTCAACAATCTTACTTTAATCAAACATATATATCATTTACTTAGTTCAGGGGGGAAAGCCAGTACTCTGAACTTCAGAGAAAATACAAACAAAAATTACAAGCAGAAATAATAGAATAAAGACCAACAGACAGGGCTTCTAACCATCTGACTAAATAATACATACATCACAGATCGACAGACAGATCCAATTGACTGACCATTACATACATACATAGTTACCAGAGAGAAAAGGACCAACCTCTAGGTTTTCAAAGCTGGGGGGTGGGGGGAGAAGCTCCTTAATGGCTACCCAGAGTCTCATCTGGCTACATCACACAAATGTTCCTTTCAGGTGTGAGCCCCAAAGCAAAATGCTAACCTCATAGTATATATATACTTCTTCGAGATCAGAGGGCATCACAAACCTCATGACCCAGGTTCATGTGACTTAGGCTTCTATGTGACTTAAGCAGGTCACATAGGCCTATTAATGTATGGGAAAGATGTTCCTATTAAGCAAAAAATATATATATTAACAATACAGAAGACTGAAGATGGGACTCTGAATGAATTTTGTTTTAATTCAAATGGAAAAGATGAATTTCATTTCAAACTAAGATACCATTCTCTTAAGAGGTTAACCAATTTAACAAATGGGTGAATGGCATAATATACAATTTGGGAATGATCCAAGAAAATTCTCCATACTCAATCATTCCAACACACACTCTCTCTTCTCTTCTTCCTCCACAAAGAACCATATTAATAGTGATGAGAAAATTAATATTAAGGAAATTATTTGAAGAAGCTCTTCAGGAAAATAAATAGGCAACCAAAAAGAATTCAACCATAACTAATTTTGGAGCCATCATTGAGGTAAAACATAGTTCACTCTCTAATGTCACATCATTTTAATAAATATTTGAGTACATATTAATATAATCTGTAGCATTCCACTACAAATAAAATGAGAGATCAAGGGGACAGCCTGGGAAAAAAATAAGTATTCTCAAAGAAATAATAGGAAGGAGTATAAATGGCTTAGAATTGGAGATATAAAATTTTATTCAAGTAACAAACTCCTTGAAAATTATATCCTTAAAAATATAGTAACTCCATGGAAATCCAGAGAATACTAGAATAAAACAAAAATTGGGGGGGGGGGAATCATCTATTTTTAAAAATGAATCTGAAAAAACAGGTCAAGGAGAGAAAATCTAAAAATCATTGAACTAGTGGGAAAATATCAACCACAAAAAAGTCCAGTTACCATATTTTAAGATATCATGACTGGGAGGCAGCTAGGTGGTACAGTGAATAGAGCACTGGCCCTGGAGTCAGGAAGACCTGAGTTCAAATCCAGTCTCAGATACTTAACACTTACTAGTCATGTGACCTTGGACAAGTCACTTATCTCCAATTGCCCTGCCCTTCCCCCTCCAAAAAAGCAAATTAAAAAAAAGAAAAGAAAGAAAATAAATAAATAAATCATGACTGAAAACTGAGACCTATTAGAACCAGAGGGTGAAGTGAATATAGATGGAACCTACTGGTCACTCCCTGAAAGAAATTTCCATATGAAAACTCTCAGGAAAACCATCAGCAAAGTTCATAGCTTCCATTTCAGTGGGGGAGAGGGGTGGAGTATATGCTCTAAGAAGTCAGAAAGAAAGAGCTCAAGTACAGGGGAACTTGTAGTTAGGATAACACATTCATTGACAGCAGTTACTATAAAGGAACAGAGATCTTGGGATATTATATTCTTCGATGCAAAATATAAGCACTTCTAGCCAAGAATAACTTACATAACAAAGCCCATTATAATCTGACAAGGAAAAAAAACAGGATCTTCAGTGAAACAAAAGACTAACAAACATACCTGATGAAGGAGCACAACTGAGTTGATACTTAGAAATCCAAACATGACAGTTAAGAGAAAAATAGAAAATTTGAACATTTAGAAATAAGCATACTGTGATAAAGAGTTTATATTCTAACAGGGTGTAATGGGAATGTAAATTTTAAAGATCTTCCCTGCCCCTAGGCTAAAGTGCACCAGGAGCCTGGGGTGGGAGGCTTGTTTTTCAGTAGATACTTTTTGATTGGCCAGTGAGTCAATAAGGTTGTTACATTCTCTGAGCCAGGAGAAGGCTATATAAGCCCTGATGTGTAGCTTTGTTTTGGGACTCACTTTGAGAAGTGTTCAGTGATTTGATATGGATTCTGGGAAGCCGTTGTCCTGAGCCCCCCAGCTTTGAAAAAACCCAGATGTTGAAACCCAGATGTTGACTGGGTATGGATGTAATGGTTGGACAGTTTGAAATCTGTCTACTAGATCTGTTTCTGTCTTGATAATTCTGTCTGTGTACTTTGAAGTTTGGGGTGCTGACCTTTTCCCCTGAGCAAGGTAAACGATATATGTCTGACTGATTAAAGTAAGCTTGTTAACCCATTTTGAGTTGCTTTCCTTTATCAAAGCAGATCCAAGAACCTGTGGTGGCAGCAACCCTGAGGACGCTTGGGGTGATTGCTGTTACACAGGGGGAGAAGAAACAAGTATTCCTTCAGAACCTAAAAGCCACTAAGGGTCTTAGAAGAAATAAACAAAGAAGGAATATCTTTATAATATCAAGAGCAAAAAAAGGGAAAGCAAATTAGAAAGGACTATACTAGAGAAGAAATATAGAAAGGGAGTACAACTTAATTCAAATAATTGGAATGTGAGAAAATACTATATAAACACAGAGAAAAATTGTGAAGAAAGAGGTTACACATGAACCTCACTTTCATTTGAACCAGACAAAAGGGGATTGAATATTTGCACGCACACACACATGCACAGAGTTTGTTATAAAAGTACATTAAACTCAACACTCAACAGGGAATCCAGTGAGGATAGGGAGAGGAGAAATAGAAATTAAGAGGAAGGGTTAATTCAGAGGGGGATTAGTCATAAGTAAAGGAAACTCTAACTTCAGAAGGTAGAGGGTGAGGGAAGGAAAGCACACAAGCATGAGAATGCATGATTGTGGACTATGTGAGAAGAAAAATAGAGGAACAGAGGTATATTGCACCAATACAAATCAATAGAAATAACACACTTCTCTTTCAATATCTTCTTTGCTAAGAGGGAGGCAGGAGGCAAAAAGAACAGTAAGCAGAGGGAAATACACAATTAACTGTCATAACTATTAATGGTAGAAACTCATCAATAAAATGGAGGAGAGGGGCGGCCAGGTAGCACAACGAGTAAGAGCTCCAGTGTTGGGATGACCTGGGGATTGAATCTGGGCTCCGACACTTAGCACCCACCCAGAAACACCTTAAGCAAGTTACTTAACCCCAATTGCTTAGGGGCGGCCAGGTGGCTCAGCGAGTAAGAGCACCGGCTCCAGTGTTGGGATGACCTGGGGATCAAATCCGGGCTCAGATACTTAGCACCACACCCAGAAATAACTGGCTGTGTAACCTTGAGCAAGTTACTTAACCCCAATTGCTTTAAAAAAAATGGAGGAGAGAAGCAAAATAGATGAGAAAGCAACATGTTATTTACAAAAAACACATTTGAAACAGAAAGATTCACACAAAATTCAAATAAAGGTCTAAAGAAAAAAAAATCTATTAGGCTTCAGGTGAAATTAAGAAAGACTTAAAAAGTAAGAAGGAAAAGGGCCTAACAGGACCAGATCTCAAACTATGCTAGAAAGTAACAATGGTGATGATAAATAATTATCAAAATGAGTTAGTATTGGTTATAAAAATAACATCCTAAACAAATTAGAGGAGCAAGGAAGAAAATAAATAGCTTTCACACCTATGGCTAGGGGAAGAGATGACCAGAAAAGAGAGAAGATGACAGAAGATGACTTGCATAATTTTGGTTATGTAGCCTTTATAAGTTCCTAGGATCCTTCTTTCTACTCACATTTATACTCATGGGTAAAGTGTTTCTAAGGCAACATCTTCCCCTCAGAATTCTCCAAGTGCATATTCAGGGATGAGCTACCATTCCCTCCAATCCCCCATCCTTTCCAGTGTTACCCTCCAATGACAAGTGTTCCAGTTTTATTTAGCCAATTAACATAATTGAGATTTCACAAAAGGGATATTTGCTGAAAAGATATGGCAAAAAAGAGGCACAAACATTTCCCTCCAACACCTGGGGGTATACTCCACCATCTACCACTATAATCCTTGAGGAGAAGGGGTTAAATGAAACAATTTCTGAAGAGAATTTGCCAGATTTCACCCTCAAATTCAGCATAACTATTATATGGTAGTTGTCTCAGATACCAGGAAGCGTCACTCCTATCCCTTGGTGGCATAGTGGATAGAGTGCTGGGTTTGTAGTCAAGAAGACCTGAGTTCAGATCTGGCCTCAGACACTTACTAGCTGTGCTATCCTGGCCAAGTCACTTAACCCTGTTTGCCTCAGTTTCCTCATCTGTAAAATTATCTAGAGAAGGAAATGACAAGAAAAACCCAAACGGGGTCATGAAGAGTCAGAAACAACTGACATGACTGAACAACAACTTCTTCAGTTGGTAGTAAACTCTAGCTTGATTAGGAAAAAAAAAACCTCACTGAGCTTTTTATAGTCTAATTTTCTAAGCTTTTGAAGGTCTTAACTGTCTCAAATACTCCTCCTAAAAGGAGGAAAGAATAAAAACCAAAAGGCAAAGAACAGAGGCCCATATGCACTATTATGTCTAGATCCAGATGGGAAGATTAAGGCCTGTGGCTTCTCTCTTCACATAGAATCTTCCAGTAGCATGTTTCCCTTGATTTGTCCCAGGAAGGAAAAGAAACTAGTCTGGCCAGTTCGTGTTTCTGTATGCATTCTCACTTCCAGCTCAGAAGTCAATTGAAAGGCTACTCTACTTCACGTGGTAGACAGATGGGAAACAATACTTGTGCATTCTCTTAATTGGTCTTGCCTCCTACTCGCCCCCCCAGTGACATCATCATGCCATTCCTAAAGGTTTCCCAGCCTCTCCCATGTGGAAGACTGCAATCGCTAAGAATGTTGTACATGTTCAGCATGGCTGGGTGTGACTACTTCCCCATTTATAAATAAATTAAATTGAAAATTTTTTGAATGAACAAGATCAATGCAATTCATTTAGAAAAGAAACAGTTAACTTGGAAATGTCTTCAGTGAATATCTTTAATTAAGGACAGCTATATACATATATATGTATGTGTATATGCATATGTATACATGTATGTGTATATATGCATGTATATGTGTGCATATTATTTTTACCTAATGTGTGTTACACACATACAAACATACATAGACACATGATAAAAAGATATAAATAGATCTCAAAAGAAGAAATCCAAGTGGTCAATAGCCATAATAGAAACTATTCCAAATCACTAATGATTAAGGAAATGAAAATCAAAATATCTCTGACTTTCCATCTTTCAGATTGCCAAAGAAGGAAAAAAAAAGACTGCTAAGGCTTTTTAATCTGACTCTACCTGACCATTGCTTTCTTTAGTTACACACCACCAGTGCCCATTTCTGATCTATTGTTTTGTCTAGCTTTAATTTTGATCTTTGATTTTGATTTGATTTCCTTTTACTTAAAAATACATGTTTGAATCTGAAATATTGTGAATGGCTTTCTTGTATGGGGAATAGTGGAATATTTGGAAACTGTGGAATACAGATGGAGATTGATGGAAAATACAGTAGTTAGTAGAAAATTGTACAGAATATAAAACAGGTCAGAGATTCCAGTTTCTTACCAATGACTAGAGAAAATTTCTCCTTTAATCAGGACTTAAACGATAATTTCACTAATACTCAATATTAAGAATTTATAGCTTTGTCAAGTCTCCAGACCAACAGAGGAAGTGGTCTTTGTTTACCTCAGACATCAACTCTGGCAATAAATAAAATAAACAAAACACAGGAGTTTATCTAGCTTGATCTCTAGCTGTCTTGGACAGTTTGGATAAGTCTCCTCAGTCCAGGAAGTAGGGAGAGAGAAGGTGGGGAGAAAAGGACAAAGTTCTGCATTTAAACTGGCCCCAGTGAATGGAGATATTAGTGTGATGTTTAAAAAGTACAAGAGACATAATTTCTGAGTAATTTAATCATTTTATTAATAATGCTAGCATTTTATTAATAAAAGAGGTCAGTGACACTCTCAATGACAAAGACCATCATTGTGGCAAGCTTACTGCTTTTGTGCCCTTGGAAGAGTGGGTGTTTCTAAGGGTGGCTATCAACTCTGATGGGTTAACAACTAATGAGGGAATTAATATTACAATGAGGTGGACCTATTCTGATGAAATGTTGAAGGTGTAACTTTGTTTACTCTGTTTACTTCTAAATTACCTCTGGCCTTGGACAATCTAATAAATGAGTTTATACCCACCTAAACTGGAGTAGAACGCAATGGGCAGGGATTCACCTAGATAACATTGGGTGGGGTCCGACTAAGATTGAGGGGAAAATTAGTTCAACGTTCAAAGAATGAGCTTTTGAAATAAGGATTTTAGGAAAAGGGGGAACTTTGGATCTCCCCAAATTATTGGTTATTAATAATCATTTCTCTCAATAGTAATCTGGGAGGATTCCAGTTTCATTCCTTTCTCTAGAAAGGAATTTATCAAATGATAACTTCTGCTCTCCATAGTGACACCTAGGAATTATATTGGATATAGGCCACAGGAAACTAATAAACATTTACTCTTATTGTCATGCTAATAGTAGACAAATTCCCCAATGTCTCCTGAGAGGGAATCTGGTATAGTTTCTATTGTACCATGATGTTTCTCTGCACCATAAAAGTATTATCTAAATGTGGGTACTTTATCTTTGATCCTCACACTTGCAATATTTGTTAAATTCTTTGTAATCTTTAAATTCTCTAAAAGTTGCTTCTTTTATCTTTGTTCTACATTGGAAATAAAAAGAAATCTTGCAATTGTTTCTCAGCAGTTAAAATGTAATTAAGGATCAGATTTTAAACAAATGTTGAAAACCTTTCAAAGTTGGTATAAAAAAATAAAATCCATCTAAAAACATTTTCTCTCTGCCTGCTCATTTTGAAAGAACTCTGTTATATGCAAAGATCACATTGTAATATTCCTAATCCTGTAGTATAAAATGAATGGATGATTGGGGTTTTTTTTCCCCCTGTTTTAATGACAACTCTACATTTTTCTGGTTTGCATGACTCAGTGAGTGTTGGGAAAGAGACTAATGTTGCAAGATGACAAAATGTTGACTTGACAATTCCTTTTGCATTCTGTCCTGGTGCCAGGGAATGTGGTTACATCATGAGAGCCAAACCCTGAAGTATATAAATGGTTGAAGTATGTTTTAATTAAAACATTCTGTAGATATGTTTCAGAGCTACATGATCTCTTTTCAGAAAGACAATAAATGTAACTTTCTTCATTTGACAAATCCTGTTATCTAGGTTTATTAGCTATTTTTTCTAGGATGACTTTGTTAATAAACTGTAAGATCATAAGGCTGGGGAGAACCTTGACAGAGTGTCTAGGATTCATTCCCTTGCTTTCCCAACTCATTCAGACCTTTCTAGGCAGATGATTACCAGATTCGTTTTTGTTGTTGTTTGGTTGGGTTGTTTTTTTTCTTTTTAATTTCTTGCAAGGAAATCCTAGTGTCTCTTCTGGTAACTCCTGCTCATGTTTATCCTCATGAGTGGAGAATTCATGTTGATATCTAACTTAACCCCTCTGGAACACCATTTCTCTGAAGCCCCGTTCAAAAGAAACTTGGGAGTCAACGAATCAGCTTCTTTATGTACTTGTCTGGTGTGGTAAGACGAGGGTGTGAGTCTCAGCTCAGATGCTCATTGATGGTGTGACTCTCCAAACAGAAGGAATCCTACCTTCGAAGGATGCACCTTGTCCTCTATGCTTCTCTTTTCCTTTCTGTAGCAGTCCTTTTCAGCTTGTCTCCCATGTTCACAGCCTTGGAAATGTGGGGTATGACAGAAAGAAGTCAGAAGATCTGGGTTCAGATTCTGCTTCTAACATTACTAATGTGGCCTTGGGCAAGTTATTTAGCAGCCATGGGTTGTAGTAGCCTCATCTGCACAATGGGGTATTTTGACTTTATGGAATAAATAAAGCATTTGGATTATTTGACTCATGACCTGTGAGGACCCTTCTTGTTCTGGATCTCTAATGCTGTTGGTTCCCCCCATAAGAGTTTGTACACATATTCTCTTCTCTGTATTCCCATTGAGTCATCCATTCATGATTAGCTACCTACATCATTTCAATAACCTCCTTTCTACTTCCACTTTCTCTCTTTCCAATTCATCCTTCGCCCGTCTGCCAAATGAATTGTTCTTATATATGGTGACTGCTCTTTGAGTCTCCAGCTGCTGAACTCTTGATGGAGAGGGAAGGAAAACAAATTAATAGTTTCCAGTCATTAAATATAGTCTTCCCACTTACATGAACTGAAACAAAGTAAAGCTAACAGAAGCAGAACATTGTACTCACAATAACAGCAACATTGTATAATGATCAACTTTGATAGACTTAACTCTTCTCAGCAATACAATGATCCAAGACAATTCCAAAACACTCGTGATGGAAAATGCTGTCCGCATCCAGAGAAAGAGCCAATGGAGTCTGAATGCAAACAGAAGCAGATTATTTTTACTTTATTTATTTTTTTCATGTCCCCCCCCTTTTGATCTGTCTTTTTTCTTTCACAACATGACTGATGTGGATATGTTTTACGTGATTGCACATATATATCCTATATCAAATTATTAACTTATTTTGGGGGGGAGTAGGGGGTGAGGGAGGGAGGGAGAAAATTCAGAACTCAGGAACTTTTTAAAATGAATGTTAAAAATTGTCTTTACATATAATTGGGTGAAAATAATGAAATACTATTGAAATTTTAAAAAATCAACGTAGTCTTCACCAACAAGGGAAAGGAAAAAAATAAAATCACAAGTATTCTTCATTTCTGGCAGGAGTTATAATTGTCCCTGCAATGCATTGAAATTCTAGTGATGCCACACCCCATCAGGAATATTCTCTTACTTCAGCTATCCTGTCCTGCCTGGATCAGTTTCTGTGTCCAGGGGGACTAACTTGGCATAGGCTTTCATGTCGTGTTGCAGTTTCATAAGTCCTCATGTTGAGCACCAGGTTTTGGGATGGTAACCAAAATTTCTGACATTCCTTCCCTCTATGGCACCTGAGATGGGTATCTTTGACTTACGGAAGTTCTTCACTTGCTCAGGAGCATAGAAGTTGACAAAGCACTCTAGGCGTTTCCCGATCCCTCTCCTTGAGTCCTTTGTTGGAATTACAATCCCCTGGGGCTGACAGTAGCCTCCACTAGCCATTATGTGTTCTAGCTAAACAACAAACCCCACATGCTAGAGTTGTAAAATGTTATTATTATTATTTTGAAACTGACTTCATAGAATTGTAGGATCTTAAGAGCTGGAAGATCTAAATGTTATCTAGTCATCTGGCCCATTGTTTTATAAATAAGGGAAATGTGACTCCGATTTATGGAGTGAGAAGTAGTAACCAGACCTTTTGCCCTGACCAGTTCTCTTTTTAATGTACCATTCTGGGACACTACTTTGGAATTTTTTTTCAGTCTGGACCTGTGATTTCATTGGTTTGGAAAACTTCCAATATGTAAGTTCCCTCCATGAAAGCAGATGGGCAATTCCTCTGTAAATTGTAATATTTGGAAGTTGTCTGGGGTCCCGAGGGATTGAGTTGCTCAGATCTCAAAGCTTGTTCATTTCAGTAGGATTTGAATCTAAGTCTTTCCATCATGCCAGACTATCTCTCACTTACAAATATTAAATCTACATTCGCAAATAAATTTGGAGGATCAATTAGGGAGCCTGTTGATGAAATGACTGAACTAGAGGCAATCAGCTTTTTGGGGGCATGAAATTATAACTGTTTTACAATGTTATAAAGCATTTTACTACAGAGGTGCCCAACTGGAGACCAGCAAAAATCCTAGGCAAGGTTGAACTAGATTAAAATGTAATTGGGAAATTTTTAATAAAATAATACAACACAGATAATGTTAATTTGTGGTTTTTAAGTCAATGCGCGGCCTGCAGAGAGAGAGAAATGCCTTCAGATCTGAGTTTGATATTTCTGGTCTATTTAATTCCTATTCACTATTTTGGGTCATCTTAATAACTCTTTCAGGCCATTCTCTGACTTAGCTCTTACCTAACTTTAATCACTGCATGGGCATTGACTCAGTCAAACTGAGACATGTTCAAGACCTCAACTTGAAAAGACCAACATCTTCCATTGCATCTGGGGCTATCTCCAGTCATACTGATATATATCTTTCCACTGGACCCAGATGACTCAGGAGGAGAAAGTGAGTCTGGTGGTGACTTTGCCCAGCCCTGCCTCACTTAAATCCAATTCCCTTGCATGTCATGGCATCATCACTCTGATGTCATGGTCCTCTTTGAGAATGAAGAATAAACAACAACCATCTTTGATTCTGGATCAGAAATTTGTCCTGGAATAAATCACCATTTAGAGGTCTTGAAACAGAAGACTTTTCTAGGTTTGTTTTGTTCCCACCATCTCCTCTCTCACTACATATGCATCTGTGGCTTATTTGAGGCAGTGGGTGGTGCAGTAGACAAAGTACTAGACTTGGAGTCAGAAAGTCCTGAATTCAAATTTTGATTCAAATAATGTGACTTGGGACACCTAACCTCCATGTGTCTCAGCTCTCTCAACTGTTAAATGGGGATAATATTAACACCTATCTCACACGGTTATTGTAAGGATCAAATGATATAATGTTTATAAAGTTCCAGGCACTACTAAATGCTAAATAAATTCCTCCCCTTCCCTCAGTGTACATGTCATATGTCTAACCAAAGAATGCAATCCATTCAAGGGTAGGTACTGTTTTTTTCACCTTCTACTCCCAGAGCACATAGCAGTTTTCTGAACATAGTACTCATATGCTAAATGTTTGCTTCACTCAATTTAGGCTATAGTAGAATTTCATTTTTAAGTGTACTTTTTATACATTTGGGAACATTGTTGAATGCCATATGTGTATGTCTCTTTTATTACTAGCTATATAGTTTGCTTGCTATTTGATCTCTCTAATCTTCTTTGTTTGTAAATCAAGCAGATTGTGCTAAATGATCTATCAGGACACTTCCTATTGAAAATTGTATGATCTGAGGCATCATTTATACTATTTCTAAGTTATGATGGACAGTTATAGTTGCTGAGAGGCAGCATGTCATAGTGGATGGAGATCTGGCCTCAGAAACAAGAAGGTTTAGATTCAAAGCCTTCCTCTGATATGTATTGGTTCTGGAACACTGGGAAGCTCTGTGGAAGCCCTTTCAGCCATGCAGGCAAGTATCTGAAGCTAGAAGTTACAGAGAATGTTCAGAACTTCGTTGCTAGGAGCAGTCTCTTCACTTGGGAGTTTCCTTTAGCAATGAAATCACAGGTCTAGTCTCTATCTCTTTGAGTTGCCAAAACTTTATTTCTTGGAATTTTGTTGACCTTGGCTGTTGTTTATTTACTGTCAAATCCTTAGCTAGAGACACCACTCCCAAGTTATAACATCATGCACATGGGAAAATATGATCTTGTTTAAGAAGATTCATTTTAAAAGAGTTTCAGGGAATACTTCATAGTGAGAAGGGAGACTAGACTGTTGAATAATGAATGGGATTATGGCGATTGCAGGCATTTCTGAGGGAAGGAAGGAAGGAGGGAAGGAAGGAAAAAAGGAACAAAGGAAGGAAGGAAAAAAGGAAGAAAGGAAGGGAGTGAGGGAGGAAGGGAGGGAGAAAAAGAAAGAGGGAGAGAAAAGAGATAAAGAGAAAAAAGGAAAGAGAAGGAAAAGGAGGAGAGAAATTTAAAAAGAAGAAACAAAAAAGAAAGAGAAAAGGAAGGAGAAAAGGGAAGAAAGAAATGAAGGAAGGAGGGAGGGGCGGGGGAGGAGGATAGAGAGGGAAAGGGAAACAGAAAGGAGGGAGAAACTTTTACTAAGAATTTAGTACCAAGCATTTTGCTTGGGGGATACAAATATAAAAATAAGGTAATGCCTGCCCTCAGGGAGTCTGTATTCTAATAGAAGGAAGCAACACACTTAGAAGAGTGATGGCTAGGAAATTTTTCCCCCCCTTTGGGGATTTACAGGTATATTTGGGCAATTACACATTAGAGAAAGCTAAGTCTAGCAGAGGATACAGTACTGCTCCTAGAGTCAGAATGACCCAAGTTCAAATTCAACCTCAGATACTTACTAGCCATGTGACCTCAGGCAAGTGATTTAACATCTGTCTTCCTCAGTTTTCTCATCTATAAAATGGGGATAATAATAGCACCCACCTCCCAGGACTGTTGTGATGATCAAAAGAGATGATAACTTCAAATTGCTCAGCACAAACCTGGCGCACAAAACAGGCTATTTAAATGTTAGGTATTATTAGCTATCATCAGAATAATGGTCATGGAATTTCTTTTCATTTATTCATTTATTTATTTATTTATTTAAGGGACAGAGGGGAATTAATTAACATGAACACTTCAGTAGCAAAGGCAACATTAATTTGGTTATGGTTCCAGAGCTAGAAAGAGAGAAAAGGAGAAAAGATAGTGTGCCCAAGCAGGATAGATGACAGTAAGATGGTTAACATAGAATGAGAAGCATGAATAGGTCAGCAATCTTACCTTCAGCCATCCTAGTGCACTGAACATTACCCCTCCTTCTAGTTCTGGGACCATAACAGAAGGAGTGGGCCATGGGACTTACTCAACAATCAAGAGAGCATGGGCACAAGTGAGGGAATTTCAGAAATTAGAGAATTCTGTCCCCTAGTCTCTGGAGTTCTTAGTGGTATGGAGGGAGCAGTGGCAGATACCCTGGTGATAAGAAGATGGCCAAGGGGGGGGGGGAATCTCACTCTTGGAAGTTTCTCCAAAGCAGCACTTAGTCCTCCTAACCTCCTAACCCATAGGTCAAAATAGCCTCAGTAAGGGGCAGAGACAATGGAGACATTGGGAGTGCGATTAGGGGTGAGGATGGGAATGAGGGTGGGGAGTCACAATGTGTCTTATTGCCCTGACACTTCAGAGGTTATGATACTTGTCCCTTGACATTTCTGGAAATCCTTTAGGAAACAGTATGTATAGAACATATATGACTTGGAGCTTTCAATCGCTGATCTTGGTTGATAGGAGAGGGGCATTGATTGGATGATTTACAGAGCTCTCCAAAGGTTAGATGACAACTTGTTGTATATATGTTGCATGTATGTTGTATATAGGGTCCTGTTCCCTGTGAGTTCCAGTATGGGTTGGACTAGGTGGCCACTGAGGACTCTTCAACCTCAGAGATGCTGTGATTTTTGAGCATCTTTTTCTAACATAGATTTGATCCCCCACTACTGATATCCTGTAAGAACTAAACAAAATATGTGCTCTGCTACTTGTCTAAACTTCTGCCCCTATGGAAAAATGTTTAGAGATATTAACTTCTTTTATGAACATTTTATCAAGTAAATGGTAGTATCTGGAGTTCTTTAAACCTTGGAAGAAATCCAAAATTGTCCTTGATTTTTCAACTAGAACTTTTTCAATCCTTTTTTTTATTTGCTCTAACAGAGATATCCCTATAATTTCTATACATAAAAAGTTCCTGACACAAAACAGGTCTGCTCCTATAGAGGGGAATATATCCTGGGCATTTATAATAAGAAGGAGAAGAAAGGAGGAGAGTATGGTATACCATGTTTTACACTAGCTTCATATAAGTTAGGAGAGGGTTATTCACTTCTCAAAATAATTATTTTCTTTATGGCATAACATGGAAATCTTTAAATAATTACCTAACTCTACTGAATTTAAAAGTGATTTCATTTTTTTAAAATTACACTCAGCTGTTTTTGCAATAAATGCACCCAGTCAGAATTTGCATTTAGAAAACCCTACTATGTGTATAAACTTTTGAATATGTGAAGAATGTAAAATCAGGAAAGTCTTCTTTCAAAGGATCTTCCATAGAATTCTTTCAAATATTTTGTTTTTGTTTTAGACAAGACATGTGGTTCATTGGAATAAGAATTGGCTAGTGCTCTGCAATTTGTAGCCTGGGAGAGTTGCATGGGGATATTGAGATGTTGCAATGACTCATCCAGGATCTCACAGCTTGTACATGTCAAGTCATGACTTGAATCCAGTTCTTCCTGACTCTAATGACAACGCTGAGAACAGACAGCACACCACATTGCCCTTCACATTTATTAGGTTTCAATCAGCAGAATGCTGGCTTTCATGTTATTTTTCAGGCACTCATCTTTTGGTATGTACAACATCCTAATTAGTACTAATAATGAACTCCCTGAAGTGGTTGTATTATTCAAATTCACATTAAATATTTCCATTGGACTGGAACTAATGACCATGTTTCACATGATTGTAACTTCAAAATATGTGAATTGTTATGTCATTCAGGGTATTCATTATTGACAGGAATCAGTAGTTAGCTGTAAATTAAAATCAACCTATACTCATCAAAAGAGGGGATCCCAGGCACTGTTTTCTCCATTTACAATCACCTCTTTACCGAATGGAGATGCTAAGCATGTGTTATATATCATTAAGCAGGAGTGTAGGATCACAGATTCAGATCTGGAAAGGACCTCGGCATCTACAATTATCCCTTCCATATAGCAACTTTCCACATAGTGGTGTCAATATATTATAGGTTGACATAAATTAAACAGGAATTTTTGGGGGGAGTAGTTTTTTGGAAGTTGCCAAGACCAGTAGACAACACAGAAAAAAGTTTAGAAACTCAGAAATGTCTAAAATTCGTATAAAGTACTGTATAAATAGCAACATATTTTATCTTTTAATACCATAATCATTATTATGATTATTATTCAGACTTCTTCTATAGTATGAAGAGAGGATCAAAAATTGTATTCAGGTCTTTCAGAGTGCAAGGGCACTGTGCCCCTAACCCACCCCCACCTCCCCAATGTGGAAGGGGTACCTGTAGTCTAACTTGCTCATTTTGTATATATTAAAAATGACTTGACAAAGATCACAGGGGTTGAAAATGTCAGAGACAAGATTTGCAGTTAGGTCTTCTTCTAAGTTCAGCAATCCGTCTACTATTCCAAGCTGTTTCTCCTAACAGCATTGAAAGTATGAAAAGCCCTGTGGAGGTATGGAGAGATGGCCAACTACTTTGTTAGCAACTGCACTGATTTCCCAGGGCTTGTAGAATTAACAATTAGAGCATTTGAAAAGGAAGGATAATTACTGCTACCAAGTGGTCACAGCCCTTTTACTTTAGGGTAGTGTTGGCTTAACTACAAAGCAGAGCTGATCTTTCCAGGGGTTTGGGGAATAGTGCTGTGCAGTTGCTTTTGGGCAGCTAGGCAGATAGAGAAAGGAGCCTGGAGTCAGGAAGACCTGACTAAATCCAGCCTCAGACACTTATTAGCAGTGTGACCCTGGTCAAGTGATTTAACCCCATTTGCCTCAGTTTCTTCATCTGTAAAATGAGTTGGAGAAAGAGATGGAAAACCACTCAAGTAACTTTTTTTTGGGGGGGGGAAGGCAGGGCAATTGGGGTTAAGTGACTTGCCCAAGGTCACAAGGCTAGTAAGTGGGGTCTGAGGTCATTTTGAACTCAGGTCCTCCTGACTATAGGGCCAGTGCTCTATTCACTGTGCCACCTAACCACCCCCATTCCAGTATCTTTACCAAGAAAAGCCCAAAAGGGATCATAAAGAATTGGAAATGACTAAACATGGTTGAAGCTACTGTATATCTAAGAGAGTCTTCTCTTACATGGATTTTTTTCTTTTAGTATATTCTTTTAGTGTTGAAATGAATTAAGGTACCTAGAAGCAATTGCTTTTTTTCCCCTTAAGTCTCATTGATGGCTTTTCTTTTTACCTCATATGTCCCTGCTCTCTCTCTTTTCTAATTAATGTGTTAATAGATGTGTGTGTATGCCATTTGTGTTCATGTTTGGGGAGAGTGTAGTGAGTGTTAGTCTGGACCTATGGTTTTCATTTGCCTAAGTTAACTGATTTGTCCATTGTCACACAGGCAGGAAACAATTAGAAATAGGACCTGAACCCAGATCTACTTGACTTTGAATCTCAATCCTCACCCATTATGTCATGAGTACTTTTGAGAGCATAGGCAGCTTAGGCAACATAGTCCTGCAAAGAGTATGGGACCCCGGACTAAGGGGACCTGAACTCTATTCCTGGTTTTGCCATTAACAAATGCCTTAGGGAGTCGATGGCGGAGTAGAAGCAGGCTGTGGCTTCTACCTTCCCCAATCCATGTAAAAGGGGACTCTAAACAAACTTTGTAGCTGCAGAACCCACAAAATGACACAGAGGAGCTAACCTCCCACTGAGGACAGCCTGGCAGGCCGGCAGGAATCAGCCAGCACAGTTCTCTGGATGCCGAGCCCAGACCCATGCTGAGGCTTTAGCCCCAGGGCGGGCCTGACTAGCCGCTGTCCAGAGGGACTCCAGATCAGCAGCAACTGTGGCCTTTTCCATATTTGTCAACACACAGATGCAAAGGACAAAGTGAGAGGTCAGTGCAGTCTGGACTTTGGGACCAGTAAGTGGGAATGTGTGGCTTTTGCCCCAGGGTGAGAAGCCACTGAGAGGCAGGCACAGCCAGCCAGCGCCATGTGGCAGCTTTAGCTCCCGGCCTGCAGAATGTAGGGGGACTAAGCACCAATCTGAGGGGTAATCACTCTTGCTTTAACCTTCTTGGATCTGGATGCAGTCTAGGGTGGAGGTCCTGGGGTGTGTGTCCAGCTTGCCAGAGTATGTGGAAGCCTCAGAGAGGGCACCCATCTAATACCTCTGGCAGCTGAGAAAATCCCAGCGTTTGGGACAAAAGCTCCCCTGTCTAGTGGCAGAGTCCTACTGAGGCAAAAAGCCCAGGGGTGAAGTGACTGAGCAGCGACATGACCAGGCAAAGGAAACAAAGCAGACAGAAGATTCCAACATTAGACTCTTATTTTGGGGACAAAAAGGAGTAAAGCATGGAACAAGAGGAAGACAGTGAAGTCAGAACACCTGCACCAAAAGCTTCAAAGGAAAATAAGAGCTGGTTACAGGCCATAGAGGACGTTAAGAAGCAGATAAGAGAAGTGGAGGAAAAATTTGGAAGAGAAATGAGAACAATGCAAGAAAATTATGAAATGAGAGTCAACAGCCTGACTGAGAAAAATCACACCTTAAAAAACAGACTAACTCAAATGGCAAAAGAGGCTCAAAAAGGCAATGAGGAGAATGCCTTAAAAAGGCAAATTTGCCAGATGGGAAAAGAATCTCAAAAGCTCAATGAGGAGAATCACTGCTTCAGAATTAGATTGGAGCAAATGGAAGCTAATGACTTTATGAGAAATCAAGATGCTGTTAAACAGATCCAAAAAAATAAAAGAATAGAAGGCAAGGTGAAATATCTCATGGGAAAAACCACTGACCTGGAAAATAGAACCAGGAAAGATAATTTAAAAATTATCGGACTACCTGAAAGTCATGATAAAGAAAGAACCTAGAAATCATCCTCCAGGAAGTGCTCAAAGAAAACTGCCCTGATGTTTTAGTACCAGAGGGCAAAATAGAGGTTGAAAGAATCCACTGATCACCTCCTGAAAAAGATCCCCAAAAGAAAACTCCTAGGAATATTATAGCCAGTTTCCAGAATTCCCAGATTAAGGGGAGAATATTACAAGCAGCCAGGAAGAAACAATTTGAATATTGTGGAAACACAATCAGGATAACCCAGGATCTGGCAGCTTCTACACTGAGGGATCAAAGGGCTTGGAATACGATATTCTGGAGGTCAAAGGAGCTGGGATTAAAACCAAGAATCACCTACCCAGAAAAGCTGAGTATCATGTTTCAGGGGAAAATATGGTCATTCGGTGGAATAGAGGGCTTTCAAGCATTCTTGATGAAAAAACCAGGGTTGAATAGAAAATTTGACATTCACATACAAGAAGCATGAGAAGGCAAACAGAGAAAAGAAATCATAAGGAACTTATCAAAGTTGAACTATTAACATTCCTACATGGAAAAAATGATAATTCTAACTGATGAAGCTTTTCACAGGATGAAAATAGTTGAAGGGAATAGAAATATATATATTTATATATGTATATATGTCTATATATGAGGGTATATGGGCATATGATACATATGTGAATGTGTGTATATATGTTTACAGGTATGCATAGATAGAGGTCACAGGACCAATTTAATAGGAAGAGATGATACTTAAAAGGTGAAATTAAGAGGTGAGAGAGGAATATAATGAGAGGAGATGGGGACAGACAGAATGGGGTAAACTATCTCATATAGAAGAGGCAAGGGAAAATGGTCACAATGGAGGGGAAGAATAGGAAGGCAAAATATCTCACCCTACAGGAGAGTAGGGGGGAAGGGGATGAGAGGGGGGATGATGGAAGGGAGGGCAGGCTTGGGGGGAGTGAAGTTGGAAGCACCCACTTTTGAAAAGGGATAGGATCAAAGTAGAGAATAGAACAAGTGAGAGGTGGGATAGGAAGGAGGGAAATACAGTCAGTCTTTTACAATGTATCTACTATGTTATTGTTTTGCACTAGCTACACGTGTACAACCTATACTGAACTGCTTATCTTCCCAGTAAGGGGGAGGGTGACAAGGGAGGAAGGGAATGAATCTGGAATTCAAAGTTTTAAAATAAAATGTTTAAATATATATATATATATATGTATATATATATATATATGTGTGTGTGTGTGTGTGTGTGTGTGTGTGTGTGTGTGTGTATACTGTTATGAATACTATTTTACATGTAATTGGGAAATAAGATATACAGGCACTGGGGCATAGAGATCCACCATGCCCTACTGGAAAAGTTGAAATGGGTATGGGAGAAAATATGGGAGAGAAGAGATTGGAGGAGGCGATATCCTGTGGGACTGCTATTTTGGGGCGGTGGGTAGGGGGGAAATGGGGAGAAAATTTGCAACTCAAAATATGATACAAATGAATTATACAAATCAGAAGTTAATAAAACATTTGAAAAACGGAAGAAAAAAAAACAAATGCCTTAAGTCTCTTTGACCCTCTGTTTCCACATCTGTAAAGGGAATAGAATCACTCCAGATGACCTCTAAGGTCCTATCCTCTCTAAAACACTATGACTATAAATGTTATATTAGTTAGTTAAATGCTTCTTGCTTAACCACCATCAGGAAGATTCAGCCCTATTTGCCTATTATTCCTAAGTGGGACATCTTTCTGCAAATTCAGAGTCCTCAAAAGCACCTCACATTTTCTGAATAGTTCTGTTAGAACTCATGATCTCTGGCATTTCTTTGGTTGCCTCTGGCTAAATCTCAGATCTTGTGGAAATAGGTTAATGTCGAAGAATCAATCGTTAAATTCAGTATATGCAATCTGAAATCACAAATACTACATATATTTGTGATTTGATTTGCTGTTTTGTTGCTTTCTAGATTAAGAAATTAATGGAGAAAATGCTAATAATTCAGATTGAACTTAAAAGTATGCCGTACAATCCATTGCTAAAGATTTACCAGCATACTCCTGGGTTAATGACGATCCAAAAATTATGATGAATTTCAGCTGCTGAAAGAAGGCCTGAGGGGGTCATGGTCTATAGGAGTCTCAGCAGATTGACTTTGGAAGTTTGAGCAAAGGGCAGGAATCCTTTAAAAAGGGTGAAGAATGGCTAATGGTTATCCTCAAAGACAATGAACTATCCCTAGGGAGGATTTTTCTGAACCAGTAAGACTTCTATAGCACACGGATATCAGTCAGGCCAGACTCACTCCTGCCTCGAGTTTTTATTCATCCTTCAGGCTTGCCTGGAATGCTTTCCTCTTTTCCCATTCAAATCTTCCTCCTCCTCCTCCAGGGCCTACGTAGACCAGATGCTGCCTCTTCCATGAAGCATTTCCTGACCATTCTGGCTATCAGGGACTTTTTCTGAAGTCTACTGAATAGCTGTTTCACACAATGTAGCACTTAATTATATTCTATATCATATTATCTGCTCTTCCTTCATGCATGTATATTTTGTCTCATCAATCAGATTGTAAGCCCATTGAGGGCAAGAGTCACACCTGGTATTTATTCATTCTATATTCCTCCACATCAGAGGTGCCAAATACTTCCACAACATGCCCCAAGTTCACCCAGTACCAGAGTACAATGTCTTTCCTGATTTTTATGTGCTGGTTTATTAATATAAAAAGAAATAAATAAACACAAGTAGTTCTCTAAGACAATGCAGCCTCTAGTGGGTCCTTTCGTGAGTTCTCACTATCTCCATTTGTATTTGAGTTTGACACCACTGATCCAGGCTATACTCCCAATTTCTATAATTTTCCACCTTTGGAATCGTGATGACTTATCTTTCTCTTACACTGTGGTTATGCATTCTGTCTGTTGCTGTGTATGTTTTCCCAGATAATTTCTAGCCCTGGTCATGAGGCAAACAGTAGTATTCCTGATCTATTAACTCTTACCTTAAATCCATATTGAGTACCTAGGAGCCATGGTTGATTCATTGATTGATTGAGAGATGAATCCTAATGAGACACTTAATCTAGTATCTATGAACTTGGTTTAAGAGAGAGAGAGAGGAAGAGAGAGACAGAGAGTCAGAGAGAGAGAGACAGAGAGAGACAGACAAAGAGGGAGGGAGACAGAGAGTCAGAGAGAGACAGAGAGAGACAGACAAAGAGGGAGGGAGACAGAGAGACAGAGACAGAGAGAGACAGAGAGAGAAAGGAGAGAGAGAGAATTTTAATAAAATTGATTTCCATTGTAACCCTGTGTATTTTATACATTTAAAAACATTATTCTGAGAAAGAGGCTCATAGACTTCACCAGATTGCCAAACAAGTTCATGACTCAAAGAAGGAAGTAAACAAACATCTATCAAGTCCTTTCTATGTGCCACACACTGTGCTAACCACTGGATGTACAAATAAAGCTAAAGAGAAAGATAGTCTCTCTCCTCAAGGAGCTTACAATGTGGGAAGACAACACAGAAAAGGGAGTTGGAAAGGGGTGGTCTTTGTGGAAATTAGGGTACCTTACAGGGAGGCAAGGTTTTGAAGTCCAGAGAAAGTTGGGAACCAAGCCCCTAGAGGAAGGAAGACAGGCAGGCCTGGGCCCCTCCACAAAATGGAAGCTCCAGAAGGAAGTCACATGAAAGAGAAGGGAGAAGAGATGAGAGAAGAGGAGAGGAGGGGAGGGGAGAGAGGAGAGATACAGAGAGAAGGCCTACTCCATAGTAAGCAGGCCATGGAAGGCTATTCGAGGCCTGAGCTACCCAGGGATGCTGTAGGAGAATAAGGATAATTGTGTTAACCTTTGACTTAAATCCCTACTGACCAAGTGAACAGGAAGGCTTGGTGGAGTCATTGATCAAGACAGATGAATGCTTACGTGAGCCACTCCTCAGTTATTACTTACATTGTGATTTTGAGGCCATTGAGTCACTATTTGTTATTACATATATAAATTACATTCACATGATTATTTTAAGACTTGAGGCTTTTCTCAAGTTAAACTAAACTCTGTTCTTATTATGTACACATATTAGGAATTGTTTCCAAAACCTATCTATACTTAAATCCTCTAAAGGTTTGGAGTGAGTAATTTCTATGACTTTTTTTTTCTTTTTAAAAAGCTAGGGCTGTTCATTGTAATGATACGTATTTATGCATTCAAGAAAACCACATTCCTGAAATTGGTTTAATTTAAGCTTTATTTTATGTTCATCTCTGCTGACTGCATGCTATGATAACTGAAGAATTTCTCAAGGATATTGGAGCCTTTCCAAGGCTGCTTGTTCTGCCGCTGTGGTGAATATCATGTTACAAGTGGCAAAGGCAAAGTCTATAAGCAGTTTTCTTTCTCAAGACAAATGTAAGGGAGAAGAGAGAATAAGAGAAGGGCAGGCCATATATGAGGACAGAGTGTCAAAATCAGACTGCATTTTTTTAAATAACAAATTGGGTGAATGTTGAGGCTGAGAGGAAAGGTGGATGGTAAACTAAAGGAGTAAGAGTCTTAATTTTCTTCAGAGATTAAAGGTAAGCAATTCTCCTTTGTGAGAGATTTTCAAGTCTATTTAAAGAAAGAATTGTCAGAGGATCCCTATTTTTCAGAGCTGCAGCTGCTTTGTCTCTCGACTTTTAAGGGTAGTTGCTTAAGATTAAAATATTACGAATTACAAAGACATGTCCTCCCCTCTCCAGCACTTCATCCAAACACCAAAAACAAGGGTAGATAAAGTAAAGATCATCAAGAAATCCTTTTGCTGGGACAGCAGCTCAAACTAATTCTGGTGATAAATGAATTTGAAGTTATGGATGGTCTCAGGAGGAAAAAAAAGAGGATCAAAATGGTGGCTGTTGGGAAAATTAAGGGGGTAAGAATGTGTGCTGTGTGCTTACAACAGGCACCTGGTCACTTGAAAGAATTTGAAGTTGGGAGAGAGTTCAAGGACTTTTAGGGGATATTCTAAATACTTAAAAGACACCCTCCCCCCACCCCACCCCCCCAAGCAAGTTGGTGAAGTGGATAGAGTGCTAGATCAGGAGTCAGGAAGACGTGTGTTCAAATCTGACCTCACACACTCACTAGTTATGGGACCTCAGTTATGTCACTTAACTTCTGCTTGCCCAGGTTTCCTCATCTGTAAAATGGGGGGGGGGCAGAACTATAAACCTCCCAGGTTTATAGTTCCATGGGGCTTTAAGGTTTGCATAGTGAGTCACAAATATTAATTTTTAAAACAACTATGGGAAATAATGCTGTTATTGTTCCCATTTTCCAAATGAGGCAACTGAGACTGAGGAAAATTATGTGACTTGTCCAGTATTATACAGCCAGTAAATGTCTGAGGCAGGATCTGATAGCTCAGAAGCAAATCTTTAACAGCCTGAAGCAACACTGACCAACGTGGGATAACCAGGAAGAATGGAGTTGCCACTGATGGTTTTACCAGCCAAGCTTGTGTTCTCTCCAGCTAGGGTAGCCAGCAATATGTCATGTGTCCTAAAGTTTCTCCTGTCACATCCAGATCCCTGGCCAGATTCCAGACATGGGAATTTTCTAGATCATGTGCTGTTCTCCTTCATTCTCGAAGAGGACCAAAATGGCATCATTATGTTAGAACCGGGTTACAGTGTGTCTGACTGTGGCTGATCAGACCAATAGGAGTTTGGAATGTTCTGCCACAGGTTGGGCACACACAGTCTGTGTGCACATTTGGGGGGGGGCGATTCTCCAAATGTGTGTATTCTGTGTTTCCTCTGAGCTGCTTCAATTCTGCTCTGCTCTTAGAGCACAGCGCCTTCTCTGACGGGGGCAGACCTGTGCCAGGGTCTCCCACATCATGCAATCAATTCCAAAGTTCTTAAAAGAGACCTTGAGAGTGTCCTTTGCTTTGAATTCTGTGGATAAGTTCACTCACTTTGACAGTACACTTTCCAAGGACAGGCACATTGATAATGAGGTTGAGGTATCCATTGCCAGAGCTAACTCAGTGTTTGGGAGGCTCTGAAGGAAAGTATGGGAGAGAAGAGGTATTAGACTGACTACCAAACTGAAGGTCTACAGAGCCATTGTGTTGACCTCATTGTTGTGTGCCTGTGGAACCTGAACAGTGTACCAGTGCCATGCCAGGAAACTGACACTTCCATTTGAATTGTCTTTAGAAGATTCTGAAGAACACCTGGCAGGATAAGGGACCAGACACTGAGTTTCTTTCTCAAGCTGAACTGTCAAGCATTCAAACTCTGCTTCAGAGAGCACAATTCCAATGAGCTGGCCATGTTGTTTGAATGCCCAAGATACACTTGCCTAAAAGACTATTTTATGGAGAACTCGCACAAGGTAAGCACTCACATGATGGTCAGAAAAGAGATCAAGTGTAATATAAAGCACAGCAGGTACCCAAGAGAAGGGCTGGTTCAACAAATGTCTAGCAACAAACATCCAATCCTTATGACTTTTTTTTTCTTTGCAGAATATCAGGGTGACCAAACAGGGCTGGTCTTCACTAGGAAGAACTTGGAGAAGTTGGCAATTTATTTGGTGTCATTTGGGTAAGACCCCTGTGCTTAAAAAAATCAACTTTTCCACCCAATTTGGTGCTGCATGAAACAATAATATTATTTTCATTTTTTGTATTAGAAATTCGAACACCATTGGGAAATGGAAGTATTAAATCTTATGAACTTTTTCATCATCAGTGAGTTGACCAAATACCTTCCTGAGATTGTCTAACTAAAGGAGAAGTAGGAAACATATATTGGGGTAGTGAGTAACTAAGTAGGGAAATAGAAGTGGGTAACTAAGAGAAAATGGAAGCAGAAATGGGAGATTAGAGGTATGTAAGCTAAATCCTACCTAATACATAATTCATCTTCCTCCCTGGCACTCTGATTCAAACTCAACATTCACTAAGTACAGAATCCAGCAGTTCTTCAAGTCAGTGCCTTGAATTTAATATCTGGACCTAAGAAGAAGAGAATCAGAAGGCCTGGGTTCTGATGCTACTAATTAGTAGTTTATGACCTTAGACAATAATAGCTAGCATTTGTGTTGTACTTTAAGCTTGGCAAAGTGCTTTATTACTATTAACTCATTTGATACTCACCACAACCCTGTGAGATAGGTGCTATTATTAATCCCATATTACAAATGAGAAAATTGAGGTAGACAGAGGT
>NW_027185791.1:18484944-18529291 GCF_028583685.1 Petaurus breviceps papuanus | reverse complement strand
ATTGTACCATTTAGTTGCCTCAAGTCACATGACCTCTCTGGGCATCTGTTTCCTCCATATGTAAAATGAGAAGGCTGAACCAGATCATCTATTAAAAACCTTTCCATTATAAAAATAAGTGCCATTCCCAAATTGATAAATGATCAAAGACTATGAACAGGCAGTTTTTAGAAAAACAAATCAAAGCTATCAATAGGCACATGAGAAAATGCTCTATATCATTATTAATTAGAGGAGTTCAAATTGAAACAATAAGACAGAAAAGGAAAGTGACAAATACTAGAGGGGATATGGAAAAGTTGGGTCACTGATGCACTATTGGCAGAATTGTGAACTAATTCAATCATTCTGGAGAACAATTTTGAACTATGCCCAAAGGTCTATCAAATTGTGCATACCCTTAACATGATCTGTACTGGATCTGTGTCCCAAAGAGATCAAAGAAAGGGGGAAAGGATCTAGATGTACAAGAATATGTATAGCAGCTCTTTTTGTGGTGGGAAAGCATTGGAAAACTTAGGGGATACCTATCAATTGGGGAATGGAGGAACAAGTTGTGGTATATGAATGCAATGGAATACTATTGTGCTACAAGAAATGATGAGGAGAATGGTTTCAGTAAAAAACTGACAAGACATATGAACTGATGAAAAGCAAAGTAAGCAGAATCAGGGGAATATCATACCCAGTAACAGTAATATCTCAAAAATGATCAACTGTGAAAGTCTTAGCTACTCTAATCAAGACAATGATCCAAGACAATTCCAAAGGACCCATGAGGGAAAAAGCTATCTACCTCCAGAGAGAGAATTGATGAACTCTGAGTGCAGATTGAAGCATTTTTTTCACTTTTGGGGGAGTTTTGTATGACTTCACATGTATAATTGATATATTACTTGTCTTCTCAATGTGTGGGGTAGGAGCAGGAAAGGGAGAGAATTTGAAACTCATAATATATTTTTAAAAGATGTAAAAAATAATGCTTCAAAACAAAAGGAGAGAGATCCTTTTTCACTCTAAATTCTGATGCTGTTTTCCTATGATGGGACCTTAGATGACAGTATAGGCTGGAGCTAAGAGTAAGAGGATATTTGTGGGGGCTTAGAAATGTCTTTGGGGCAGTTGGGTGGTTCATGTCTAGAGTGCTAGGATTGAAGTCAAGAAGACCCAAATTCAAATCCACCCTTAGACACTAGCTATGTGACCCTTGGTAAGACACTTAGCTCTATTTGCCTCAGTTTTCTCTTCTGCAAAATGAGCTAGAGAAGGAAATGGCAAAGCACTCCAGCATCTTTGCCAAGAAAGCCTCAGATGGGATCACTAGGAATCAGACATGAATGAAATGACCAAACAACAGCAGAAACATCTTCCCCACTTTCCTTCCCTGGGAGATGAGTATGGAAGATGAGAGTGGAAGTATAATTAAAAAGACTAACTCTTCTGAGATCTTCTGATTCATTCAGAATCTGACGTTTTCTACATCCTAACTGGTGCCTAACTCCCGCCATTCTCCAGATTCAGCCTCAGAGAGTAATTCTAACTCCCTCATGTTCTCATAAACCCAGCTTGAATAAAGCCTCCCTGATCATTTCCCAGCAATTTTCAACCCTCTTTGCCACCACTCAATAACAAATTATGGTTCCATGTGCCCCTGAAAAATTTTCCCATAAAAAAAATATCTTTAGGGAATTTAAGTCACAGAGAAATAAGCAAATTGATTTTGCTTACAGGGGAGAAGCAATTGATATTTTCAGGTCATAAAATATAAAAAAGTTAAGAGAATTAACTTAAGATGACTGAGAAATAATCTAGAACTTTGCCCCACTTTCTAACACCAAATTCTTAAAAAATCTGAAGTTGGCAGATATCTGTGTAGGCTATGTCTATTACATTTTCTACTTATTATCAGAGTACTATAAACCCAAACTCCATTTAGAGGATCCGTAGAAAGAAATGCACAAATACTCAGCAATGGATCCAGTTCAACTGATAGTGAAGATTAAATCACATTTTTCCAGGACCCAATGCTCAAATATTTAAATGAATTTGAGATCTCATTAATTCATCTGTTCCCTCTAATATCACAACCTATCCGTGTTTGCACATCTTGTGCGATGCCTGTGTCCTTCCACAAGTTTTCCACAAGAGCGTCCACCCAACATGCTAAGGAACTTCCTTGATGTCTCCTGACATAACAAAGACACGACTGAAATACAAAGGAGCCCACCTGCTATCTCTTGCTCATTCTATAAGGCCAGCCCATTTTCTTTATTCTCACAACATTTTCCTGATGGCATCCTTTGTTGTTGTTCCATTTTTAGCTATGTCCAACTCTTTCAAGACCCCATTTAGAGTTTTCTTGGCAAAAATAATGGAGTGGTTTGCCATTTCCTTCTGCAGCTCATTTTACAGGTGAGTAAATGGAGGCAAACAGGGTTAAATGATTTTCCCAGGATTACACAGCTATTAAGTGACTGAGGTGAGATTTGAACTCATGAAGATAAATCTTTCTGACTTCAGGTCAGTGGTCTATCCACTGTACAACTTAGCTGTTCCCTACCAGTATTTCTTGACAGGTCTTTATTTGCTATAGATTACAGCTGGCTCACATTCACCATATGCTTTTCTATTGCCCTGTGTGTGGTACTCAGTTTTTTATTCTTAAGAGATTATTGTATTCCATGACTTATAATCATAAAATGACACGAGTAGAAAAATGATTTTTAAAAAGTGGACCTTTGTTTCTCGATAAAGTTCAGAGTCAATAAAAGAGCAATCTAACCAACTTTCCTCCTACATAATTCTGATCTCCTTTTATTATTTTTTGCTCATTTTCACTTTCATTTGTCTTTTGCAGATGTTTTGTGTGTGTTTATATTATAAATTATAATAAATATATTATAATTATGTATATATTGTATACATACATACATTCATGTATATATGAAATATATATTCTGAACACAGGAATATCTAGAGAAATTTAAACTCCCTAGGGAACCCCCCTTCAATTTGGACTCTGCATTGGATCTCTTTCAATGAGTGGAAAACATCCTTGGAAACCATCTCTCCCTGATTTATGTCTTACTTGTTATTTATGATCAGAGAGTCATACCACAAAGTTATCCCCAGCAGTTATAGGTTTCAAGGAATCTTGAACAATTTTGATGTGTGGGTATGAGATATCATTTTGGAAAATAACCTTTGAGGCAGCAGCTTTCTCTGATGAAACAAATGTTAAAGAATCCATAGTGAGATCAATGGGTTTTTATGCTCTCTACATCTTTCAGTCAGTTATCACAGTTATAGACAGAGCTAGAAGGAAACCTAGAGGTCATTGAGTCCAAACCCCACTCTATTTGACAAATTAGGAAACTAAGGCACAGAGATCATAAGCAATTTACCCAAAGTCACACAGCTTGCAAAACCTGAGCTGGGAATATAATTCAGGTCTTCCTGACTTCGTGTACAGCACTTTATCTACTTATCTACTATTCTATGCTTTAATGTTTTTTGGAAAATACTGCCCCTTCCCTAGCAGCACCTTTAATGTTCTTGTTGCTTAATGCCTTTGATATGTTAGATTATTCTCATTTTAATATTTTAGTAAAGATGAGAAAGCAGGCATCTAGATCTGTAGCTGATGTTCTTTTGTTTACTGCTGGATTTGTCTTTTTCCTCTGGTGACAGATTATTGGTCAGAGATTGTTGTTGTTCAGTCATTTCAGTTCTGTCTGACTCTTCATGACTCCATTTTGGGCTTTTCTTGGCAAAGATACTAGAGTAATTTATCATTTCCTTCTCCACCTCATTTCCTAGACAAGGAAAGGGAGACAAACATGGTCACCCAGTTAGTAAGTATCTGAGACTGAATTTGAACTCATAAAGATGAGCCTTTCTGATCCTAAGCCCAGGGGTCTATCCACTGAGCCATTTAGCTGTCCCTGATCAGAGATGGAGTACACCTAAAAGTAGATAAAAATATATCTTACGGGTGTCTTGACAATTTCATTGAAAGGTTTTCGAATTTCAAAGGATCGGGGAGAGAGAAGACCATGTATATCCCCTAAGTTAGATGCCATTGGAAATAGACACTGAGAATAAAAAGCAGCAGCTGAAAAACCCATACATTTGTAAATGAAATCCAAGAAAATGTTCAGTAGAAAACCTTTTGTCTCAAGTGTCTATGTACAAATGCCTAAGGTTTAGCCAGCAAACTAGAGGAATAAGGCCAATTCAATCTCACGGATATCGCTAAGATAAACCCACATGGGCTGTGCTTGTGGATGAATTGTGGTTGAAGTATGGATTCATACTTCAAACTAGACCAGGTAAAAGAAGAGTATTTGAAGGTTGGCACATGTGAGGACATCTAGGAACAAAGCATGAAGGAGACTTCTGGGTGAAAAACAAAAACCAAAGTGATGTCATTGGAGTGTACCACAGACCACTTGGAAATACCTAAGGAACTTGGGGAACAGATCACAGACCTGTTACAGGGGCATGACAGAGTAAGAAGAAGGAACTTGAATTTTCCCAGCAGTTTCTGGATATCTGTCTGTCTGTCTCTCTTTCTGCATCTAATAGCTTCTTGACTTGCTTTATTGATAATTTCATACTTCCAAAAGTAGAGGAATTAATAGGAGGAACTTGTTTCAAGGGTGAAAAATATGGGAACCTTGGACATAATCGAACACTTCATCCTGGATTTTGTGATAGAGAAAGGAAAGAAACCTTGTCATAGCCTGCCATGAACCCTAGGTTTGGGGAAAGCATATTTCAAAGAGTTCAGAACAAAGATAGGTAGGGTCCCATGCTTCAGAAGAGGTCAGAACAGGAGGGATGGGAGATTCTAACAAGTGAAATTCTGAAGACACAGAGGCAAACAATTCCAATGAGGAGGGGGAAGATGGGATTTTTCTGAAGATACCAATGTGTATGCAGAGGACATCCACCAAACAATTTAGATTTTTTCAAAGAAATATATTCAAGACACAATGAAGGTCAGGTGACAGAGATTGAATGTGAGCGTGTCATGGTCTTCTATAAAAGAATAATGAATGCTTAGGCTCAGAGAAGGCTGGAGTTAGTGGAGGAAGCTAAGGACTATGAAAAAGAAGTTTTTGTTTTTAGCTTTATTGCAAGAAAAAAGAAAATCAAAGAAAGGAGAGGAACTTTTCTCAGAGTGAATAGCATAAAAGTTATTGTGCAGCTATAACACCAGCACCCTCTTAATTCAGATTCAGTATTGGGGTGAAATGAGGCACTAGCATGTCACTGAACATGGAATAAAGGAAGAGGTTTACTTTGCTCCAATATAGCAAGAACATGCAACAAGAATACAATGGCACTCAGCTTCTTTGGACAATCCCTTCCTCTCCATCTGACATTGCATCTGGTTGGTAAATCAGGGTTTGGTGACTCAAGTTGTCTCATGTACCAACCAATTCTGAGAGGCCCATACTACATGGGCTGGGCTTTTTTATGCTTCTTGGTCAAGAAACCACATCAGATAAGCTGGGGTCAAAGGAAGATGAATCAGGAAAATGCTGATCCTATCAAAAACTGATAACAGAGGAAAAACAGAGATGCTCAATTATTTCAAATTAACTTTACACTGGAAATGACAGGATAGACACTACTATGAGGGAGTTAATCACTAAGATAAGTAAATAACTAGAAAGAGAGCGATTAGTGACCCTCAATGAACTGAAATCACCTGGGGGAGATGTTCTACATCCTCTGTTCTGAAAGAACTGGCAAATGGGACTGCCAGAACACTGCCAGTCATTTCTGAAAGATCATGGGAAACAGACGAGGCACCATGAGACTGGAGACAGGAAAATATTGTCCCAATTCTCAAAGGGGGGGGGGGGGATGGTATCTGCAAAGTGTATGTCAGTGAGTTTGGCTTTAATTGATGCAAAAATTCTAGAAGAGATCATCAAAAAGATCATTGATCCCCCTTAATACAGTACCTTCACTCTATTGATTATCTACATTTATCCTGTATATTTCATTTGTTCGTACATAGTTGTTTTCCTATTGCCCTTTAGACTGTGAGCTCCTTGAGAGCAGAGACTGTCTTTTGCATTTCCTTGTGTCTCCAGAACTTAGTATAGTTCTTGGTACATAGTAGGCGCTTAATAAATGCTTATGGATTGACTGACTGTTGAATACCTAGAAAGGGAGGTGGTAAGTATAAAGGACTAGCATGGCTTCATTAAAAAAAAAACAGGATTGTGCTAATTACTAATTTCCACTGTTTAAAAAAAAGCAATATTTTATTTTATTTTTTAAAGAAGCAAAATATGTAGCTGTTAGGGAGCAGAACATGGTAAATCATTCACTTTCCCTCCTAAAGGCTACCTTGGAGAGTAGGGTATAGAAATTTAAAGAGTTAAGATGGTGCCCTTGAAAAGTGAACAGGGGCATCTATAAGTCACTTATTGGGGTTTACTGGTAAAAGAAAAGAGTAGAGTCATCTAATGGGAAGCAGAATTTTCTCAGGCTCACAATAGTCAGATGATTTTCCAAAAAGGTCATCAAAATATTTCCAGCCACAAAAATATTCATCAGATTCCAAATGTTCATTTGTCCGTCATAAGTGTAATTTTGGAGTCAGTAATATAGGCTTTTTTGGGGGTAATAGGAATACAGAAACTTTTAGGTTCTTCATGTATGCCTTTCTTTTCAAAACAGATCAAGTGAATTTGTAACCTGTAAGCCTGCAAATTGCCCAGACAACATCAATGAGTTGTGTTAGATTAATTTAGACTGCTAAAGATGTAACACTCTTGGTCTTTGATCAACATTTTTGCTCTTTTTGTCGATGGATTAATGCTCTTTATGGAACTGTTGAAATTGTCGCTTCATTTGTCAGCTGCTTGTCTCTGAAAAGGGGAAAGATACTATGGCTGAGGATCCCTCCAGCTAGAAAAGTTTAAGAAGAATCTGGATCACAGTATTAGAAGAGATTTTAAAGGTCATATAGTGCAAATTTCTAATGTTTCCTGACTCTGACATATATTAGCTATGTGATCCTGGCCAAGTTATTTAATATCTCTGTTTTTAAGCAACTAAGACTGTAAGTTGCAAAGATGGTATCTACCTGAATTGGCAAAGAGTGTCCCCATTTAGGTATTTCCTATATGGATGAAGTCTAATCACTAACTCTATCCATTTTTATTTGATTCTTTTTAAAAAATAGTTACTCATCTTCACTCTGGCTATTTGGATGGATAGTATGATCTAATTGTAAATCTCTGATCCAGTTGCTGATTGAGTTTTCTGAAATCTGTTGATTGAAAAGTAATTGTAATAAATCTAAACACAAGAATAAATTTATTCTGATATTAGGTTATTTGTTGATTATGAGTAATGCAACACAATCATTTGTAGATAGTATGGAATATTAAGTTATCTGTAGGTCTGGGGTGTATGGGGTGTTCAAGGAAGAGTAGCAGCTCTGATGTCAGGGGTTGCTGAGCCCTTTTCGGGGCTGTTAACCCTTAGCCTTCAGTGCCCACCTGGCACCCAACTCACTCCTGTGGTTCTAAGAAGTTGTAGCAGGTACCTTCTCAGGAGACTATCTAAACCAGGTGGAGGTTCACTGACAGGTCTTAAACCCATCAGTAAATTAAGGGAATGTCTACCCCCAAGCATGTGAAGACTTCTCCCAGAGGAATAGGTAAATGAGAACAATTTATTCCGACCATGAAAGCAGCTAAAGCAGGTGCTGTGGGGCACTCAGAGCTTGATCAGACATCAAAGATGGACTTTGATGACTCTGGAAGCAAGGTAGCTGAAAACAATGGTCACTTTTATTGTGTTTCTAATAACTACTATTACACTGACTGACTTAGAAGGTAAGGTAGGGATAGAGTAGAAAGAAAGGAAGGAATTTTCATATCCCACATCATCAATCAAAAAAGACATAACCAGTTCTAATTCAAATAAGAACTGAGCCAAGACTTCACACATAAAATGATAGAATTAGAGACCATTTGAATCTCAGAGATAGAGGACACCAAAAGATTCAACTAGGCCAACCCTCAGCTACTCTAAAATATTTCATAAAATAGTCGTCATATGTGGAAAGCAACATGGCACAGTGGAAATGACATTAGATTTTATGGGGTTCAGTCTGGGCTTTAATTAGAAGAGAGTTACCTGATTGAGTACTCAGATCCAGGATGAAAGCAAATAAAAGATTAAATTAAAAGTAAATTGGTTACTTTAAACTATCACTGGCATTCTAATAGCAGACGTTATTTTTAAAAAATACATTTTATTGACATATAATGTTTTTATGTCACTCAGCTATTGCCCTGTATGCTGCTTCTCCTTTCCCCTTCCAGAGTCATTCCTAAGGAAATTTTTAAAAGAGGAAGATAAAAATTCAGCAAAACCAACTGATATATAAAAAATCTGGCATTTTCTTATATATACTACTATAGAAAAAATGTATAAAATAAATACATGATTTGTTAGTGTCTTTCTACCCTTCTACCCAATATTTTTCTGTCATTTGCAAGACAGTTATAAAATGGGAGGTCATGATCCTAGGGCCTCTATAAGTATTTCTCACAAATCTCAGGATGTGAGACTTCCTTTTCTCAGCATAGAGATTGTCAAAGATGCTTCAAGAGAGCTGGAAATAGATTTAAAGCACTATTTTTATTTAGTTCCTGTAGAAGACATCGGGCCATCCTTTTACAAAGTGGAAGTGAATGTCACGTACAAGATGCCAATAAGTGGTTCTGAATGAGGAGATCAATCAGGTGGCATTTAGAATTCAATAATTAAAGTGAAAAAATGCCCATTTGAAGATAGGCATTGACTGAAAGCAAAGCAATTGTTTGAACCATTGAAAAGCACATGGAAAGAACCTTTAGCGATGCGAACATCGATTTGCCTCTATTTTATCATAAATTAATGAAATAAAACCGTGAACCCATTAGAAATTATTAGAAGATACTAGAGCTTTAATAATTTTGATTCAATGACTGATAAAGAAAGCAGAACTAGGTCCTCCCTCGACCCCTCACTTCTGCATTTGTTTATTCTGTTTATCAGAACTAGTAATAGTCCTAAGGGCTTCTAATGGGACTAAAATGTGGACCTACCTATAATTTAACATGGAATACTATCTGCAAATGATTGTATTTTCAATGATCTATAATTAACAAATAATCTAATATCATAATAAATTTGTTATTATGCTCAGATTCATTGCAATGTCTTACTAATGAACAGATCTCACAAAACTCAATTGATAAATGACTCAGAGATTTATAATTAGGTCATATTATCCATGCAGAGAACCAGAGTGAAAATGAGTAGTTCTCTGCTTTGATCATTCTTCCCTCTTTTTCTGATACTTTATAAACAACACAACGCAAAAACAACCTTTCCTCCTGATAAAGTGCAGTTCCTCAAAAGAGTTAAATAAAGCCATGTTAAGTAATAGCAGTAACAGATCACGAACATCATTCTTTACTTTTGTTTACCATTTGTTAACAGAAAGAAAAGTAAAATGCTTTAACTTTAGTAATTCATAACAATGTTTCCCACTGGACTGGATCTGAGTTTTGAGAAGTTCGTTGGTTAGCAAGTTATAACACATCCTCGTATTCCATTCAGCATCAGTAATGGCTTTCTTTCAATAATTATCATCCTTGACCTTCCAGAAAAGTATAAAACACTGTGAAAAACCACCTCCTTCATTTAACTCTCTGTACCTTTGCTTTTGATGACATCCCTTTCTCCTGGTTCTCCTCTTTTTTTGCTACCACTCTTTCATAGGCTTCTTCAGGGGTTCTTTTGACACACCACTGTCCTGAGATAGTCTCTTTTTTCTTTCAATATTTTCTCCCCTGGCAAGCTCATCCATTTCTATGGTTTCAATTGTAAACTCTGTCAGATGATTGTTAATCTACACATTTTTTTTCACTGCTATTTTCCTCAGATCTCATATTTCTAAGTTCCTGATAGAAAACTCTAAATCAATTTTTTATGGGCACCTCAAACTTCACAGGCACCAAAATGAACTCATATTTTCTTCTCCAAATCTGCTTCTCCTCCAACTTTTCCATTTCTGTTGATGTTCACTCTTCCTGTCAACCAGTATCCAAATCTGTATGACCTTGGGCAAATCAATTCACCTCTCTGGGCCTAAGTTACCTTATCTATAAAATGGTAGAACTGTACTACATGACTCCTGAGACTCGTTTCAATTCTAGATCTGCAATCCTATGATCCAGTGAGATGCCTACCACTCTATGTGAGGTAAAGTTTAGGTGACTGAATATAGGAGGATAAAGATCACTGTGACTTATGACCTAAAGGCAGAGCCATCAACACTAGTCATTATAATTTTCATGGTAGGGGAAAGATGTCACTTCTGCTGAGAATGAAGTCACACAGTTCGGCTTCTTATGATATACCAACCCCTTCCCTTAAAGGGATGCTTTAAAAATATACATATTTTATTTATTTTTAAAATATTTCAGGGCAGCTAAGTGGTGCAGTGAATAGAACAGCAGCCCTGAAGTCAGGAGGATCTGAATTCAAATCTAACCTCAGACACTTGACACTTAACTGTTTGACCTTGGGCAAATTACTTAACCCCAATTGCCTTGCCTTTCCCCCTCTAAAAAATATTTCCCAATTATATTTAAAAATTTTAACATTCATTTTTTTAAAATTTTGAGTTCTAAATTCTCTTCCTCCCCTACTTGTTGAGAAGGCAAGAAAAATATTACTGATTATAAATGTAATGTTGCAAAATGCACACACACACACCCTAAGAAAAATGAAGAAAGTTGAAAACAAAGTATGCTTCAATATACGCTCTTGAGTTCATCAGATCTTTTTCTGGAGGTACACAGCATTTTTCATCATAGGCCTTTTGGAATTGTCTTGGATCATTATCTTGATTGGAGTAGCTAAGTCTTTCACATTTGGTCATCATTACAACTTTGCTGTTACTATGTAAAATGTTCTCCTGGTTCTGCTCACTTTACCTTGCATCAGTCATACAGGTCTCCCCAGGTATTCTGAAACCATCCTGCTCATCATTTCTTATAACAGAATAGTATTCCATTACATTCATATACCAAAATTGTTCAGTCATTCCCTAATTGATGGGCATCACCTCAATTTAGAATTCTTTGCCACCATAAAAAAACTGCTATAAATATTTTCGTACAAATATGTCCCTTTCTCAAAGGGATCCTTTTAGTGATGATGGGGTCAGGACTGAGACTGTAAGATTCTTGAGGGTACAGACTGTTTTTTGTCTCTTTTTGCATCCACATTGCTTAGCACACTGCCTGACATGTAGTAGGTGATTAATAAATACTTATTGAATTGAACTTGTTGTGCAAAAGAGCCTGGGAAATTGATTTACATAGGCCAACTGTAATAACTAAGTTGACTAGTTCTTGACTCCCTCAAGCAATCAAAGTTACTCTCTGGACCTTTGAATAAAAAATATGGTTAGAGAAAATGCATATACAAGATGTGGGGGATGGATAGAACAAATATTTGGGCTGTATATACTGAAGATGATCGATAGTCAAGTGTGTCATGTGTTTGGAAACAGAGACTTCAAATTATATCTGAGCCACTCAACATGTTACTGATTGTGAGCAAAAGAAAACAATAACAAACTAGAAAGATAAATTCATTTCAGGTTAACCATGTACTAAAATACATTTTTAAAATTGGAAATGAATTCGATTTCAAGATGGTTACATAACACTCTGCCCATCTTTTGTAGGGCATGACTATGAGGCAACTGTGAGAATTTTAAGGCAATTTAATCTTATGCTTTGGTCAGTTGTGAACTTTTTCTTTATAACAAAATTGATACAAAGGATTCTTACATATTTGCTTCAAACCTAACTTTTGGCAGACTGAAGTCCATCAATACTCTCTTTTTGTACTAGGTCATTTTGAAAAGAAAGTGCCTAAGATTGCATTTGTGTTATTTTACAAAGTATGGTACTGATTCAGTATCTAGAACTATATACTTATCCTTAGCAATCTACCAAGAAAAACTAAATGCATAAGACATTTGACCCTGTAAGGGATCAACCTCCTTTGAGTAATGGGTAGAAAAAAACAAGAAATACAAAGAGAAAAAACCCGAAACATACATTTTTCAAAGTCCTATAATTTATAAACAGCTTGGGAAAGTTGCTACAAACTTTCTCCTCCACAAAAATTTTAATCCTGAATTCTGACCAATCCTGGGAAGTTCCTGGCCAAAAGGAGTTGTGGTTTTTAAAGAATAAGTGAAACTTGGCCTTAAAAAAAAGAAAGCTTTCAGAGTCTTTTGAGGGCTCAGTAATATGGTCATGTAGTGTCTCTCATATAAGGATTAAAAAGAATCATAAAGACCTATGATTTCACAGCTATAGGGAACTCCCAGCATAGAAATTTCTTTTACTGTCACAGATGGATAGCTGATCTGAAATATAGTCTCTTAGAAAGTTGTTAGGAATGTTATATTGGAAAGCAATTCATTTTATTTCTTGTCCCAATAGTTTTTAATGGAAGGCTATGTTCAAGTTCAATGTATTTTCGCTTACCTTACTTGGAGATCACATGTTCATCATTCATTGAGGGGTTAAGCATGGCAGAGTGAAAAAGACACTGGCTATCAAGTCGGAGGACCTGCATTCAAATCCTGTCTCTGACATTTACTGCCTATGTGACCTTGGAAAAGCTATGACCTTCCTTTATCTCCATCTACAAAAGGAAAAAGTTGGATTAGAAGGTTTCTGGGGTCTATTAAATCTAGGATCTTGTGATTTGATTAGGAGTGAATTTTTTGTCTTTTTTTCCAATTTATTTATTTATTTTTGTTTTCAACAGTCATTTCCAGAAGATTTTGACTTACAAATTTTCTCCCCATCGTTACCCTAGACCCCACTCCAAGAAAGTGAGCCTACTGAATGCCCTTCCCCCCAATCTGTTCTCTCTTATATTGTCTCCTTTTCCCCCCCCCAAACTTTCTAGTAGGGCAAGATGGATTTCTATACCCCAGTGCCTGTATATTTTATTTCTCAGTTGTGTGTAAAAAGAAAAAACAAACGATGTTTTTAAACATTTGTTTTTAAAACTTTGATTTCCAGATTCTTTCCCTTCTTCCCTCACCTGTCCCCACTGGGAAGACAAGCAATTCAGTTGCTTGTTGTATATTTGTAATTGTGCATATGTAGTTACACAAAAAGTTTCCATAGTAGTTATATTTTGAAAGACTAATTATATTTCCCTCCATCCTATCCCACCCCCAACTTATTATATTTTCTACTTTGACCCTATCCCTTTTCAAAAATGTTTGCTTCTAACTACCCTCTCCCCAATTTGCCCTCTTCTATCATCACCCTCTTATCCTCTTCCCCCTACTTTCCTGTAAGGTAAGATACCCAATTGAGTGTGTACGTTATTCCCTCCTTAAGCCAAATTCAATGAAAGTAAAGTTGACCCATTCCCTTTCGCTTTCCTGCTCTTCCCCTCCATTGTAACAGTCTTCTCATGCCTCTTTTATGTGAGATAATTTACCCTATTCTATCTCTCAATATATTCCTCTCACCTCTTAATTTTATTTTTTAGATATCATCCCTTTATAGTCAATTGATACTGTGTCCTCTGTCTATGTATACATGTACACACATATACACACACTCACATATGTATACCCATTTTGAGCTTATCTTGGTATATGGTGTGAAATGCTTATCAATGCCTACTTCCTGCCAGACTATTTTTCAGTTTTCACAATAGTTTTTATCAAATAGTGAGACCTGCTTCAATGACCGGGATTTTTGAGTTTAATGACTACTAGTATCCTACGCTCATTTGCTTTTGTATTTTGTATAATCTATTCCATTGATCAATCTCTCTATTTCTTACCCAGCATGAAATAATTTGACAATTATAGCTTTGCAATACTGTTTGAGATTTGATATTTCTAGGCCTTTTGCCTTCACATATTTTCATTGGATCCCTTGATATCCTTGACCTTTTGTTCCCGCAGATGCATCTTCTTATTTTTTCTAGCTCTATAAATAATCCTTTGGTAATAAATTGGCATGACCCTGAATAAGTAAATTAATTTAGGTAGTATTATCATTTTATTATATTGAATTGACCTACCTATGAGTAATTAATATTTCTCCAATTACTTAGATCTATTTGTGTGAAGAGTGTTTTGTAATTGTGTTCATGTATTTCTTGTGTATTTCTTGGCAGCAGATCCTTAAGTATTTTATATTGTACAGAGTTAGTTTAATGGAATTTCTCTTTTTATCTATTCCTGTTGGATTTTATTGGTAAGATACAGAAATGTTGATTTTTTTGTATGGGTGAAGTCTTTGTTGAATCTGTTCATTATATTATTTAGTTTTAAGTTGACTCTCTAGCATTCTTTAAGTTTTAAGTTGATTCTCTAGAATTAAATACAGCATTTTGTCATCTACAGAAAGTGATATTTTGTTTCCTCATTACCAATCCTAATTCCTTCAATTTCTCTTCTTGTCTTATTGCTATAGTTAGCATTGCCAATACAATGTTGAATACTAAGGTTGGTGATGAGTATCCTTGTGTCAACCTTGATCTTATTGAAAAGGTTTCTAGTTTATTCCCATTAAATTTGGTACTTACTCTTGGTTTTAGATGGTCACCATGTATTTAAAAGAAAGCTCTATTTATGCCTGTGATTTCTAGTGTTTCAAACAAGACTGAATGCTATATTTTACCATCTTCTCACTCTCTAACCTCTCAGAAGAGCTCATCATTCCATGGAAATTGCCCTCTCTAAAGGTACCATTGATCTCTTCATTGCCGAATCCAATTGCCTTTTCTCAATCCTCTTTGTCCCATGTAATCCCCCTACTCAATCAATTCCACTAACTTCCTGTCACCACTAGAATCAAACACAAAATCCTCTGCTTGGCATTGGAAGTCCTTTATTATCGGCTGTCTCTAATCCCTGCCACCTTTCCAGTCTTCTTACACCTTACTGCCTACAACATACCCTTCTATCCAATGAAACTAGACTCTTTGCTGTTCTACAAACAAGATGCTCCATCTCTGGGCCAGGGATAGTTTGTCCAACTATCTCCCTTTCCTGGAATGTTCTCCCCCTCCTTTCAGCCTACTGACTTCCTTGGCTTCCTTCAAGGTCCAACTGAAATTCCATCTTTTCTAGTGCCTTGTCTCTTATAATAATAATAATTATATATATATATACATATATATATATACACATACATACACACACATATATATATATATAGTATAAATAAGTAACCCTATATATAGCTTGTTTATGTCTATTTATTTGCTTGTTGTCTCTCCCATCAGACTGTGAGTTTCTTGTGGGCAGAGATTGTCTTTTGCCTCTTTTTTTAATACTCCTAGTACTTAGTGCAGTATCTGGCATACTTTTGTTGTTATTGAGTCATTTTTACTTGTGTCCTACTCTTTATGACCTATTTTGGGGGTTTTCTTGGCAAAGATATTGTAGTATTTTGCCATTTCCTTTTCCAGCTCATTTACGGCAGAGTTAAGTGACTTACCCAGGGTCACACATAGCTAGTAAGTGTTTATCACCAAGAAATGGAGATAAACACACTTCAGCAGTTGGGGAGCTCACTAGATTTAAATCCCATTGAAAGCCCAAGCACTAGATTTGGAAAATGGGCCATTTATCATAGGAACACTTAATATTCAATGTGGTATATGGTGTCATGATATTAAATAATTTGTTAAAATCTCATGAACTCATGCCAAATCATTTAAAATAGGGCTGCTAGGTGGCATAGTGGATAGAGTGCTAAGCCTTGAGTCAGTTCAAATCTGGTCTCAGACAACAACAAACCCAGGTCCAGTGCTCTGTCCACTGGTCATCTAGGGAGTCAGGAAGACCTGAGCTCAAGTGTGAGCTCACACAGTTACTAACTGTGAGACCCTGGGTGAGTTACTTAACCTCTGTTTACCTAAATCCATTGGAAAAGGAAATGGCAAACCACTCTGGCATCTTTGCCATGAAAACTCCAAGGACAGTATGGCACATAGAGTCACAAAGAGATTTATCTGGCACTTTGATGTGGTCACTTGAGACGTTGGGAGAGTGGGGAAACTTGTTCAGTTCTCAGTGAAAATATTGTAAAAGCACTTTTAAAATGCTTGTGCTTGTTGATGGTTGTTAAGTTCACAATAAAAATAGAAATTAAAACAAGAAAAATAATTCCAGGCTGAAGTTGTCTAAGTAAAATGCAAAGGCCTTAGCTTTAAACTATGGCTTCTTCTTCAGAAAATGACAAGCAATCTGCTCCTCACTAGCCTCCCTCCTGATCCAATTCATTTGCATAGTTGCACTCTAATATTCTGATAGAGAAAAGTAGGCCAGTGGCTGAACAAGCTGATGTGAAGTAGGATGGGGTAAAGGTGAAGATATGGTGGTATTTGGAGGGCACCTTGGCCTCAGTTTCCTCATCTGTCAGATGAGGGAGTCACCTGAAGTTTGCCTTTTCAGTCCTGACATCCTGTAATCTATGACTTTTCATAATTCAGGATGGAAACGACTCGTGCCCTCCAGGGTCTGTGGTGGGGGTTGGCAGCTTCATTTGTAATCCTAATGCCTATAAAAGAAGTCTCTGTTCTTTCTAGGAAAAGGCATGTTGAGCCTGGTGGATGAAAACAAAAGAAAAGAAAAAAGCAACAAACATTTGCTGTTTCTAAGACCAAAGGAAATTCAACAAACATTTACTAAGCACCTGCTAGATAATCTTTATGGCCCCCTTCTGCTCTCAATGCTGTGATCCTATGAGCCGGGCACCGGACTAGGGACTGAGCCCAGTGGCAATGAGCCACTGTTGGGGTGGGAAAGGCAAAAAAGAGACGAGAGCCAAGAAAAGATGCTGGCTGCATTCAGATATAGCCTGAGAGTCACAAGCTAAAAGTGTGACACTGCTTAGAGGTTTCATTGAGGTTATTCATTGAGAGCTTGCTTGTTTTAAAAGGCTTTTCCCTCTATATTTGGATCTATTTTGTCCTTAGTGGTCTCAAATTATAAGTGTGGAGAAGCAGCTTCAATCATCGGGCAACCATACACTGTACCCAGAGCTGCAACGAGGGCAGCGCCACGGGGGCTTTTCTCCAGGGAATTGAATTTGAAGGGTGTTGGCAGCATTTGCAAGCTTGCAGCAAGACGGCAACAGCAGAACTTAGCAACTGTTTGGAAAGAAAAATTAGTTAAAAGAGGAGTCTACAAGATGGTAGATGGAAATGAACTCTCCTGATTTATTCTCCTCCCCACTTTAATAAAGCATGGAGACCTCCCCAGCAATAGCCTCTCTAGAATATCTCAAGATCTATGTTCTCCAAAGGCAGGTAGGTGGCTGGGTGGACAGAGCGTGGGCCTGGAGTCAGGTAGAACCAAGCTCAAATCTGACCTCAGACACTTATTAGCTGTGTGGCCCTGGGCAAGCCACTTAACCCTGTTTGTCTCAGTTTCCTCATCTGTAAAATGAGCTGGAGAAGTAAATAGCAAACCACTCCAGTGTCTTTGCCAAGAAAACCCTGAATGGGGTCATGGCAAGTTGGCCATGACTGAAAAACAACTAAACAACAATAGCAAAAATGTCTCTTCGCAGTAGGGTGGTGTTTCCTACCCTCCACTGGGTGTGTCCTTTTTGTACTAGGTGTAGATTGTGGGACTTGCCCTGAGTACAAAGATATCTAAAAATAGGTCTGATAGTCAATCAATATTTATTAAGCACCTACTGTGTGCCAGGCAGACACTGTGCTTAAGCACTGAGGATACAAAACAGCAAAAAACAATCTCTTCTCTCAAAGTAGAAGATGTCACAACTACTCAATGATCATTTGAAGTGGATTACAGAAGTTTAGTAACCAGACTTTAGCCTCTCATTCATCCATTCAATCAAAATGTGCTATGTACCCACTGCATCAGGGGTATGGATACCTTAGAGAGGGAAAGAGAGGGAAGTAGAAAGAGTTTCGAGACAGAGAGCTCTTACAGTATGAGAAGAGAGACACTAACACAAATTGCTAGAATATACATTACAGACAATCCCATGCCTGATTCAGGCGTCCTTTAGTTCATATAATTCTAGATCTAGAGCAAAAATAGACCCCAGAGCCCATCTAGGCCCCCTCATGTTACAGATGGGAAGCAAGTGAAGGGACTTACCCAGGGTAACACAGCATGTGAATGTCCCGAGGCAGGATTTGAACCCAGATCTTCCTGGCTACAACTTCAGCACTCTATCCACTGTCTCCTTATGTTTCTCAATGTCCCTCAGGTTTATGAAACTGACATCTCATTGAATTAATGAAGATGCAATAACACAAAAGGATCCATGAGTTTTGCTTTGTGAGACTTGAGTATATATTAGACTTGGAAAACTACCATTCTGTAGCCAGAAGATTTTTGTAGTTATAGTAAGTAGAGCCTATATTTCATGCTCAAATAATTAAGACTGCCCACTGGTACCACAATTTGGAGTTCAACATGGGGTATTCAAATACATAGTCAATTGGGAATTCAGAGAAAATTGCAGGCCTATAAATATCATGTAATGGAGAGCGAAGGAGACTCTTGTTTCTCCAAGATTTGACTTGGACCCAAGTATCAGGGCAGGACTGATCATTGTGTAGTGAGATACTTCAATCCTATGACCACAATCATTGATTTGTTAATGGCCCCAGTCACGTGGTGATCCAGTCTATGTTTACTCCCCCTTATACCATTGAGTGTCATCTGAGAGGTCAACATCTGTTCATTCCTTTATCAGGTAGGCGAAGGGCTACTGCTTCTGGGGAGTCAGGACCCATTGTTGATGTGGACAACACTTTTTCCATCCACAATGCTGGCTCCTGAAAGGGTGATGATGGAGGTATCTAGGTGGTGCAGTGGATAGAACATGCGACTTGGGAGTCAGAAAGACCTGAGTTCAAATCGATGCCTCAGAAAGTGTCTTAACTCTGGTCAAGCGTCTTATCCTTTCTTGGACTCAATGTCATCATCTGTAAAATAGGGATATTAATAGCACCTGCCTCAGAGGTGTTGTCAGGATCAAGTGAGGTAATAAATGTAAACCTCTTTGCAAACCTTAAAGCATGACACAAGTGAGTGCTGATTGCTGCCTAGGAATGATGGGCTCTTTTCACGGCTCAATCCTTTGGGTCACCATTACCATCAGCTCTACTGTGCTGGTACCAGCCTCTCCCAAAGACTGGGATGAAAGGGAACAGAAGCAGTCATGTCTGCTTACCACAGCCTTCCTAGGGTGAGTGGCCTTCACTGAATGACTTCCTGACCACTCCATCAGTTTCTGTCCTAATTTGAAAAAAAAATACACGCACAAAGTATGTGTGTGTGTATGTATGTTTATACATGCACATAAAATCAACTGGTACTTTCCCTGTCATATGACTAGCAAAGGAGTAACAACCAGAGCTGAATCATTGTAATTAAGAGGCGTTGATGAGGCAAATACACGTCTCCCCTTAGCCTGCACTTTCATTCCCATCTAGTTCAGGCTTTCCTCAGCGGAATGGGTAGATGGGAATCATTTGTTCCAACAACCATGGAGGTAGCTGAAACAAACACCATGGTCTGCTTAGAGCTTGGTCAGACATGGAAGAAGCCAAGGCCATTCACTTCAGCCCAGGCCATTGCCAGTCATCTTGACTTTTGTGCTGCCACTGGACTTCAATCGCTCTGGAAGAGAGAGTGAGGCACGATTCATTTGAACATCTGCCTCATTTAAATCCAATCCATGTGCAAGTCAGAACACCATCCATCATCCATCATAGTGTCACGGACCCTCTGGACACAAAGCATTAACAGACTCTATTCTTCTCTCTTCTCTCCTCCCATTTTACCCCGTTCAAACTCCTTGCTCCATTAATTGTTAATAAACTTCCCTTCATGCCTGATCATAAAGATTTAGAGCTAGGATGAACCTCAAAGGCCATGTAGTCCAACTGCCTCATTTTACAGATGAGGAAACTGAGGGAGGGCGCCAAGAGATTAAATGACGTGCCCAGGATTGCCCAGCTACCTCTCATTTTTTTGCCAAATCTTCTGGATCTCAGAAGTTTCTAGAAACTTGGATTTCTCCAGATAGTTTAGTCATCCCAAATGCCTCAGGGCTTTCTTATGACTTCCCCAGTTGGGGAAACTGTTTGGACCAGCAGATGTTCAATCCCCTTGCTTAACCTCCCATCCAGTCTTTTGCAGGCCACATCAGTTTCACAATGAAATCATTCACTAAAGATATTTAAGGTAAACAGGGAAATCATTGACATTGAAATGTTCAGCCATATCCCACCACCACCACACACATATGCTTGTTTCAGCTCTCTATTAATCACACTCTCTCTGAAACATAGTAGGAGCATTTCAACCAGCATTCCCTGCATTCGTGGTAGAGAAATGGGAGTTTTATCTCTCCTCACCTCCAATGCCAAATTCCTAGAAATAGTCATCTCTACTCAATGCTTTTAGTAGCTGTTTCCTCTAGGTCCTTCATAATACGCTTCCAGTGTACCCTTCCATCCTCATTTCTCATAACTCCCTTTATGTATTTTTTATTCTAGTCAAATAGGATACTTGGTGATCCCTAGATCTGCTAATCCCTCCCTCTCACTTTGAAGCAAATGCCCAAACTGTTCTTTGTGAAGGGAATACTTTGCCCCCTTATCTCTATCTTTCAAAACCTTTATCTTCCTTGAAGTTACAACTCAGGTGCCAACTTCTCGTGAATTTCCCATGGTTCCTTCAGTTTTTCATGCTCTACATTTTAGTCTTTCCACAAATCATCCTTAAATATATTTCCTTATCTCTTGCCCATCCTACTTCTATGGCTTTCTTACACCTTACACTGCCCCAGCATCGCCACCACTAAAACCACCTTCTACTCTGAGATCCAGTGACACTCCATCTCCTGACTCTGTGCGTTTTCACTCACTTTCCCCCATGCTTGGAATGCTCTCCTACCTCATCTCTGCCTCTTGGCTTCCTTCAAATTCCAGCTAAAATCCCACCTTCTCCAGGAAGCCTTCCCCAATCCCTCTTAACTCTAGTGTTTTCCCTCTTTTAATTATTTCCCATTTATCCTGCGTATCCTTCCTTGTACAGCTTTTGCTCCCTATCACCACCCACCCTTATTAGACTGTGAGTTCCTTGAGAGCGGGGTTATCTTTTATCTGTCTTCATATCCTCAATGTTTTAGCACAGTACCCAGAACATAGTTGGCACAATATTTATTGACTCTCTGACAATCTCCTACTATCTTTATTCCTCTATGTACATCTCCCAAGCAGAATGTAAGGGCAATAAGTCAACTAAAATATTAAGTTACATTTAGGCCTACGATGCAACAGACACCACGGGACTATGGTTCTGGGCACTGTCCTTGGGTACTATGGTACTAGGAATACAAAGAAAAAATGATACAGTCCCTCATCTCAAAGAATTTCCATCCTACCAAAGGAAGCAGCGTGCACACATGCCAATATATACTAATTAGTTTACACGGTAATTTCAAGGAGAGGGAGTAGAAACCAAGAAAATCCTCATCTATAATCATAAGATCACAGATTTTGTAGCTCAAGGAGGCCTTGGAATCCAAGGAGGCCAACCCACTCATTTACACTTGAGGAAATGAAGGCATAGAGAAGATAAGTGAATTAACGAGCATCCCAAAACTTGTGCACATCTGAGACTCAGCTCTTTCTGATTCCATCTAAAAGGCCCTATCTACCATAGCAGTCTGCCTCACAGAAGAAGGAATGTGCAAAAGAACAGAGATGGATTGTCATGCATTAACAACAGTTTGGATGGATTGGAGTATATGTGAAAGGGTATAATATTCAGAATACCCAAATTCAAGGACGGACTTGGTCATTTCCCAGCTGTGTGATGCTTGGAAAGTCCTGAGCAGAAAGCAGTGTGGTCCAGTGGAAAGAACACTAGTTCTGGAGTCACCTGGTTCAAACCTCACCTCAGATATTAACTAGCTACATATCCCTGGGTAAGCAACTGGGCTTTAACTTCTATGAAGGATGAAATAGGGTGACCAGACTAGATGGCTTCCAAGATGCCTTCCCATTCTAAGTCTATGACCTTTTGACATGAGGACTCAGGTAGATGATGACCAAAATTCCTTTCAATTCTAAATCCCATGGCCCTCTTTTATCAATTCATAGTAGGATTTATCAGTGGTAACCACTACCAATGCAAAGTCATCTTGTGTTCCTGTATATTTAGAATGGAGAATAGAAGCTAAAGATGTCAGACAGCTGAGAAAGTTTCCCCCTGAAAACCCTTTTCAAGGCAATAAGAATAGGGGCAGTGTCTGTAAAGATGCCACCCGTTCCTTCCCCCCAAGAAAATGGTGCATGTTGAAAACTTAATAAGAAGATGGTTTGTCACCCAAATCTCTGCATTGTAGAACATCACTGACAAAATAATGATGGTGATGACAGCAAGTACAGTTTTAACCGTCTCATGTTTCTGTGTTATCTGAGTTGGTGATGGCTTTCCTTTCCCCACTCCCCACCAGATTCATCTTCCCCCCGATAAGACAGATGTCAACAAGCAAAATGCCACCTGTATAGAAGAACACAGAACACAGAGAAATCATGTGCCTGTTAATATTCATTCCTTTGCTACTAACACTACCAATATGCACAATAATGACATAACAGTACCAAAGTTAATGTCAACAGAATTACTTTCTCTGACTCCAAATACTCAATTTTTCAGAACTTAACGGGATTTACCTGCTTAATGCATGAAGAATGTATCTGAGTAGATTCAATAAATTCAATCAAAGGCCATGGGACCTTCATTAAGTTAGGAGGTTAAGTGACTAGCTCAGAGTAACACAGATAATTGGTCTGAGAGGCAGGATTTGAACCGTCTTCCTAATTCTAAAGGCATCACATCATAAACACTAGACCCATTTAGTGGTTCTCAATAAAACAACAGCAATGGTCCAAGTGGTTGAGCTAAAATTATTCAATGGTGACTTGCACAATAAATAACTGCAGAATATTATTAATAGTAATAGAGTCTACAACATTTTGTTGTTGAAAGAGGTTCTTGGAACAAAAAAAAAAAAAACCAGTGGGAACCACCGCACTAAGCTATGCAATCTCTTATAGTTGTAATTGAGATTAACAGTGTCTATTCTGCCATATTACTGTTAAACTCCCTCCATAACTGTAATGCTAAATCCTGGTGAATTTGGCCAGAAATAGAGAGAGAACATAATGGAACTTCCTAATATTCCTGTCATTTTATGCTGTGTATATAAAAAGAGGGAGAAAGACTTATGTCCCCAACTAGAATGCTAGCTTCTCAGTCAGTCAATACGTCAAATCTTCAAGGTACTATCTTAAACTCTGGAGATACAAAGAAAGGCCAAAGACAACATCTGCCTCTAAGAGCTCACAACCCAATGGGACAATATGCAAACAATTTTATGTACAAAAATGTTATATATAAGATGTTGTTGTTCAGTCATATCTGACTCTTTGTGACCCCAATTGAGGGTTTCTTAGCAAAGATACTGGAGTGGTTTGCCATTTCCTTCTCCAGCTCATCTTACAGATGAAAAAAACTGAGGCAAACAGGTTTAAGTGACTCGCCCAAGGTCAAACAGCTAATAAGTGTCTGAGACTGGATTTAAACTCCAATCTTCTTGACTCTAGGCCTTGTGCTCTATACACTGTATCACCTATCTGCCCCTGTACACAGGATACATAGGAAATAGTCAACAGAGGGAAAGCACCAGCATTAAGAGGGATAGGGAAAGGCTTCCCTAAGAAAGTAGGAATTTAGGTAGGACTTGAAAGAAGCCAGGAAGGCCAAGAAGCAAAGGTGAGGAGGTCACATGATATATTCATTTGTGTCTTCCATAGATTCCCGTGTGGTGTTGCATCTAGCATGGTATATACACACATTAATCCAGTGGGCCCCAATGGTTGCTTTGGGTTTGTTTTTTTGTTTTTTTTTCCCTTAAATTCTTTTTAACATAAAAAAAAAGATCAAATGCATTGTGAACCCTGAGGGTAATTTAATAAGCCACTCATAATATTCTTTCATATTTATTCATCAAGTGCTTACAATAACTGAAATGATATATTTGTAACATAAATGGGTAATTATTTCCTTTTCAAGCCTCCATTAAGGAATTTTTGGTACAAATTCCAGAACTACTAAATGGTAGCCATCATTGTAGTGGAAATAACACCTGGTTTGGAGTCCAAAGTCCTTGGTTTTAGTCCTGGCTCCAACACTTACTATTTATGTGGCCATGGGCAATTTAATTTAATTAATCTCTCTAGGCCTCATTTGTAAAATGGGGATAACAGTGAGCTATGTATCTTACAGCATTATTGGGAGGGAAGCACTTTGTAAGAGGCAACATGGAAATCACGGACAGTATTAGACAAAGGTTTGGGAAGGCCTGGACTCCAATCTGCCTCAGACGTTGACCATATGTATCTGCCTGGGTTACTTTACCTTTCTCTGCTTCAGGCTCCTCATCTGTAAAATGAAAGTAATTTTCTTGTGAGCCTCGCAGGCCTTTTCCAGCTATAAACCTGTGATCCTATAAAGCTTAAAGTGGTAAATAAATTTGAATTACTATTATTGGATGAAGGTGCAGTAAAAAAAATAGAAAGTTAATTTCACGCAAAAATCAATGGCATATCTCAAAACTAACAAGGACCAGAATTAGAATTAGAATCAAATGCCAGGCACTATTCTAAGTGTTAGTGCAGAAAGCTTAAACAATATTTAAGTGCCCAATGTTGCTCAACAATTAAGTGGAAGATACAGGATTCAAATCCAGGATCCTGACCCCAAATTCTGAGTTCTTTCTATAATGTCACATCTGCCTTTCTTGCAAGGTTGCATGGTACTCTCCCGACTGAAGCTTCTTGTGAGTAGGAGACTAATGTTACATTAAAAGCTACAGACGTCCTTATCTCCTTTCTACTCAGTAGCCTACTACTTTAAAGAACGAATGATAAATCAATGCATGCGTGCAGTTCACATGTTTGAAAAAACATGTGCAAATACCATGGCCACATGTACAAATTACTGCACAAAATAGGCAGTCGTCTTTAGGGCTGAGTACAGATGTGCACTCATTCACCCTTGAGAAGGGGCTCAGTTCCAAGGCAACATCTGAAAACTGGTTCTGGCTTAGAATAAATGTCTGCTGCGGTATGTGACCCACTGATGAATTGATTTGATGAGTATCAGGTTCCTTATTAAGGTTTAAAGCTCTCTGATAGATGAGTGTACCACGAAAGGAGAGGGAGGGAGCCCACAGCCTGTACTTTCTCTCCCAAACCCATTCCACACATTCTTGCTTCTAAAAGCAATGAAGGGAATTTTATGGAACACACAAACCAACTTCTTTAATATATGCAGAAGATTGCTTTGGAGTTCTTACCTGGGAGTCAGGATACCTGAGGTCTAGCCCTGACTGATGTCAGTCACTAGCCATTTGACTATGGGAAAATCACACTCTCTCTGAACTTTAGTTTCTTGATCTGGAAAATGAATTGGAGGGTCTGGAAAATTCATTAAGTTCCCATCCAGCTCCAAAGTTCTATGAGTTAATGATGCCATATTTAAATACATCTATGTCAATATTTTTTAAAAATAAACATTGTTCAAAATAGAAAAGTGTGAAGTCAAAAATAAAATGGAATGAGAAGAAGAAAAGGAGACAAAAAGAGCAAGAAAAACAATCCTCGGTGTAAAATATGCCTTTGCCCCTCCAGTTCATGTCATTCTCTACTAGAGAGGCAGCGGATAGTTCAGAGAGAGCCGGCCTAGGAAGACATGGATAAAGTTCCTCCTCTCACACACTCTCTGGACAAGTCATTCTATCTCCCAATGTTCTAGGCAACTCTATAAGGCTAGAAGTGGCCTAGAAAGTGCTGATTGGCATTCGTAAAGGGAGGTCCCCATTATGGACATAATCACTGGTCCAGTCTCCATCCCCATACTTAAATATGTATAGATAATATTTATGTATAAATCTTAAATGTCATGTAGGATTTTTAAAAATTGTTCTAAAGAAGAAAGGGTGAAAAAGCAATGATAAGGGAAAAAAGGATGGAGTAAAGTACAAGAGACAGTACTACGTGTAACATATCGTCTCCTGCTTAAAACTTGCCTCTCCCATCATAGGAAATTGAGCTCTTTCTAACTTCTGCACAGATCCCTGGCTGGAAGACAAGGGAAAGGAAACTTTTTTCCATAAAGGGTCCCCACCTTTCCAATTCACTTCCATTTTTTTTAATTTGGCAGAATCTCTTCTTACTCTGCTTTATGGTTCAACGTCCATCTGGGAAAGCATTTGGCTGATGAGACTGATGAGGGAGGATTAGCAAATTTTCTCCCAGGTAATTTCCATTACACTGCATGAAATTATTTTTCCACATTTTTAAAATCACAGGAAAAACTGTATGAAATAAGTCTAGCTGTATGAGAGGTTAAAAATATAATTCTTAGTAATAAATAAAAATGGTTAAGTATATCTTGATGCCTGATCCCAGAAAACACATGAGTCTGAATTCTCGAGACAATCAATCAATTAATCAGTCAGCATGGGCTTATTAAGGGTTGACTATGTGCCAGACACAGTGCTAAGCATTGGTGATTACCCTTCCCCCTCCTTCACTGCCTCAAAAAAAGGCAGAAAAAGTCTATGCCACAAAGGAGCTTACATTATTTTTTAAAATTATTCTGAATGCAAACAAAAAAAGATCATTTTCATATACAGTACTCCAACACGAAATGATAATTCTATGTGAAACCATAAAGGTCTAGTTCATATTTCTTGCTTTTCTTTTTTTTTAAGCATACAATAAATTCTAGATCTTACTTTCAAAACTGTCTCCTGGTTTTCTCTGCTTCTTTCTAAACCTTTTTCTATTCTTTTCTGTGTGCATTTTTATGTTAGTGTCTGTCTATGACGGTTTCTGTTTGTCTCTATCACTCTGTCTCTTAGCTAAGTCTTTTCTCTGTTACCATCCTCTCAATTAAAATCAGGAAAATGAAAGAGAAAAAAAAATCCAAACCCTTGTAACAAATAAACCTAGTCAAACAAAATGAATAGACACAGCGGTCATGCTCCAAAACTTTTATCTCTGCTTTCCTGCCCATCACCTCTCCGCAGGGAGTGGGAAACATGCTTCACCACTGGTTTTCTGGACACAAGGATAGTCAGTCATCGAAGTGATCAGAGTTCTGAATTCTCTTAAAGATTTATTTTTTCTTCTTTACAATGTTGTTGCCCTGTTTCTTCTTGCATTACTCTGCAATATGAACTCATGTTGCCCAGGATGGTCTTAAAATGATTTCCTCATAGCACAATTAAATCCCATTACATTTATATACCACAATTTGTTCAGCCATTTCCCAACTAATTTCAATTCTTTTCTCTGGCTCCTAATTTGTTTGGATTTTGACTATTGTCACCCCAGTATAGTCCTTCCTCTTACTTCACGCCCCCAATTTCCCTTTTTTTCCTGTTGTCTGATGTATGTCCCCTCCATACCGTGTATGTTCAACCATCCTTTGTCCATTGTGAATGAGAATGAAGTTTATCTGATGCTCATTTCCCTCGCCTCTTTCTGTGTTTTTATGTTCATTTCATGAACCCTATGAGAAATAATAGGCTCAACCCCACCTTTTCCTCCTTTCTACACTATTGTATTCCCCTTTTTACCTTTGCTCTTCTTTCCCCTCCTCAAATACTTAAATAAGAACCAACCCATCTCCAAGCCCACTATTTTTCTTATTTATTCCCCTCAGTGTTGTTTGAAGATATTAAGGTTGTAGGGAGACATGTATTTCTTCTCCTCTTATTAGCATGTTAGCAGCATACCATCATACAGGATCCTTCTAATCGTTCAGATAAATTTATTTTTCTAGAATTCTCAGGACTTGTGTTTGCATTTCAAAGTTCCCACTTAGCTTTGGTCTGTGTCTTTGCTGACTGAAGGCACCAGAGGCTTCTAGGATCCTTCCCCTATGGCTTTCTGACCACACTTGGGTTATCTCAGGGGACTCCCCTCTTTCTGCCTCTACTCACAGAGTGTTACCAGGCTACACATGTTCCCTCTCTGCTCTGCTTGTCACTCAAGATACTGGAAGGGAGCCCTTCAGCTCGGAGCTGATATTTGGTTCATTTACAGGGTCAAAGTCATTATAGTTTATCATTGCATTTCTTAATTATTATTCAGTTGAGTGTGTACTTCAGAGCTTTGCTAGAGTATGAATGTGGGAACTGAATGGTTCTCTCATCAGTCAGTCATCTTGGGCCAAAGTCTCATATTATTTTTTTAAAAATAGATTCTTGTTGCTATCTTTTTGTTTTCTACATTGCTTATATCCAGCCCCCCTCATCTCTTTCCTTTCCCTCCCAGAGTCTTCCTTTTTAACAAAGAATTAGGAGTAAAAAAAAACAATCCATGAAAAAAGATAATATATGCAATATTCCACATCCATGAATCCCCAGCCTCAGCAGAAGCATGAAGGAGGCATCTTTTCATTTATTTTCTTTAGGATAAAGCTTGTTTATTATAATTTTATAACATTCACTTTATTTTATTGCTTTTTGGAGGGAGGACGGTAGGGCAGTTGGGATTAAGTGACTTGCCCAAGGTCACACGACTAGTTTTTATGTTAAGTGTCTGAAGCTGGATTTGAACTCAGGTCCTCCTGACTCCAGGGGCGCTGCTCCATTCACTGCACCACCTCGCCACCCCTGTAACATTCATTTTAGTTGTTTTTCCACTTATATTATTGTACTGATTTCTTGGTTCTGCTTACTTCACTGTATCATATAAATCTTTTCATCCTTCTCTGTATTCATCTTATTCTTCTTTTCTTACAGTACAATGGTTCTTATATTCTAATAGGGAGATAAAATATAAAAGTCAGGATATGACAAGTTAATGTAGAGTAGGCAGAAGGTAATGTTGAGGGGTGGCTGGAGATGTTAGGGGTGGAGAGAACAGGAAAGGCCTCCTAGGTGGTGGCACATGAGATGTCTCAAAGGAAACTGAACTAACCAAGGGGCTGGTGATGGTCTCCATCTCTGTCCCCTGAGGGTCAGACTCGCTGAGTTTAGAGAGGTTCTTTCTTGGAAGGTTAGAGAATAGCCACCTACGTATTGCCGGTAACCTTGACAATGGTATTAGAAGGGAACAGGAAAGCCTTTGCTTGCAGAAGATCCCACTTTCAGGGTCACAGGATTAACTGAGAGTTCTTAGAGGCAGAGGCAGGGACAGAGAGTGGACCTGTGGTTTCATTAGTTTAAGGACCTCCCAAAGGAAGAAACTCCCTTTACCAATGCAGGTTAGCACTTTCTCAGCAACATATAACCTTTATCTGATTGCTTACCATCCCTAGGAGAGGGGAGGGAAAGGAAGGCTAGAATTTGGAACTCAAAATAAAAAAGAAAATAACAAATGTTTAAAAATTGTTTTAACATGTAATTGGGGGGGATAAAATATATTAAGTTAAACAAAAATAAAATCTTAGAGAGTCCTAGAGACACATATGAGTCAGAGGTTAGAGAGAGTGATACAGAAAACATAAAATTTTGCTGTTACATGTTTATTGAGAAGAGGCTGGACATGGTTGGGGGCTGGGGAAGAAGCACTTGATTTAGTTGGACTAAATACACCTTCAAAGGCTCTCCTCAATACTCTCATGCACATATTAAGATCATACAAGAATTTATGACGTGAACATGTACATAGTCTGTCAAAAAACGCACAGAATATAAATCTAGCAAGGTGCAAAATAAGGTGACATATTTACCAAATATGTTCATTTGTGTCCTGGAGGATGTCTCATGCAAAGCCCCAGTAGACAAAGGATTTTTTGCAAGAGCGTTGGTTTGCAGACAGCGTTGCGGCATTATGTCCTATAGGCGTTTTACTCTCCAGGCTAAAAGAGAATTCATTATCTTTGTGCCTAAACCCACTCTTCTTCTCGGTTCCTTATTTTTGTCAAGGGTGTTTCCATCCTTCCTGTCTCTCTGGATCACAACCTTTCTCGCCTGTCTGTCTCTGGACTTACTCCACCATGCCTCAGAAACGCCCTCCTTCTGGAAGCTCATTCCAGCCCTGGGATTCATCCTTTGGAGACTTCCTTCACCCCCACAGCTTCTCCCTTTGATTGGGTAGCTCTTCCCAGAAGCCCCACGGAAGGCAGGCACCCAGGCAGGGTGGCACTGTCCCCACTCCTCTGCAGGCTACACTCCAGATGTTGCCATTGACTTCCCCTCAGCTGGATCCTTCACTCCCCTAGTTTACACCCCCCCACCCCAAGGCATTTTTCAGCTGCTTTTTATGGACCATCTTTCCCTGTTATAATGTAAGTTCCTTTGGGCAGGGATTGTCTTTCTGCTTGTATTTATAGTCCCAGCACTTAGTACAGTGCCTGGTGGTGGTGGTTGTGGCTGTGGCTGTGGCTGTGGCTGTGGCGGTTGTGGTTGTGGTTGATGATGATGATGATGATGATGATGATGATTATCATCATCATCAATCATTTCAATCATGTTCAACTCTTTTTTTTTGCTTTTTGGAGGGCAATTGGGGTTAAGTGACTTGCCTAAATTCAGATGGCTAGTAAGTGTGTCAAATGTCTGAGGCCAGATTTGAACTCAGGTCCTCCTGACTCCAGGGCCAGTGCTCTATTCACTGCGCCACCTAGCCACCCCAATGTCCAACTCTTTTTGACCACATTTGGGGTTTCTTGGCAAAGATACTAGAGTGGTTTGCCATTTTCTTCTCCAACTCATTTTACAGATGAGGAAACTGAGGCAAACAGGGTGAGATGACCTGCCCAGGGTCACACAACTAGTACTATCTGAGGCAGGCTTGGAACTCAGGTCTTTCTGCCTCCAGACTCAGCGTTCTATCCACTTCACCACCTCCCTGCCCTACCTGGTACATGGTAAGAGCTTAATAAATGTTTATGGATTGACTGACCTTGGAATAATCCTTGTCTCTTCCCTCTCCCTCATCTCCCATGTCCAACCGGTTGTGAGGTCTTGTCAATGGCCACAAGGGCTCTCAAATTCACCACCTGCTCTCTGCTCAAAAGTCAGTACCTAACATTAAGACCATCTCCAGTCATCTTGATCTATATTTCACCACTGGACCCAGATGGCTCCAGGGAAGAAAGTGAGGCTGGTGACTTTGCACAGCCCTCCCTCCCTCACTTAAACCCAGTTCACTTTCAAGTCATGGCATCATCTTCCTGATGTCATGGTTCTCTTCAAGAACAAGGACAAACAGCATTACCCGAGTTCAGACCCCGCATTGGACTATTGCAATAGCCCCCTCCTTGTCTCTGGCTTCAGTGTTTCCATTCTGCATTCTCTCCTCAAAGCAGCTGCCAAAGAGATATTGTGAAAGCACAGGTCTGACCTTTTCACTCCTCGCTCAATAATCTCCACTTGGCGCCTTCCCTGTAGCATCTCGGATCAAACACAAGCCCATCTGTTTGGCATTTGGAGCCCTTCACAGCCGAGCTCCAGGCAACCTTTCCAAGCTTATTACACATTACTCATGATCATGCTCTCCACATTCCAGCCCAAACGACCTTTGTACTATTTCTTATGTACCACACTCCATCGTCCGTCTCCATGCAGGTTGCTCCCCAGGCTTGGAAGGCACACCTTCCTCACCTCCACCTTTCCTAATTCCTGGTTCTACCTTCTACATGAGGCTCCCTTCCCTAGCTACTAATGCCCTGACCTTAAATTACTTTGGTTTTATTTAGTAATTATTCTGTAATTACTTATATGTAGATGCATTTTTTCCCTAAAGTAATAAAATCTCCTGGAGGGGGGGTACTCGTTTTTGTCTTTGATCCTCCAGATCCTAAAACAGTGCTTAACTGACAACAATAATAATAATAATAATAATAATAATAATAACATTTATATAACACTCACCATGCTGAGCATTTGACGATGTTTATCTCAGTTGATCATTACAACAAAGCTGGGAAGTAAATGCTATTACTATTCCCACTTTACAGTTGAGGAAACTGAGGCAAAGATAAATTAGGCAATTTGCCCAGGGTCACACAGTTATTAAATATCTAAGGCTGGATTTGAACTCAGATCTTCCTGTCTCCAGGCCTAGCACTCTATCCACCCTACCACCTAGCTGCCTAATAGGCACTTAATAAAAGCCAATTGATTAACTGAGTGAGTACTGATTTCATCAAGTCCCTATTGGGCCTCAAGATGGTCCGTGGTCACTCATAGGTGGCAGGCCTATGCATATTGGAAGAGCAGTGTGAATGGAAACACAGTTTCCCAGCTTGTGACAAAGCTGTTGGTTTCTGGAAGACAGAATGAAACCAGGTGTAGTGGCCAGAGATTACTCTAGACCAGGAGTAGCATTTGCTCAAGAGCACCATCACACACATTTGATTGTGTGAGAGCATTGTCCATGCTTTGACAGGACCTAGCCTTTGTCAGACTGCTCACAACGCCACAGCTGAGAACTCTTGACTACACCTGAAATGTCATGCTCAGGGTGCACCAAGAGCTGTGATCTGTAAATCAGGATAGTGTCAAATGAACGAGAGAAGGAAAGAAGCTGTTGTTCCTGTTCATCGCTTTGTCATTGTTGTTATTTGGTCAGCACCTGATTTTATCTGCATGTAGAGCTCCCGGAAAGAAAACCACCTTCACTGATGTAGACCAACATTTCATCTAGAATGTCTTTAGTCTTAAAAAGCTGACTTGCTCATGGTCACACAGCTAGTTTGTGTCAGAGGAAGGTCTTAATCTCGGGTCATCTTAACTCTAAGGTCAGCCCTCTATTGCATACTTGCTTCTCTTGGCTCCTTTTATCTACTAAAAAGAAGTCAATATTTTTTTCACCATCCCCTCTGCTGGAGGAAAGAGGATGGAATTACAGGAGTATTAGTTCATAGTTGTAGTTGGGCCACTAATTATTCTTCTGGGTCTCAGTTTCCTTTTCTGTGAAATGAGATCAGGTTAGATGATCTCTTCTAGGCTCAGCTTCTATGATTCCATTATTAAGGGAAATTGTTCCTTAAGAACAGCTGGAAGGAACAGGAATTTTTTTTGAGGGGGGAAGGCAAGGCAATTGGGGCTAAGTGACTTGCCCAAGGTCACACTGCTAGTAATTGTTGTGTGTCTGAGTCTGGATTTGAACTCAGATCCTTCTGACTCCAGGGCTGGTGCTCTATTCACTGTGCCACCTAGCCTCCCCTAGGAACAGGAATTTTTAAGCTAAAAATGTTAAAGACCAGAATATACTTTAATTACCAAAAGAGTTGCTTTATTTAAGAACCCTAACAACAAAACCATATTAGAAACTCTTAAAATAGATTTCATTGAGTTTCAAAAAGAATGTGAGAAGGTGCCAAAGAATATAAGAGACTTTTTGACTTGTTGAAATTAAAGAGAAACACAGAGAGGAGCATCATGGGTAAGTAATTCTCCATGCTTGGGTTATGACAGCGTGAATGGAAAGAGCAGACGTGACCTCCAGAGAGTTCCTATGGGCTGGAAAAGCTCACATGCAATCAGAATGGAAAAAAATCAAGTATCAGTGGAAAATGGGACGAATTTTATTCATGGAAAAGAGACTTGGAAATGTGACTCCCCAGGCAGCTTTTGGGACAGTGAGATCATGAGCAATGAAGAGTAACTGTCATCCTTTGGACAAGCCATCTGGACTTTCTTCAAAGGATTCCTATATTGCTGAATTTAGAGGAAGCAAAGCTATTTTAGAAGTCTATCTCCAGTGGGCTAAATAAGCCCTCCTTAATATATGGGGATTTGTAGGAAGACAGCTCAGTGGCACAGTAACGTAGTTTCAGACTTGTCTTCAGGAAGACGTGAATCCCACCTTCCATAGTTACTAATGTAATTCTGGAAAAATCATTAAACCTCTCTGTGCTCTCAGTTTCCTCATCTGTAAAATGGGGATAAGAGCACCGACTTTACATGGATGTGAGAATCTGGATAAGGTGGTATGTATTTTACAAACACTTTGCAAACCTTAAAATACTATATAAATGTTTTGTTGTTCACTGGTTTCAGTCATGTCTGACTCTTTGAGGTTTTCTTGGCAGAGATACTGGAGTGGTTTGCCATTTCCTTCATCAGCTCATTTTACAGATGAGGAAACTGAGGCAAACAGGGTGAAGTGACTTGCCCAGGGTCAGACAGCTAGTAAGTGTCTGAGGCCAGATTTGAACTCAGGTTTTCCTCACTCCAGGCCCAACACTCTATCCACTGTGCCAACTTGCTGGGCCCATAGAAATGTTTTGTTATTGTTGTTGTTATTTATTGTTATAGAATGCTTGGAATGAATTATGATTAGTGTAACACAAATCTCAGTGCTGAGAATAGGGCAAAAAACAAGAATAGTTTATCTACTAAGGTTCTGGGATTCTAGAGAAGGAAGAGACATGAAAAGTCATTAAGCCCAAACCAGTTATATAGTTAATGCAGAAAATGAAGTGCAGAGAGTGAAAGCAAATTAGCCTAGGTCACACAGTTAGCAAATGGCAAAAATAAAAGGTCTTTGGACTCTTCCCTCTTCTTGCCCATACTTAATTACTAATTAGGGCTCTCAGTGTGAAAACCTATTTCACTGGTGCTGTCCAGAAATTCATCCAGAATTTTTTAGTCCTATAAAGTTTACTTGTTCATGGTCACACAACCAGTTTGTGTCAGAGACAGATCTTAAACTCAGGTCATCCTGACTCCAGGGTCAGTCCTGCCCTTACTTCGTTAACAAGGCTACAGCCTGACCTGAGTAATTCTTTGCAGGGATTTCTCTCATTTCCAAAATCAAACTCATTACCCACTACCTACCACTTGATTAATAGTAGCAAATAGATTTTATTTCGATTCAATTCCATAAATATTTATTAAAGTATAAACCATGCTCAAGGTGATGCAGCAAGCACTGGAGAGTGGGACAAAGGCAAAAATGAAACAAGCCCTTGACTTCAGAGGGATTCCATTCTGCTGAGGTGCATCTGGGGGAGCTGATATGATATGGAAATATGAGTAAATATGAGATCATTTGAGGAGGGAATATGAAAACTAGTAGGATCTGGGAAGAGTTCCTATAGGAACCTGCTCCTGAAATGAGCAGAAATGCTTTTGAGCGATGGAATGAGTCAAAGGGTGGGTAGTTAGAGCTAAGAGAAGCAAAAGCTCTGAGAAATAGCCTAATCGTGAGACAATAATTAAAAGGCAAGTTTATGTCAGAAATAAAGTAAAAATATGGTGGCATCCCATGTCACTGTTCAAACTGTAATTGTGACAATATAATTGTCTTGAAAAATCTTCTTTAAAAAAATGCTATTTTGGGGGCAGCTAGGTGGCATAGTGAATAGAGCACTGGCCCTGGAGTCAGGAGGACCTGAGTTCAAATCTGGACTCAGATACTTAACACAAAAACTAGCCATGTGACCTTGGGCAAGTCACTTAACCCCAACTGCCCTCCAAAAAAAGCAAAAAAAAAACCCTGTTGTTTTTAATTTATGGAATAAAACAAACATTTCCATATCATAGTACAATAAAAAAGATAACTATGTATGAAAGTGTAAATCTACTATGTACAACCTGCTATTCCTTTCAAATATAAAACAAAGTATCATGTAAATATCTTTCCTCCAGATGTCTCCCAATAGACAGAAATAGGTATGTACATATACATGCATATATATACATATATGTAAAATTATTCTATACATACTTCTATTTTTCAGTTCTTTGAAAAAATTATGGAACCACACTAAGAGACAACCTTAGTACAAAGAAGGGACAATTGTTAGGAATCAGTACCAGATTTAACTACAGAGTTGAACCTCTAAAACTCCTCTGTGAGGGAAGTTGTTTTTTTTGTTGTTTTTTTTTTCCTTTTGGAAGGCAGTTGGGGTTAAGTAACTTGCCCAAGGTTACACGGCTAGTTTGTGTGTGTGTGTGTGTGTGTGTGTGTGTGTGTGTGTTAAGCATCTGAGGCCGGAACCAAACTCAGGTCCTTCTGACTCCGGGGCCAGTGCTTTACTCATTGTGCCACCTAGCCGTGCCAGAAAGTTATTATTTTGCTATTATATTAGTCACCAATTAATAAATTAGGACCTAGGCTGTTCTCCTTTTTTATTTCCTCATTTAGGGCCCAGTCCCTGTAGAAGTTCAGTCTCTGAAGGATGTAGTTGATTGAGGAGATTACCCTAAGCTTTGGGGAACATGCTCCCAGATCATAGTCCTGACCCCCACCCAAGTAGGAGACCATGCCTCTGTTTAGAGTGTGAACAGAATAGAGTCTAGGAGAGTTCTTGCTCCAAGGAAATGAGACCCTGTCCTTGTAACCATTCATTAGAATTCAAGATAACTCAGCTCATGAAGAAGAAAACCAACCAGAGTGGTCTGGATGTAGATGGATTCCCCTTTCCAGATTGCAGGAGACAGTTGAGTCTCCTGATCAAGCCACATTCTCAGCAGGAGGAGCTGAAGAATCCTAGCCCACCTCCTCATTAAATGTCCACCAATCAGGGTTGATTTTCTCTTGTCAGGGTCCTCCTTTATTTAAAGCATTCAGTGTTTCCATTGGGGGTATTTGGTTTTTTAAAAGAAACCATTGACTATCAATTTATTTATTATTAGCTAGCCTAATTAATACATTGATTACTAATTACCCAGAAACTATGTCTTTTGAGTTTTTTACTCATCACATTTGCCAAAAAACCAGAAAGTCTCTAGGCCAAATGAAATCAGAAAGACAACTGCTCATAATAATAACAAGCCCACAGAGTCAAATCCAACTGACATGATGTGTTCAAAAATTGTTTTTGATACTACAAAAAATACAAGATGGTAGGAGGCCCTACTCTTGAAATGGACACAGTCTAGGATAGGAAAGATAATGAGGCAAGTAATGAATAATCCCTAAAAGGAGACAAAAATGCCCTTTCACATGATGCTATGTGCCGGAGGATAAAGGCACCACCAGGGACTCTGATGGGACCAGAGTGGCCTTTGCCCATGATTCTGTAAGCTTGAGGGACATGTTCAATAGAAGGAGGAAGAAAAGGCTTCTGGATTGCAGGGTATGAAAAACTCAAGCCAGCATCTATACAGGAAGCAGCTGCCAGGTAAATGCTGATGCGCTCCCGAGCCAAGCTGAAGGAACCACTATGTGTGGGAACATGATACAAGAAGGCAAGTGACCAGACCAGCACCCAGGCTCTGATGCCAAGGGAATGCAGACCACAGAGAGGAAGAAGAGGGAATCCAGGCCCCAGGATCCTCTAAAGCAGGATGTAATTAGTTGGAAAAATGAATTTTGTGAGGTTCTAATTATTACTTTGGCAATTAAGCTCTGACACAAATCTCTTCTGAGGTATTTGTATTCCTTTTAATAAACTTACTACGTATTTAAATGCCCATTGTTAGTTTAATGCTTACAGGGAGCTTATGGAACCCAAGAAGAAGGAGACCAGAGAAATCTGATAATCCCCAGATTTCTCATGGAAAGATCCAAAGAGGCCGTAGAAGAATTTTTGAGAAATCTTCATAAGTGAAGCCAGTTCCATCTAACCATTCTGGAGAGCAATGTGGAACTATGCCCAAAGAGCTATAAAACTGTGCATACCTTTTGAGCCTTCAACACCACTACATACTAGGTCTATATCCCAAAGAGATCGAAGAAAAGTGGAAAGGATGTATTTGTATAAAAATATTTATAGCTGCTTTTTTGTGGTGCAAAGAATTTGAAATTGAGGGGATGTCCATCAGTTGGGGAATGGCTGAACAACTTGTGGTATATAACTCTGCTGTAATACTATTGCACTATAAGAAATGATCAGCAGGACTCTTTCAGGAAACTTGGAAAGACTTATATGAACTGATGCTGAATGAAGTGATGAGAGCCAAGAGAATATTATATACAGTAACGGCAACATTGCACAACTATGAATTGTAAATGACTTAGCTACTCCGAGTAATACAATGATCTAAAATAATTCCAAAGGCTTTATGATGAAAAATTCCATCCGCCTCCAGGGAAAGAACTGATGGAATCTGAATGTAGATCAAAGCATACTTTTTTCAAACTTTATTTGTTTTTGGTCTTGGTCTGTGTTTCCTTTTGCAACATAGTTAATATGGAAATATATTTTGGATTACTGAACATGTAAAATCTATATCAAATTGTTTCTCTTCTCAAGGAGAGGGAAGGGAGGGAGGAAGAGAATTTGGAATTCAAAATTTTTTAAATGAAAGTTAAAAATTGTTTTATATGTAATTAAAAAAATAAAATACAGACTGCCAAATTGAAAAAAAAAAAAAGAATGAATCTAGTTCATGTGAGCCAAGGGTTACAATTTACATCTTTGAGATACATATGTATAAATAACAAGAGAATCAGAGATAAGATGGTATATTATCAATTGATAGACAGGAAGTTTAAACAATACATACATTAGGAATTCAGAGAAGAGAAAAATCAATGTGCTGGACAAATTTGCTTATCAAATCTTTAGTTTGGGGACAGACAAAATGCACTTAAATACACGAGACAAGACACCTGAACTAGTTTGGGGTATTTCACTTCTTGACCAATAATGCATCAACCTTTAGAAATAGACAAACTGCTTCTTCATCATTTTTTTTAATTTAAAAAATATATATGAATGCCTTGCCCATCTGGGAGTTGCCAAAAGGGACCCTGGAGACAAAGTTGGAACAGTGTCATATAAATTGTCTTGACTTTGCTTGGCAGACCAGAAGTCTCAGTGGTTGGTACAGCACCAAGGGCCCTGTCATCACTCATTAAAAAGCACTGCTAATCATATTTGTTTTGGCCATTTATGTATCCCTGGGGAAAGGAGACCATGCATGGCAGTCATAGTGCCTAGACTGGAGATCACTGTTAAATAAGGAAAGTCCACTGAAGAACAACCACGGCAGACCATAGAAGGAGTCTTTAAAGTCTTCACAAAACAAAAGTCAGCAAGCAAGCTGTTCCCCCAAATCCCATCCAGTTGGCAATCCTCGCAGCAAAGTCCACCTAGAACTACCACAGTAGTGTAGCGTTAATGAGCATTTGCTCTTATAATGCCAAGGATAGGTATAGAGAGAGCTGGAAATTAAGGGCTTAGGGGTGGTACAAAGTTCGATGATAGTAATTCTTTCCAATGTGTTGAAGATGGGGTCTTTGAAAAAGTTTCACACAGATATAGAGAGTAACAGTACAACGAAGGACCGGTGTCATAGGCTGGGCTATGCTCTAGTGTTGGCTAGAGTCATCCAAGGACCAGGCAGACAAAAGGCAGGGGTAAGTATCAAGCTGCAGTCTCTGCCAGGGGAGGGGGTGAGGGTCAGGGTGGTGATGGAGGCTGAAGAGTAGTTGTGAGTAAACCATCGATCAGAAGCACTAAACTAGCATATCAGAGACCTGGGGAAGATAACACTGAACCAAAAGCATTTCAGTGGAATTTGTGGTGGCCAAAAGCACACATAATGGGGTCAGAGATTTAGAGCTGGGAAGAACCTTGGAAATCATTGAGTTCAACCCCTTCATTTTATAGACAGGGCAAATGAAGTTTAGAGATGTTAAGTGACTTACCCAGGTTCACACAGCTAGTAAGTATATGAGGCAAGATTCAAAGTCAGGTCTTCCTAAGTCTCATTTTCCATTCATTATCTCTTTCTGCTTTGGTTAGTGTTTTGTTCCATGTAATTTGTTTTTAAGCATGTTACATGCAATAATTAATAATAATCGCTATGATGCTATTACCATTACTAATAATTATAATTCCTCATTTCTCACTTGATTATATTACACTGAGACTTGCCTGGTTGACTTCTCCCCCATGCCCTGTGAAGCTCATTATTGGATAACCTCATCATCCTGTAAGATCTTATCGGATCTCTCCTCTTTACCCTTTGTCCTTCCTTCCTTCCTCGCCTCCTCTCCCTCCCACCTCTCCCTCTGTCCACACAGGGAATCATGTGCTCTTCCCAAGTTTTGATTGCTGAAACTTCCAAGATATCATGGGGTTTACAGGTTAGATTTCCTTTTTAAGGACCATGCTTTAAACCAAAATCACTGGGCTCTCCCTGATTGATCAACAATAGGTCCCAGCCTAAGACTCACTTGATCATTGTTTGGGTGTGGATGACTCAGAGTGAGTATAAATAGCAAAGTTTTCAGTTTTTACTAGAAATGTTGAGTGTCTTCCATTCCAGACTGTTTTTTATTTGGGGTGGGGGTGGGGGGACTGGATAAAAGAGGCCATTCTTAGGGGTGGCCAGGTGGCTCAGCGAGTAAGAGCACTGGCCCCAGTGTTGAGATGACCTGGGATCGAATCTGGGCTCCAATACTTAGCACCACACCCAGAAATAACTGTCCGTGTAACCTTGAGCAAGTTACTTAACCCCAATTGCTTTAAAGGAAAAAAAAGAGGCCATTCTTTGCCTCATTTCCTACCTAGCCTTAATCACTGAATGGGCATTGCCCTAGATAAACTGAGACCTGAGAAAGACTTCAGCTTAACAAGGCCAGGGTCTTCTACTACTTCAGAGGCCATCTCCAGTCATCCTGACCTATATCTTGCCACTGGACCCACATGGCTCTGGAGGAGAGAGTGAGGCTGGTGACTTTTCCCTGCCTCACTTAAATTCAATTCATTTATAAGTTATGATATCACTTTCTTGATGTCACAGTCTTCTTCAAGAACAAAGGACAAACAATGACAAAACCCTCTTTCCCTCTGATCCAAGGGCAGAGCTGCCATGACCTCCAAACCTCCTTTTAAAGAGTGACCCCAGCTGAGACATCTCATTGTTTCTTGCCTGGTCACTGTTTTGGCACTTTTCTGACTTACTTCTCCACCATGCATTCCCCAGTCAGATACCTTCTCCTCCCTCCCACCTTTTAGCTTCTTTGTGTGTATTATCTTTCCTCATTAGATTATAAGCCTTTTAATGACTTTTCTCCATCACTTTCTTAAGTTTGTACAGTCAATACAACAATAAATCAAGTCCTAAGTTTGCCCATGTCTCACGTATAAATGCTCATACTGAACATTTACCAATTGGCTGGTAAAATTCCCTTTCCAAGTATTTCCAACTTATCCCTGATAGTGCAAATAGAAGGTAATCTAGGGGGCACCACAGTGGCAGTCAGGCAGGAGAAGTCTCCTTGCCAAAGGTGGGATTGAAGTGCCCATCAGAAATTATACACCAAAGCCTCCTAAACCTGCTAGAAGGAGACCCCAACCAGGGTCCCTGGAAACCACCTTTAGGCCATAATAGTGAGGGAACGTTTCACCTGTGTTGCTATAAACATACCCCAGATACAAGTCTGTTCTTGTTAGGTACCCAAGATTTTACTAGAAATGGTACCCCCTGCCTTGGAACCACATTTTGTTGATTAGCAACACCTAGCTCTATAAAAGTATACCTTTCAGAAGATTCAATGCTGTCTTCCTTATTAGGGAGGCAGTCACCAGCCGGTTAATAAACACTCCTATCAAATTATAATTGGCTTTGCTGTCCTGCTTCTTGGATGTCCACTACAGGATTTGAGCTGAGTACTGAAGAAAGTTAGGAGGGGAATCACTGGCATTAATATTATGAGGAATGACCTAGAACTATACTTTAGGAAAATCACTTTGGCTGCTCAGTGGAAGATGATCTAGAACCAGAGAGATCTGAAAGAACAATTAGAAAACTATTTCCATTTATGGTACAAACCCCAGAGAGCATCAATATCTGTGTGCATGCCAGGGAGAGGGAATTTACACTCCATGGAACTTCAGAAATAGCCCTTCTGTGAACTCACCTCACCCTTAAGCCCTGAGGAAATCCTTGAATCTTTCCAGTTTGACCAGGACCCTTAAAGTACTCTAGGGAAACCATGCTGAAGATTATCCCTTTATTCTTCCCAACCACAAAAGAAGGAAAAGGGGGTGGGGAAAGTGCCTCTCCCAAGGGAGTATTTTATTGATCATAATTAAGGGAACAAGAAACCCATGAGACTCTGTTGCTGTGCTCAGAAGACACATACCCTAGTTAGGGACTGCAAATTGAGGAATATGCTAACCATCAATCTTTGCTGATGATTCCTATAGTCATATTATGCTATCTGAAAACCATTTGGACAGGCTAATTAGAGTTTTAGAGACACACAGTTGTAGGCTTAAATATGGGAAAAATTCACAAAGCATCTGTAATGTTATCTATCTAAGAAACTCTCCACTTACTCAAATCACAGAGGCCCAAGACCTAATAGAGAAGGACTTTGCCTGAGGCACGGGGAGTTAAGTGGATTCGCTCAGAGGTACACAGCTAATATGTGTCATAGGCAGGATTTGAACTCAGAGCTTCCTGACGCCAAATCTAGAATTCTATGCTGCTGGTCAGATCCATTGGACTTCTGCTGAGCCCGTAAGCTTGCTATCCATCAGCTCTACTCATATGTCTGTTGATAGTCCCTCTCTCTACTGCACTAACCTCATCTCCCTACTGCTCCTCTATCAATTGGATAAGAAAAACCAAAAAGGAACCAAGAAGGTAGTGTAAGCACTGTGTGGCTCTCACCTTTCCTCACTGGCCCAGAATATATAACCCCAGGAAAAATAATGGAACAGCAGAACCAGCAGGAAGATGAGGTGGATCAGTCTTTTAGCCTGGGAGGCTTGGGAGATTAACAGGAAAGGTCCCTCTGGAAAAGGGAGCAATACAGAAAAGGAAGCATCCCAGCAAGCCCCACCACAGCAAACCTGTGGGAGATCCTAAAACCCAGGGTGGTAGGGTGGGCAAGGGCCAACACTAGGACCCCAAAGTGCCTTGGCATAGCCAGGGGAACAGGCAGACCCCAGTTCAGAGAACCACCACATACATCAATGGACAGGAGTCCACCAGAAGCTAAGCATATTTTTGCTCTAGCACAGTCCCACCACCACCACCCAGAGAGCTTCAGCCCTGGGGAAGTACACAGAAACCTCACCCGGCATCACACACCAGCCACCACCACCAGCTCCAGCTCATCACTAGGTAAGCTAACAGACCCCCTCCAGCCTCCACGTCACAGCAGCAGAGGCCCCAGCATACAAAGAAAGTGACCAGGCCCTGCCTGGCCCCCAGCACAAAAAGCTTGGGACAGTACCACCTGTGCTCACGAAACAGGGATTAGCTTTAAAAGTCAGGAAAAAGGCAAATACCATGAGCAAAAAGCAACAAAGAAAACCACTCATGGTAGAGAATTATTATGATATCAGGGAAGATCAAAACAAAAATTCAGAAGAGAACAATATTGCCAATATGCCCATATCCAAAACCGAAAGGGGAGTAGGAACTGGTGTCAAGCCCAAAAAGCTTTCTTGGATTTAACAATCTCAGTGAAGAATATTTACAAAAATATAAATTACCCATATAAATAACAGAAGAGGAAATAAAATATTTAAATAACCCCATTTCAGAAAAAGAAATTGAAGTAATCAATGGACTCCTTAAGAAAAAATCTCCAGGGTCAGATGAATTTATGAGTGAATTCTATCAAACATGTAAAGAACAATTAATGTCAATGCTATATAAACTATTGGGGAAAATAGGTGAAAAAGAAGTCCTACCAAATTCTTTTTATGATACAAAAATAGTACTGATACCTAAACCAGGGAGAACCAAAACAGAGAAAGAAAATTATAGACTAATTTCTCTAATGAATATAGATGCAAAAAATTTTAAATAAGACATTAGCAAAAAGATTACAGCAACTTATCACAAGGATAATACACTATGATCAGGTAGAATTTGTACCAGGAATGCAGGGCTGTCTCAATATTAGGAAAACCATCAGCATAACTGACCATATCAACAACAAAAATCATATGATTATGATTATAAATAAAGAAATCATATGATTATCTCAATAAATGCGGAAAAAGCTTTTGACAAAATACAACATCCATTCCTATTTAAAAAGAAAAATACCACTAGAGAGCATTGGAATAAATGGTGTCTTCCTTAAAATGATAGGTAGCATCTATTGAAAACCATCGCCAAGCATTATATGGAATGAGGATAACCTAAAAGCATTTCCAATAAGATTGGGGATGAAATAAGGATGTCCATTATCACCACTGTTACTCAATATTGTACTAGAAACATTAATTTTAGCAATAAGAAAAAAAAAGAAATTGAAGGAATCGGAATAGGCAAAGAAGAAGCAAAGC
>NW_027185791.1:18382444-18482444 GCF_028583685.1 Petaurus breviceps papuanus | reverse complement strand
CTGTTACCTGCTAGCCATGAGGCTGACCTTGATGGGATTTTAAATCTTGGTCATGGAATTTTCTCAGAATACCACTTGACTTGCCTTCACTCAACACCAGATCAGGCCTACGTGGACCTGGAGTCCTGTGTAGCCAGGAGGGTTACTCAGGAACCCCATCTGGGTAGTGTTGCATTCCTGGTGGTTGTGAGAATGCCCAAATGACAATGACTATTCTAATGGCCCTGCATTGGAATGTCTAGACTTAAGAAGTAGACACACAGGGCAGAGCAGATGGGGATGAGAGACTCTCTGCTTCATGAGGGCAAAGACTAAGCTTTATCTCCCCTCCCCGACAATTAGTAGAGTTCCTGGCACATAGGTGGTGAATGAATGACAATGAATTAATGTATTTGTTACTAATTATTAGTTTATTAATCATTTATTTTTAATAAACTAAATAAACGAATTATTAGTTTATTAATCATTTATTTCATGCAAAGCGCTGAACTCAGTGTGGAAAGATAAAAATATAAGTGAAACAGGCAGTCCTTAAACTCCAGGAGGTTGTGCTCTACAGGGAGAGACAACACATGATGGAATACAGGCCCTGGGAACTGCCCCGCGAACCCTTCTCAAACTTTGCCACACGGTCAAGTCTCTGGTGCTCTCCTGAGGCATCTGGCCATGCCAGTGATCCTTTCAACTGGCCTTTCATTGTGACCTATGCCCAATCTCCCAATTCTCTGAATCCAAAAGGATTTGTTCTGTGAAGTTTGGATTCAAAGGACAGCACTTGAGGACCTAGAGGGACACATGTGTCCTGAAAGCCGAAGCTTCCCAATCCCTGATAGACAATTAAGAAAACAACAAATCACGCCTTGATTTGTAGTGTTTGCTGATTATGGGGGTGTAAATGCTCACAGTGAACATTTAACAATTGGCTCTCACAAGTCTTTTGGAGCTGGTATCAGCACATTTCTGACAAAGATCCTTGGAATCAGGAAGACACATACTGGATGTAAGATTTTGGGTCTTACCTTCTCAGCGCCCTGGGCCCCCCCTAAGACTCTAAGCTGCGATATTGATCTGTACCAATGGAGTATCCTCATGGATAGTACCTTACACCAATATAAAGGGGAGCCTGCACACCACCATCTTATCTCTCAGTCCAACTCAACAGTGATGACATTTGTTCCATCCTTTCTGCCTCATGCTCACACGTTCCTAAAGGAGGTTTGGAATGTTTTAAAGTTTGCATCTCTCCTGTCATTAGGATTTAAATATTCCAAACCCTCAAGGCCTAGCTTGACCCTTATTTATTGCTGCCTATGACTCTGAGGTCATTACAGTGATGAGTTTGATTCATGAAATGGCAGGTTCCCCTTTTTCCCATCTTTCACCCTTTCATCATATAGTTAATAGCAGACTTACTTAACTGCCATGAAAAACAGGACAAGAAGAGTCCCATTGTCCTCTATCAATAGTGGTCTTAGAACCTTCCTGCTCTGTGTTCTTATGAGGAGGTAGAGAGCCTCTGTCTCAGTCAGACAATGGGGACATTATCTTTTATTTAAGAGGAAGAGATGGGGGAAAAAAAGATGGTTCAGATCCAAGAAGGCTCTTAAACTTTATCTTCATATCATCATTCATGTGTGTGGGAGATTATCTCCCTAAAGGTATGCAGACAATGGACAAAGAGGGAAGCAGACAGACATAGAATAATTTGAGCCAAGAACTTTTTCTCTGAAAATGTGGCCGCTTTTCTTTTATTAGATTCATAGCTAGTAGAAATATCAGAGATCATCCAGTCCAATTTTACAGATGAAGGGAAGGGAAAAGGAATAAGCATTTTCTAAGAAATTTTCATTTCACACCTACTGTGTGCTAGGCACACTGTGCTAAGGACGTTACAAATATCGTGTTCGATCCTCATAACAACCCTGGGAAGTAGGCGCTAATGTTATTGCAGTTTTACAGTTAAGGAAACCAAGTCAGAGAGAGGTTAAATGACTCACCCACAGTCACACAACTACTAAGTGTTGGAAGCTGCCTTTGAACAGGCCCAGCACTCTACACACCATTACTATACAACTAAGCTGCCTGAACTGAACTCAAAGGGATTAACACTAGAAGATGGCAAAACTAGATTTGAGCTCAGGTTTTCTGACCCCAAATCCAGCATTCTTTCCCTTGTGCCACACACCTAACTACATCAGTTAATTTCTCTGTGCTTCAGACAACTTCCCGATGATCTGTTATTCAAGTGGGGGAAAATAATACCAACAATACCCACTTTTATGGTTATTGAGAGATTTACATAAGACAGTGTTTATAAAATGCTTTACCAACTTCAAAGAGCCATCTATATGTCAGTTATTTTTATGGGAAACAACAAACAGCTGAATTTTTATGGGTATATTTATTGGGAATTAAAGCACCATTAATCAGTAGGATGAGTAATGGAAGGCTTTTTTTTTTGTCTTTTTTGAGGGGGGAAGGAAGGGCAATTGGAGTTAAGTGACTTGCGCAAGGTCACACAGCTAGTAAGTGTTAAGTGTTTGAGTCCAAATTTGAACTCAGGTCCTCCTGAATCCAGGGCCGGTACTCTATTCTCTGTCTACCTAGCTGCCCCAACCATCTCTTTACCATTGGGAAAGGGAGCAATGTTGGAGAGAGGATTGAAAAGGAAATATTTTTTTTCCTTTAGAGTAATATCAATGTTATGTATCCTAGACAGGAATGTCCCCCAGAATTTCAGAAATGACAGAAGGCTGTGCATATATTAGAAAACATGTCATCTCCATTTGAAAACACAAAGTAACATGGAATCTTTAGGGATTTTTGAAGATCTTCAAGTCTTACTGCGTAAATTTATTGTAGTGGCAGGACCAATTCTGTCTATGGTTCCTTCTTTTGCAAATTCATATCTTCATAATTATTCATACCTCAAGTAGGAATTTACCTCAATATTTCTAGGAGGGAGCTAGGGGATAGAGCACTGGACCTGGAGTCAGAAAGACCTGCGTTCAAGTCTGGCCTCAGATGCTTACTAGCTCCATCAACCTGGGCAAGTCACTGAAGCTCCATTGGCCTCAGTTTCCTCAACTGTAAAATGGGGATAATAATTGCACCTACCTCCCAGAGCTGTTGTGGGGATCAAACGAGATAATAACCATAAAGCACTTAGTACAGTGCCTGGCATGTTTTAAGCACTATATAAATATTAGCGATTATTATTGTACAGAAAAAAATATCTAAGATGGTCACAAAGAAGGCTGTCCCTCTGGCATCCCATACACACATCATTTCCATTGTTAATTTGGGTTACAATGAACAGAGGGTAAGCCCTTGAAATGTCTGGGGATAGTGTGCAAGCAATTTAAGCCTGTCCTGTCGTGGAGAAGAAAAATTAAGCGCACATGGTTTTCTTTCTAACTTTGTCTTCTTTTTAAATGTTGAAGAGAATTATTATGATGGGTGTTGTCTGGTTTATCTCCTAGAAACTCAGAAACCTTTGACAGAAGACAAAATTGATGGTTGACATTTGCCAGGCCATTTTCCTCAAGGCTTTCCAACTGATAAGGACACAAAATCATCTCTGGAATTTTAATTTATCTTAGTTCAACAGAAATACCTTCATAGAAAAGCCTAACAGATTTTCCCCCCACAGAAGCTGAAAAATCATTCCAAATAATGCTGTTTCTGAACAGTTTTAACATTCAAAAATAAATTTTAATTGTAGGCATTGAGAAATCACATAGCATAGCTTTAGGCTATTTCTGATTTTTCGTTGATTGGCACAAATATGCCAAAGGTTATAATTAAGCCCTGTGACACAATAGAGTAGGAGTTGAGTCATGAGTTCCAACGTGGTCACTGTCCTAAATAAAGGTTGGTTGGCTTCAGTTTTCCCATCTGTTAAACAAGCCTGCTTTTTTCTTGGGAAAAAAGGTACTATTTTTTTGGCATAATTAAAAAAATTATCCTGTTTCTGATATTCTGATATTTGTGACATTTCACCTCTGAAGCTGTAGCAGCAAGCACCCCAGCATCCCCAGGCTGGCTGCCAACGCAGGTTCTTAGATTTGCTTCTCTAAAGGAAAGCAACTCAAAATGGGTTAATAATCTTGCTTTAATCTATCAAACATATCAATTGCCTAGTTCAGGGGAAAAGGTTAGCACCCCAAACTTCAGAGTATACAGACATGTTACCAGCAGAAGTTACAAGACAGAGAAACATTTCAAGCAGACAGGCCTCCAGCTGTCTGACCATTACATCCACACCTAGTCAGTCACCAAAGAGGGAAGCATCAGCATCTGGGTTTTTCAAAGCCGGGGAGCTCAATGGCTGCCCAGAGTCTAGTCTGGTCAAATCACACAACACTTATCAAAGTGAGCTCCAAAACAATGCCTCACATCAGGAATTATATAGCCTTCTCCTGGCTCAGAGAATGTAACAACCCTTTTGACCCCACTGCCCAATCACAAAGTATCTCCTGAAAAACAAGCTTCTGGCCACAGGCTCTGGGTGCACTTAAGCCTATTAAATGGCCTAGGGGCAGGGAAGATCTTAAATATTTACATTCTCATTACCGAAGCTCAACTTCCTCTTCTGTAAAATGGGTATGAAGATATTTGTACTACCTACCTCACCAGCTTTGTTGTGAGCAAAGAGTTTTGTAGCCCTTAAAAGTGCCATAAAAGTAGAAGCTTTTGTTATTTTATTTTGGGGATGCACTCACGTTATTATTAATCATGACAATACACATGTGAATCCAATTGAACTCTTTTGGGTAGGCACATGGAAATGTCTGGAAACAAACTATGAATCTGCAACACCTGAATGTGTTTCAAATTTAGCTGTTTCCCTAGGCTTATCTCACCTGTGATTTGCTCAAAATGCCACTTGTGCTAATGAAGTCTATCTGAATTCTCAATCTAACAGGAACAGGGAGAAACAATTCTTTCTCACTCATGCAAGAGAGCAAGTTTTGAAAGACAGCAGCAATCAAGGGTTCATAGATTCCCTCCAGCTTTTGGGTCAAATTGCATTTGCATAAAGTGTAGACAAACCACCAAGACATTTCGAAAGAGAGCCTCTGAATTTTCATACAGACTCTTCCTGGATTTTACCCAGACTGTCCTCTGTTGCATGGCATTGAGAAAGAAAGGAGTTCCAATATTTATAATTCAGCTTCCCAAATAAAAACATATGGTGAGGAAAAGAGAGTTATTCACATCAGGGAGAGATATGTTCTATCTTTTAGCAGGAAACATCTCAGGACAACAAGGAAGTGATGATTAATGTCCTTGAGAACCAGAGAGGTATCTCTAAGAAAGGCAAAATACAATCATCCATATTTGCTAAGAAACAGAAAGATCATGCTTGTATTATGCTTAAAATTTAGTAAACATTGATAAAGATGATTAAGGCAGCTAGGTGGCACAGTGGATAGAGTGCTGGCCTGGAGTCAGGAAGATCTGACCTCAGACACTTACTATCTGTGTAACCCTGGGCAAACCACTTAACCCTGTTTGCCTCAGTTCCCTCATCTGTAAAATGAGCTGAAGAAGGAAATAGCAAATCACTCCATCATCTTTGCCAAGAAAATCCCAAATGGGGTGACAGAGAGTTGGACACAACTAAGCAACAAAAAAAGGATTATTATCTTGAACAAGGAACTGAAGACCTTGGAACATGGGTTCTGTTTTCACCCTTGCCTTTCATTGAAGTTAAGGACTTTTGAAAAGAAATATGGACTTGGCAAAGGAATAGCTGGTTAAGAAGATGGTGTTTGAAAATATGATTTGGACTTCTAGAAGATTTTTTAAAATACAAGAAATTGAGACCTTTGGCTTGAGATAACATGAACCTCAAAAAGAGCTGGCAACCATTTGAGTCTCACAAATATAATAAAAATTACTATATATACACACACACTATATATATGCATATATATACAAACATACAGACACACCCATATACACACAACACACATATATATATATATATACCCACATATATATGTACACCACACACACATATATATGTTTATATATATATTTTTTTTTTAAATTTATTTATTTACAGAAATCATAAGGATGAACTACATCAAGAAGATGGTAATAAAGAAACCCAGAAATTGACAATAGATACATTCTAAGGAAGTAGGCAGCAATAAAATTCATGGTCTTAAATGTCTATACACAAAAACAGAAAGAATGAACAATGAGAAAAATAAACTCAAAGTCCTAACACAAGGAGAAAAAGCTGTTCTCATAGATATCATGGAGATTTGATGAGATGAGACCCAGGACTACTACAGTAAGACTGGAAAGGATGCCAAATTTGGAGTCAGAAGACCCAGATTCAAATCCACAGCTGTGTCTCTAAAATGACCTACTTAACCTTCCCGTCCAATCCCTCATTTGTCAAACGAGGGGGTTGGATCAGATAGCCCCTGAGGTCCCTTCAAATTCCAAAGTTTATGATTTATAATCGATGAGTATGATTCTGCCAAGGAAGTCCTCATCCAAAAGAAACAGTACTGATAAAAATGGCTTGAGGGAGGGAGTAGGATTAAAAAGATACATTCATGTGAGAAAATGCACATTCCTGATGGAGGAAGCATAGTATAGAGTGGTTCAGTAAAGATCAATGGAGGCAGAAACAGGAGGAATACTGTTATAAAAGTATAGAGCATGCCAACTAAACAGAAGGGGGGGGAAGATGCATTTGGGCAACAGGTAACAAGTCTGGCATGGAGACATAATATACAGTGATTCCTTCCATATCACAACTTTCCCCATCACAGTTCTGATATATTGTTGTTTGCATAAGTAATTAAATGGGAATCTTCGCAGGGGGAACAGGGTGTTGCAGAAGCCTCAGATGACACACAAAGATCAGCAGATGACACAGAAAAAGTTTAGAAGCTCAGAAATGAATAAAACATACATAGTGTTATATAATAAGCATATTTTATCTTGTAATACCATAATAATTCATACCTCTCTGATTCAAAGCAAGGGCCAAAACATTGTATGTAGATTCTCTAGATCATGAGGGCACTGCACTCCTAACCCCCATGATGTTGAAGGGGAAAATGTAATAGCAGCAAGGGACTTCAATTATCTGAATATCAGAGTAGTTAATAATTTCCTGACAAGACACAGAGTGAATACAATTGAAGGAACATACCATTGGATTTGAACTTGGAGGACTTCCTACCTGTGTGATGCTGGGTAGCTCCCTTAATGCTCTGTAACTCAGTGTTCTACTTGTATAATGAGGGTATTGGACTAGATGCACTCCAAGGACCCATCTTGCTCTAAATCTATAATCCTTTTATCCTAAAAGATGGTGAAGCTTTGGAAAAGGAAACAGGGATCATAAGGAGCTAGCATAAGTTTTTTTTTAAGAACAGATTATTGTGACTGCCACTTTTCCTTTTTTCCAGTTGACTAGACCATTAGATCAGGGAACACAACAGATATGGCTTGGCAAGATCTTGGCGAGACATTTGAGAAATCTCTCAAACTATTCTTGTGAAAAAGATAAGATGTAGGCTAAGCTATAGTACATAGATAAATGGATTTTTTATTTTAAAAATCATCTCTCAGACAAATTCAGTTCCAATTGTGCTATTCAATAAACATTCAAATGATCAACCCTAAAGAATACTACTAGTAGACTGACGTCTACTTTGAAGATCTCTTTTGGATTACCAATCTTTAATTGGCTCTATGCTTGGCTAAAGGCAGAGATGACATGGTTATCAAGTTCCTAGATGACAAGTCTGAGAGATAGAACTCACATAATAAATGGAAGAATCTGGGCCTAAAAATAACTTTGCAAGCTGAAACACTGAGCTAAATCAAATAAAATGAAATTTAATAAGCATAAATGTAAAATCTTCTTCTTGGTTTCAAAAAAGCAATTTTTCTAAGTACAAGACCAAGGAGGAATAACCAGACCACAGTTTGTTTAAGAAACATCAGGGGCTTTTTACAAAATTTCATCCTCAAGATGGATCAACAGCAGTGCAATTTGGTGATCCAAAAAGCAAATCAATGGGCAAGGGAGGGAAAAAAATTTAGAACTAAAAAGAAAAAAAATTTAAAAGTTCAATAAAAATAAAAAAAACTTAAAAGCAAATAGAGTTTTAAGCTCTATTCAGAAAGACATAGCAACATATAATTAGGTACAAAATTAAATGTCACAAGGTGAAGAAAAACATCAAACGAAGAACTAAAATATCTCTCCCCTATATAGGTCAAAGCCTGGTTGTATGTGTCTCACGGTGAAAGTATAAATGTGCCTTTGCAAATCTGTAAAATGCTCCAAACCAATTCACACAAATATTTGAAAATTAACATTTTCAAGATTATTACTTACTATTCTTGCTCCTTTAAAATACATGAAGAAGGCTTTTGCTTCTGTTTCTCCTCTTTCACACGCAGACACTTATATGTAAGTATACATGCATATATCTACATAATTATATGTTAGATATGTATATTTATATGTGTACGAACATGTTAAAACATGCATATATTTTTATTGTATATTATGTTAAATATATGCTTATATATTATATAGTTACAATTTATACATACAATTAACATATATTAGTCCATTAATATATATTTATATTTTAAATTATGGCATATGTTGTTATGATTCCAATTATTTTTATTTTCAAACTGTAAATAATTTTCTGGGTTTTTAAAAATTCAAAGGAGCACAACAGAGATATTTTTGTTTAATTGGTTTTGTTTTCATTTGTTTTAAGAAATAATTTCTAGGGGCAGCCAGGTAGCACAGCAAGTAAGAGCACCAGCTCCAGTGTCAGGATGACCTGGAGATAGAATCCCGGGCTCAGACACTTAGCACCCACCCAGAAACACCTGGCCGTGTAACCTTGAGCAAGTTACTTAACCCCAATTGCTTAGGGACGGCCAGGTGGCTCAGCGAGTAAGAGCACTGGCCCCAGTGTTGGGATGACCTGGATCAAATCTGGGCTCAGATACTCAGCACCACACCCAGAAATAACTGGCTGTGTAACCTTGAGCAAGTTACTTAACCCTGATTGCTTAAAAAGAAAATTTTTTTTAAATAGAAATAATTTATATATGAAGTGTTTCAAACTTGTGGAGTCCCCTCTGCAATGGATTGGGGGGGATGTCTTTTCATGTCCCTTCTTTGGGAATAACATGTTTTTTATACTTTTGAGAAATTAATTTTTGACTAAAAATCATATCTTTGATAAATTCAACTCCACCTTTGTTATTCAATTCAACAAACATTTTAAAGTACCAGTTGCTGCTGTTCACTCATGTCTGGTTCTTTATTTGGAGTTTTCTTGGCAAAGAGACTGGAGGGGTTTGCCATTTCCTTCTCCAGATCATTTTACACATGAGAAAACTGACATAAATGGTTAAGTGACTTGACCAGGATCACACAGCTAATAAGTGCCTGAGGCCAGATTTGAAATCAGGAAGATGAGTCTCAGGCCCAGGGCCCAGTGCTCCATGCACTATGGCATTGACTAACCATTCTGTTAAAGTATCAGACATTGTGCTACGTGTTTGGCCATACAAAGACAGGGGGGGAAATACAATTGTGGAAGATTAATGAAATCAAGCCAATCTTTTATCTACTGGGTTCTAATTGTCCAATACTTTTTTTTAGCTCTGTGACCATGAGTGAGTCATTTACCTTCTTCAAGAGTTAGTGTCCTTATTTGTGGATAATTAGATAATGAATACAAGGCATTTTGCAAGTTTTAAAATGTTATATACATGTCAGTTAATAATAACCCTATCAAGGTCAAAATAATCCTCCATCCACTGAGCACTGGACTTGAAGTCAGGAAGACTCATCTTCCTGAGTTCAAATCTGGCCTCAGACACTTATTAGCTGTGTGATCCTGGGCAAGTCATTTAACCTGTTTTCCTCAGTTTCCTCATCTGTAAAATGAGCTGGAGAAGAAAATAGTAAAGCAAGTTAATGCCAGCCAAGGAGATGTATATATGTATATATGTGTGTGTGTGTGTGTGTATATATATATAGCAGGGACTTTGTATCCCCTAAGAATGTCATGGTTGCTGTGAAGGCCTAGAAAGATCATTGATCATTGGATTCTGGAAATACGACTGACCAGTTTAGCACTAGTCAGTGTGATATCACTTCTCTTCAAAGTCACAAAGATATTTTTCCCAATTCACTTTCCCCTTTCTAACTCTAACTACATTGATTTTATTTGTACAAAAGCTTTGTTAATTTTACATGATCAAAATTTTCTTTTTTATCTTTTATGGTCATCTCTATTTCTTATGAAGCCAGGAACTCCCCACTTATTCATAGTTGTAAAAGATACCCTGCCTTTAACACCACATATGTGACCATGGGTAAATTCCTTACCTTCCTTGGGTCTCAGTTACCTATTCTGTAAAATGAGAACATTGGACTAAATGGCCTCTGAGTTCCCTTCCACCTCTACCCCATTATCTTGTCCCCTCACTCAAATCCAATTCATCTGCAAATTATGTCACCATCTTCCTGATGTCATGGTCCTCTTCAAGAACAATTGTCAAACCACAACCACAATTATCCTGTCAGCTTCTCCTCTAATCGTTTATGATAGAATATAGTCTATCTAGGACATGCATACATTGAACATTTATTCTAGTAGTTGGTGAGCATTCTCAAGCACATCAAATAGTACTGTCTTTAATTGCTTCTGCATCTTGTTTATTTAATCTGTTCTACTCACCAATTTTTCTTTTTTTTTTCTTAACCACTACGTAATAATTTAAAGGTTTATTTCTTTCTAGTATAGTTTGAGACCCAGCAGTGCTAGAACTTTCTTTCTTTTTATTTTCTTCATGATTTCTCTCTAGACCCTTAAACTTTCACTGTTCTGGGTGATTTTATTACTACTTTGTCCTGTAAAGAAACTCTTTGTTATTTTGATTGGTGTGGCATTAGGTATGCAAATTAATTTATGTATTGGTATCATTTAAAAATAGCATAACCCAAACATTAGCAATTAATATCTCCCCAATTATTTATCTTCCTTTATTTCTGGAAAGAGTGTTTTATGGATGTATTGATATAATCTGTGAGTGTTCTGGTAAATAGATACCATGTTTTATTGAATCTGTGGTTATTTTATGTGAAATTTCTTTTTCATTATTTATCTATTCCTGAGGGATTTTATTAGTTATATACTAAAAGACTGATGATTTGTGTGGGTTTATTGTATATCTTGGTACTTTACTGAAGTTATTATGTTTTTCTTATCTGTTATTTAGGATAAAATTATTTAGTCTTCTTTCTACAAATGCCTTTCATTTATTATAACATTTGTTAATCAAGAATGTTGCTGCTGTTTGTCCTTCATTCTAAAAGAGGGCCATGACATCAGGGAGGTGATGTCATGACATGGAAGTGAATTGGATTTACATGAGGGAGGGCTGTGCGAAGTCACCAGCCTCACTTTCTACTCCAGAGCCATCTGGGTCCAGTGGTAAGATATAGATCAGGAAGAGTAGAGATGGCCCTGAAATTAGAAAGGACATTTGATAGGACAAGAAAAGGGGAATTTGCATAATTTTACTCATGAAAAAAATAAAACCAAATGAAGCAAAAAAAAAAAAAGCCTGTTTAAGACCTTCAATGTGCCTCTTTCAGACCTACACAAGTCTACCAAAAATACAAACAATAGAGCAAGGACCTGAAAAGAATGTTAGAAAAGTTATTTATGATAGAATCCTAGTAATTATTGAATGAGAATTAAAGGGACTATACAAATTACTTGGCTTTTGGTGGAATCTTTACAAAAAATGATCGTGTGCTAGGCATAAAACTTCAAAAATACGAGGGAGAGAAAATATTAATCAAATCCTTGGTACTGACTGCTTACCATATGTTTTCACTGACCTGGAAGCTATGGATTTAGACTACAACTTTCTTCTTCTAGTTGTATTCAATTTGGGGTTTCTTTCAGTAGGTTGTAACAGTGATGAAATTTGAAGATCCCTTTGTATTGGAAAGCTGAGAGGTACTTAGCACCTAGTTTCAAATTAAGCTTCTGTTAAAGAAAAAGAAGGTATGAACCCCTGTTGCTGACATAACAGGAAGGGGCTGAACAGGGAGGAGCTATACCGTATTTAAGGAAGGGCACAACTGGACAGTCAGAACTTCTTGGGATGAGCATCTGGAGGCAGAGCAGCTGTTCCCAGAGAGAAAGAGAGAGAATTTCTCTTAGCGAGCATCTGAAGGCTGGGCTGCTGCTGCTGGACTGGAACTTCTGTGGAGAAAGTAATTCTGATTTTGAGAATGGAGCTGCTGAAGATGAGAAGCATGACTGTGGGGTCGGTACTTTGTCTGTGTCTCTGTTAAGTTTTCCCTTCCCAGGAACAGAGACTGTGATGGATTTGAGATGGACTAGACACTATGAGCTTCATTGTGGGACAGGACCTGCACAGAGAGCTGGACAAGGAGCTGGGAGCTGTCTGCCTTTGAACCCAGGTGGCAGTTTGGTAGATTCAGGTAGGAGCTACCTGCCTCGAGTCAAGATGAAAAAACTTCTCTGTGGATACTGAGTAGTGACTGATAAAATTGTAACTTACTTGTGACCTAGGGGTGGATGTCCTGTGTATTTTCCATATTTCCATTACTACCCTTAAGAGAGTACTGAGTAGTGACTGATATTGTAACATAATTGCACCCCATGGGTGGAGAACTTTGACTATTGTATTTTGTGTCCCTTAAGGAGGCCATGCCTTAAGGATGAGTGAGTTAAGGATTAAGGAGGCTCTCCTTATGACAGATTGAGTTAAGGGTGATTGAATAATTGAGTTAGTTACTAAATGACTGTACTTTGCTAAAAAACTGTGTGACCACTTTTTTGAAAACCATGTGGCCATTTTAAGGATAAGTTATTGAATTGTGACATAGTGAATGCTGTATTTTGATTTTCTGTGATAAGTTGTAACATTGGGACTTACAGGATGCCAGGAAGGTGTAGCAGCAAGCACCCCAAGCGTCCTCAGGGTTTGCTGCCCATACAGGTTCTTGGATCTGCTTTGATAAAGGAAAGCAACTCAAAATGGGTTAACAAGTTTACTTTAATCAGTCAGATATGTATCATTTACCTCGTTCAGGGGAAAAAGGTCAGCACCCCGAACTTCAGAATATACAGACGGTATTATCAAGACAGAAACAGATCAACTACACAGCTTTCCAAACTGTGCAACCATTACATCCATACCAAACAACATCTGGGTTTCAAAGCCTGGGGACTCTCAACAATGGCTTCCCAGAATTCAGATCAAATCACAGAACACTTCTCAAAGTGTGCCCCAAAAACAAAGCTACACATCAGGGCTTATATAGCCTTCTCCTGGCTCAGAGAATGTAACAACCTTATTGACTCACTGGCCAATCAAGAAGTATCTACTGAAAAACAAGCCTCCCTCCTCAGGCTCCAGGTGCACTTTAGTCTAGGGGCAGGGAAGATCTTCAGATTTACATTCCCATTACAGAAGGTCAGTAGTTAGAGTAGAAGAGGGAGAGTGTTCTAGGCATAGGGTCTGAACATTACAGTGATCCATAACATTTTTTAAAGAACATTTTAAGTGGATATCGCTATACTGAGCATTCATACTATCTAAACTGGTTGGAATGAAAAGCTTTCAAAATATGTTTTTTAAAGACCTTGCAGAAGAAATTAAGATATGGAGGAATAAGATGAATTGACTTCATCTCTCACGTTCTGACTGGTACTAGATGTTTTCAGCATCAGAGGATGACCTTGCTTCCCAGGACCCTTCTTCCATTACAAAAACCAGTCATTTCGTTCACTCACACACAGCAGTCAGCTAGACATTAAATAGAAAAGGATAATAACAGTGTAGCAACTTGTCCTTGGACTGTTTCTATCTATCCCCAATCAAAACAGATGACAAGAATAAATAGAGGTGATGCTGACAAAAGCCACCCCAATGTCAGCATGCATGGATGAGACGCAGCCTTTCTCTGTGGTTCCTGCCCCATCCCTTTCACCGGCCTCTGGAGAATGATCACATGCCCTTCCTCAGAAGGCTCTTACTCCACATTCACTTTTTCCCTTGCCAGACACAAGAGCACAAAGGCAGGATTAATGCTTATGGTACTGGGCCATCTTCTTCAGACAAGCGGAATTCTCACAGAACTTTCAGATCTTCCCCTGCTATGGACCAAACTTCTCAGAGGTAGAGCCCAGGCCCTCCCTCACTATCATTATTCATAAGAAGCACCTGCAAAGCGGCCAAAGATAACCCCAAATGCAGCTCTCTGAGAGCCAAAAAGAGAGACGTTTTGCTAGCCTTGGTTTTGAGATCTTTGTTTTTGGGTAAACGCATTAAAATTTTGGAATCACTTGGCATATTCTTGAGGAAACAACATTTATATCCTCTGAGCCAGTTTGATACAATGAGAGGATCACTGGACTGAGAGATAGAAAACAAAGACTTGAATTCTGGATGTTTTATTAACCAACATGTGTGACCTTCAGTAACCTTCTTCATCAGGTTCCTTGTCTCTAAAATGAAGATTTAGGTCTAGATCCTTTAAGCTTGTGATCTTAAGACAAAATGTAAGCATGCTTCTGACAAAGGCAACTAGATAAACACTGGGTCAGGAGTTAAAAAGGCCTCGGCCTTAGACAACTTACTACCTGTTTGTCCCCAGACAATTGCTTAACCTCTTGTCTCAGTTTCATCGTCCATAAGATGGGAATCGTAATTGTACCTACCTTTCAGAGTTGTTGTGAGGACCGAAGGAGATGCTACTGTTAAAGCACTTTGCCAAACTTAAAGAGTTATATAAATTCTGGCTATTATTGATATTTTTAAATGAAATTTACTTGTACTGTTTTTCTTTAATTACCTCCTACTTCACAATTATATGGGGACAACACGGGGCACAGAGGCTCCGACACAGTGGCAAGTTGATCCATCAACCTCAAGGGCCATTCCCAGGCCTATCACTGCAGGGCTGGGATCTGTCAGAGCTGGGTAAGAGACAAATGCAGGGCCCCTGGCAGGGGCAGCAGCTACTCCTGGGACTATCAACCTACAGTCTGGAAATTCAAAAAGCCACTATCTGAACTTCCAGAGACCAGGATGGCAGTGAACCCCGGCTGCTCCAATTCCCCCCTCTGACCCTGAAAACACAGAAATTATTGCCCCGGAGCAAAATTTTAAAGAGTAAAGGTTTGGGAGCCCTAGAGGAAGGGCATGGCTAAGGCCCTGCCCCGAAATGGGTAAAAAATAGATCGCAAAGACAAAGACTCTAGAATCCTATTATTGTGAGAGGGAGGAACCGAATTCAGGAGACGGTATTGACTCCACACCCTCAGCTGAAGCCTCAACAGGGAATATGAACTGGTCTCAAGCACAGAAAGTGTTCTTAGAAGAGCTCAAGAAGGACTTTGAAAACCAATTTAGAGAGGTAGAAGATAAAATGAATAATTCTTTTAAAATCAAAATCGTAAAATTAGAAAAACATTACAATGAAGAAAGCAGCTACTTAAAAAGAAAAATGTGTGAACTAAAAATGAAATCTGAACATATGGAAAAGGAAATTCAAAAACTAACTGAGGAAAACAATTCACAATTATATGAAATACAATATCCTAGATTTGTTGTGAGAAAGAAAAAGTATCTCCTCCTGAATAGTCTTTCTTAATGCTACCTAAGATTAATGTTAGTTTTTATTCTTATTATGTAGTAATTTTGATTCACATTGAACTGATTGTCCAGCAAAACCTCTAGACTTTTTCAAAATGCTATCTTGTCACACTTTCTGAATTCCAAATGATTTTGATGCAAATGAATAACTAAGAAGTCAAGAAGCAAATGTGTATACACACATACGTATACATAAATACATGTTTTCCAATCTAATAAAAAACACATCCAAATCTTTGTGAAATTCAATTCTTAAGGCTACCTGTTGAATGTCTTATCAATGCTACCTTCTGGTAGCATTGGGGGCCTCTTGGCATCCAACTATTCCCTTCTCCCACTTCTTCCCCTCCTCCTGCAACCCTAGATTTGCCAAAATGATATTCCTGAATCCCAACTTCCTTTCCTGTTCTAGAAACTGAAGTGACTTCTAGGATTAAATAAAAACTCCTGTTTGGCTTTTAAGCTAGAGTTATATGGCTCTAACCTATTTTCAATTTGACTATATATTTCTCAATTAGTCAGTATACATTTAGTAAGTGCTTATTTTATGTGTCAGTCATTATGCTAAGACCCACAGGCATCTTCATGCAGCTGTACCACAACTCCAAGGCCAAGGGAACCCTCCATATACACATTTGCTTCCTGAGACAGAATGGAAATTCCTTGAGGTCAGGGGCTATTTCTACTTTTGTTTTTGTCCCCCTCGGTACCCAGTCCAGTGACAGGTACATCAGAGGCATTTAATAAATGCTTGTTAAACAATGGAAAAGGGAAAAAATGAGAGATATTCCTGATGGACACCTAATCACCTCTCATTGGTTAATCAAATAGGAGGTGGGGTATCTTGGAGTAAGTGACTTAGGTCACTCAAATTTAGGTCAAAGAGACATCAATTCCCTGTCACTTACCTTGATAATAGGGAGAATCAATGCTTTCCCAGGCAATGACAAAGCAAACACAGTAAGTGGGAATACACCCATTCGCCCAAACTTAGAATTTCTTGTACTGTCTGATTAGATCTTGGCTTGGGTAAATCCTTAAGAGAGATTTACCATCTGAGCTGGTTTCTGGATGAGGAAATAGAAAAGGGGAAAAACTTTGGTCCTAATACAATAATTAGTTATTAAACATAAGATTTGTTTTTCACAGGAGAAAATAGTGCAATAGGCATTTGTCATCGTACCTGAAATCCAAGGTAAAAATATACTAAAACAAGGAATTAAGTTTCTTTTTCTTAGCTAAATTAAACATTTGTACTGTTTTTTCCTATCCCTCTCCCCACTTAATACAAAAAAAGATCACCATAATTAGTTATAAAAGTTCTGAAACCTTATTTCTAGTTTACTGAAAACCATTATCCTTTCTGTTTCATACCTGAATGATTAGCAGTCAGCCCATGTGGGAAGAAAAAATCAATTTAGAGCCAATTCAGAGAAACATTCATGAATGACTAATCTTTTAAAAGCCTATGAATCTCTTTGATGGTCAGTGACTCACTGTTCATTTTAATTATCTTAAAGAAAAAAATCAGGAGTATTTGGCATGTCATCCCAGTCAGAAATCTTTTAAATAAAAAGGGAATCAACACATTTTTTCCCTATTCGTCATCCAACAAGCATTTATTTATTAAGTGCCTGTGATGTATCAGTCATTAGACTGCGTACTGAAGGGGACAAAAACAAAAATGGAAACAGCCCCTGCCCTCAAGAAGTCTCCATTCTGTTAGAGGAAACAGGGCTGCTTGTTGTTTTTCCTTTGTTCTGGAGGAGGACCATGACATCATGGAGGTGATGCCATGACAGACAAGTGAATTGTATTTAAGTGAGGGAGGACTGTGCAAAGTCACTAGCCTCACTTTTTCCTCCCAAGCCATCTGGGTCCAGTGGCCGGATATACACCAGAATGACTGGAGATGGTCTCAGATGAGGTGGAAGACCTTGGCCTTTTAAAGCTAAGGTCTTATAGCAGATCTCAGTTTAACTGAGGCAACACCTATTCTGTTAGAGGAAACAAGTGTATATATGGAGGACTCCCTTGGTCTTGGAGCTGTGGTACATCTGGATGAAGATGCCTGTGGGTCAGGACAGTAATATTCAAGGGGTTTTGATTCAAGGACTACAGGGGCTGGGACTGTGTCTGAAGTGTCGCTTTCTCCCTATCCTGAAGGGGAGGAGAGAGCTGAAATCTCATTAAGAGGTCAGCAGTGAGCAAGCATGCTGAACAGAGGACATGGGGGGTTTCAGGAGAGCTTCAAGAGCACGGTGCCCCTGAAACAGGAAGAGAAAATGTTGTGATTCCAGAAATAAGCTAAGGAAGCAGCTTCTGCCCCAGGGAGAGCGTTTGTTCCCAAGCAGCCTCAGCTGCGACTCCACATGGAGAGGGGAGACCGAGGTGACTTCAAGAGTGGGAGTGTGTGGTCTGGACTGAGTGTCATTTGCACTCAGAAAGGAGAGTGCTGGGTGACTCTCCACGACGCCCTGGAGGCAGAGTCCAGTGAGTTACTCCTATGGGCTGCCATCTGGCTGAAGTAATTAGGCCCCCGAGGGAGGCGGGAGGGAGCATGTCTCTGATGAGTAAAAGCCACAGCCATCTTGACCACCAGCTGCCCTTCAACCCTAATGGAGACAACCCAGCATCCCATGAGCTTTAGACATGACAGTGCCCCAGAAATCAACAGAGGCCCAACAGACAGAAACCATTGTGAAAAGGAGCACCTTTTACCACCACAAGCAGTGACTTCTAACCAACTCTCACCAAAAGGCCCTATGTGACGGCACCATCTTGTTCCAGTCCAGCCCTCCTAGCAACCATCCAGAGAGAGAAGGAATCAGCCATTCCTGTTATACCCAGAGGAGCCAAGCCAACCTGGCTGAAGCAGCAAGGCACTCTGGGAGAGACAGGAGGCAGCATGTGCTGGGAAAGTCAAATGGCCCTTTCACTTTGAGTGTCTCTGCTCAGTTACATAGGGAGAGTTCTACATTCTCCTTCTAATCAATGTGATTTTTTTCAGCTGGGGTCTCGAGGTGCTCAAAAGATATTTTATTGATATTTTTGTAATGTTTCAAATATGGTGAAGATCAGATGAATCTGGGTACTTCTTTCCTCCCCTCTACCAGTATAGAATGAGCCCAGTATCTTGGGAGAAGCCATGTGATGCAGGGCCTCAGGCACTGCCATTTTCCCATTTTCTTTTTCCATCCTGAGAGACACGTTTAATAGGAAGCCAATCCAACTAAGGGGTAGGTAGAGGGATTGACTAAAGACAGAATATTCATGCTAAAGGAGGTGCAGGGAATAAATAAGAGACACTTTCAGGAGGGTGTAGGACATTTTAGAAGGATCAACTAGTTGTACTTAAACACCACTCACCTCATACACTGCTAGCAAGATGTCATCATGCCCAATAGTGGGGAGGAGTGACTATTATATTTTCCTTTCTGCTTCAGGAATTTGAGTGCTGTTTTAATTTTTCCTTCTTGCTTCTTTGAAGCAGAATTTTTCTACCATTACTGCTGCAAACGGGAGATTCATTTACTCTTTACATTTTATTTTTTGTTTTTTCCCTTTTACATTTTTCATATTATTTCAATTTTCCTTTGATGCTTTAAATTTGGGGGTGAATTAGTTAATTTTCTGTGTTTCTATTTGCAAGAATTATTGTTTGCTGAGTTTTGTCATTTCAATTCTCAGTGTTGATTATCTTTTTGAAAAATGCTTTTGTTCCTTTCTCACTGGAATTTCAGAGTCTAATTTAAATCCTGATACTATTTTTAATTTTCTCTTTTTTTGCTTCTGGTTATCTAGTCTCCCACATGTACTTGCTTCCATTTCACCCAATCCATTGCACTGTTCTGTTGAATTTACATAAGAAAGAGTGTATTGTAGGATTTTAATTGTGATGCTAAATGTGAATTAATTGCGAATGGGTATGAAAAGGGAATGTCCTTACTATCCTTGCTGCTAATTTGGCTATTTATGAGTTACTTTAAACGCATCATGATGTGTTTAAAATTAGATATAGGTAGGACTCGATTTTAGTGGTGAACCCAAGGAATAAAAATGAGTTCATACCAAAGACATTGAAGAGACAAGTCAATGAATTAGGAGACGGGTACAGGCATGAGGTACAAGGTAATTCATAGCAAGTATAATGATATCAGAAAACTGTATGAGACAGTTAGGGGCTCAGTGAATAGAGTGCTGGGCCTGGAGTCTGGAAGACCTGAGTTCAAATGTGACTTTGAACACTTAGTAGCTATGTGACGCAGGGCAAGTCTTAATCCACTGCAGAAAGAAATAACAAACCACTGCAGTCTCTTTGCCAAGAGAACCCAGGACAGTGTTGCCACGCTATGGTCCACAGGGCCACGAAGAGTCAGACTGAATAACTGAACAACAACGACAAGGAAACAGAGCCTGGAAAGTGACCTAAGGATTCCTTCCAGAGAGGAGGAATTTGTTAAGGAAACAGAGGCCTCCAGGGGCCACGAGGGCCAAGAGAGTGTAAGTTCAGAGTGAACACTTGGAGCAGAAAGTGACAAAAGTAAATGCGCTATCTAAGAGAGAGTCACCATATGCCAGGGAGGACCAAAATCGCATCCCCTGCAACAGAAAAGGATAGCTCAATGTGCCCAAGATGCCGACATTCTTCTGACCTATACAGAGGAACACTGCCTAAGCAAGTCAGTCAATAAGCTTCTATTCATCATCTGTCATGTGCCGTGCACCATGCTAAATGTTAGACGGCAAAGGGAGGCAGAAGGCCGTCCTTGCTCTCAACAAAAGACCACGTGCAAACAATCATGTACCCACATGTTACCTGAAGCATAAATCGGAAATAATCAACAGAGGGAAAGCAGGTGAGGAAATGATGCTTTGGGGTACATAGAGAAACCTTACCTTTGAGTAGGCCCAAAAGTAGATTATCTCATTGCAGACAGATGTTATAAGACATCAGATACAATGGGCCCAAAGACCACAGTTTCCCCACCCGGGTAATAAGTCAAAGATAAGAATCTTTTTAGAACAAGACATTTTTGTTCTCCTAAGGAAGACTTGGTATAGGTCTGAATGAAGTGTGCAATGAACTTTTAAAGGGTTGGCAAGCATCTAAAAGTGACAAGGTGAATTATTTGATGAAAAATGTCAGGGGGCAGCTAGGTGGTGCAGTGAATAGAGTACCAGCCCTGGAGTCAGGAGGACCTGAGTTCAAATCCCACCTCAGACACTTAACACAAAAAAACTAGCTATGTGATTTTGGGCAAGTCACTTAACCCCAATTGCTCTACATTCCTCCCTCCAAAAAGCAAAAAAAAAAGTCAGAGGCCCAACATTTAAACACCTGTGGTCTTTGCAAATAAGAAAAATTATATCAGAAATACTTACAAGATCTTGAGTGACTCAAGAATCCTGAACTAAGGACAGAGATGATGTTTACTGAGCTTGGAAGCACCATTTAGCATAAAGGGGAATTGCCATTAAAATCACATCACAGTGGACAACCCTCTTATAAGACCCCATCAAAGAGCCGTCATTGCCAACTGGCCTTGCAGTTAGATTGATTTAAGGCTATCCCTAAAGACTGCTATAGCAAAGAAACACCTGTTGACTCATGACAGACACATACACCATATCAATGTATTTTATCGGTTGGGAGAGGCCAAAAGATAAATTTATGCTTCAAAACTGGATCCAGCCCCCTCAGGAATGTCTTCTAAATGGGCCATGAAAATTATGCAGAAGAGTTGTGCTTCAATGATACCATTGATCCAAAAAACTCACCAAAAATCTGGTGGGAGATAGATCAATGGACAAAAACAATTCTTGGAAAAATAAAGGAAGAATGGAATGCTGACCATGACAGTCAGATATACAAGCACCACCATCAAGAGAAATACAGAAAGCCAGGACAATTTATTCTCACTGCCTTGGAGAAGATGTCTATTCAAGGCTAGATGCATTTATGCTGTGAATGTAGCTTTGGTATTGTAGAAGCATAGGGATGCAGGGCCAGTGGGACAAGGCAGAAGCAGAGAAGTATATTGCCCCAGACTCTGAAATTAGTGAGAATGACCTTGTCAGAAATCCTTGTGGGCCAGTCTCAGGTTCCCATACAGAAGTGATGGTAAAGATTGAGGAGTCAGAATACCTGGCCAACTCACAACAGAATACAAATGACCTTCACATTCTGGCATCCTATAAGAAACATATAAGAAATATACTTTTACAGCTTCTAAAAGGGATTAGACTTAGAGAACTAAGTGACAAAAATGATCCATTTCTAGGATTATCAAGGGGAGCCTGAATTTTTTCCAAGAAAGTTGCTCACGTGATCAGAATAGTAGATGTGAAGCTGGCGTGTCCAGATTCATCATCTATTAATGTGGTGTCAATCTTAATTGGAACAAAATTCAGTCCATTCAAGATAGTAGGAGAATAATATAAATAAAAATTTGGATCTGACATCCAAACCCTTTGACCATCCATGAAGTCTATACAGGAGAATGGAGGCAAATGGTGACAATGAACATCATAAGAACACTGGCCCTCCAAACTCAGAACTGGATGTGGAAAAAAATTCATTTTATTGATTCCCTAGTGGCAGAGGGATGGAAAGACTGGTGGAGGTAAAAGCTCAGAGAAATGGCAGGTATATTTTCCCTGCCTGAATGGGAAGTGGAATGTGCTTGAATAGAGTGGTCAAACTCAGTCTTCGCAACTCATGGAAAACATCAATTAAGGGGTGGACGGGAATGTGAAGTGCATTACTTTTGGAATTACACTCACATACAATTTATGGATTCTTGGAATATTGGAATAAGTATCTGAAACCAGAGGTGTGGGTGAGTTACTTTGCATCTGTGAGAAGATTGATGGGCCTGCCCTTGTCCGCCGAGGCTCCTACCTCTGGACTCACAGGAAGCTAATCTGGTCCTTAAAGAGCACGGCGCCCAGAGAAAGAACTTCTCTTACTGTCTCTGGCATTTTCTATTCCTCCCCCAGAGTAGAACACCAAGCACCACCACTTACAAGCCTATATCTAAGGTCTCCACAAAAGAGATGAACAGTGTCCATTAAGAAAGTTACTATGACGTGCCTGAGAGCACAGCCGACTTGGGAGCAGAGGAACTTGAGAAAACACAGTACAAATTTAAAGCATGGCAACTTGATTCTACAGTCCTGGAAGGCCCCATCTCACCAAAGAAACCTGTAAAACCAGCCACCCAAGCTATGGATTTTGAACTGGAGATTGAAAAAAGGATACAGGAGCAAGAGGCACAGAAGGCAGAAGAGGATCGCTTTGAGTTTCATTCTGGGCCATTCCTCCCAGGATCTTGGAAGATGTTGTAGGTATTCCAGAAAAGAAGCTTCCTACCATAATCCCCAAACCTTCTGCCTTTGCTCTGAAGAACAGAGCCTGTGTATTCACCAGGGAGGATGAGGAAGAAGAACCAGCAGTGACCAGAGCTCACTCCATGCCCTACACTATGGGACACCCTCCAAGTCCCAAAGAACTGTATAGATCTGCCTTCTCCTTTGATTCCTGGGACAAAGAGAAGAAATTGCAAAAGTTCTCCTTTTCTCTCCCCTGACAGTTGGACACTTAAAACATTACAAACTCCACAGAACAACCATTTCCATTTTGTTTTGACTCTATGTTGTCTGAACAATTCCTTCCCTCAACATCTGGCTTTTGGGAAGCCAGGACATGGCTTAGGCTCATTCTCCTCTTCTTGGGCATCTTCTCCAAGAAGGATGAAACTACCAAAAGTCCCTGCTCCAAGTCAGGTCTGACTGAGAAGCCTGGGAACTCCTACAGTCCTGAGGAAGCCCCTCTCGGGCTCCGCATTAGATCGTCTGTACTCAGGAAAAAAACCCAAGCAGAGGAGGCAGCCTGGGGCTGGCTTAGGCTCTCCTAGGTGGGACGTGTGTTTGCCTCCTACATGCCAACATTTGCCAGAGTTAAGAAGAGATAGGGAGGGGAGGAGCGAGGAAAGGGAGGGAAAGGGCCCTTCCCCAACCGCATGGGAAATCTAAGGGAGAGATGACTGGGGTCCCAGCATGATAGGCAGATGGACACAGTGAGAGAAGTGGGCTTCTCTTTTTCTTTGCATTTTGGAGGGCATTTGGGGTTAAGTGACTTGCCCAAGGTCACAGGGCTAGTTTTTGTGTTAAGTGTTTGAGGCCGGACTTGAACTCCTCCTGACTCCAGGGCTGTTGATCTGTTCACTGCACCACCTAGCTGCCCAATTAATTAAGTAAGTAATTTTTAGTTTTAGTGTTTTTTTTTTTAAGTGGGCTTCTCTTGCTGCTTAGCGGCCAATGTTCTTTACCCTATTCCTTCTGTTCCACATACGTGCGCACACACATCACCCATCCTCCCTCCCTCCCATCATAACATGGATTACACCATCATACCTAAGAGCAAGTTGTTAAGCATTGAGTTACATATGTCCCTGTAAGTAACTGAGGAGCGAAGTTCAGTTCTAGAAAGTCTCCATGAGATGGCCCCCACAGGCCCAACTCCATAAAGGCTCTGTGAGCTGAGCCGTGCTCTAGCCAGAAGAGATGAGTGGGGGCCCCCTGATCAGCCCCCACTACTCATCAAGCAGTACCTATTGGGGTGAGTCTCTAGACTAGAAGGGGAGAATCTGCAGTCATATGTGGCCTTCTAGATCCTTGGGTGTAGCCTTTTGACTATTATCATTAAGGGGATTTGTTCTGTGAAGTTTGGATTCAAAGGGTCTCACCTGAGGACCTAGAGGGCCATAGGTGGCCTCAAGGCCGAAGGTTCCCCACCCCTGCCCTAGACTCTAGAGTCTACAGGCTTTACAACCTGTCCTTGATGAGAGACTTGCTTTGAATTCTTAAAGAAATATATCTTCCCCTCCCTACAATAATTATCTAAAAGCACATCTGAACAGATTATACCTGGCTTTTAAAAATCAAAGTTCTAAGCTAGAACTGAGGAACCCATCATCTAGTCCTGATTTTATCATTTGATTAAGTCTCCTCTCCTTCCCCGGAACGATTCATTTTTCTCATATATTAACTAAAGGGATTGGGCTGTGTGGCTTAAATGTCCCTTCTTAAATTTGATATTTTGGTTCTGTATCAGAGTGGTTTTCTCACAGCAGATAATCTCAGCTGTGTGATTTTTTGAGGAGATGTGGGAGAATGTCTGTGATTTATTAATGTTGGAGAAATAAGGATTTTCTCCTCACTGACTCCAAGCCAAATATAGGCTGAAGGTCAGCAGCTAGGACAGACTGAGAGAAACAAATACAGTTCTTCCTCTCCAGATTTTGTTCCTTTTTTTGGTTGTGGTTGGGGCCAAGGGGAGGGGGTCATGCTGGTAGCTGGTTTTTCATATTTTCCTCATTTCCATTTGGATACTTCCTGATTTGGGTGTTCTCAAGGCTTTAAGAATTCCAACAGTTCAGTAATCTCTTTTTAATATGGTCACTCTGTGTTTCTCTTTGTTCATTCTTTTTGTAAGGCCTTTACTGGGGCAATGGTTGTAACTGTTCAGTTCCTTATTTTATGTCTTCAGTAACTTGGTTTAGGCTTAAAAGACAAAACAAAACAAAATAGGAACACACTATATTTAGACTCTCCAGACCACATATATCTAAACAGAATATAAAACCTTCAAGACAGATGAAATTTGGGGCTTAAGCTACTTGACAGCATTCCTTTAATGGTAGCTTTGACCACTAAATCACAATACTCAGGCTCTATCAATCCAGGCTATCCAGTGGGATTTGTTGACTTTAACTCAGCTGAGGCCTTAATTTAAGTTTTGCCAAGTTTATTTCAAAAACAACAACAATGACATGATAACTATTTCATAGGAATGACTTCAGAATGCTTAACTTAAAAGAAAACTGTTAAGACATTTTGCAAGGTTAACTCAATAAGCAATCTGCTCCTTAGAGCTGATGATAAAATGTACCACTCAGTCATGGTTGCAGAATGTATCTGGAAGGTCATCTAGTTCTGGTTTCTGAATTTATGAGTGAATTAAATAAATGTTTTTTAAGACTTTACTGCATCTCTAACATGGAGCTTGAATCCAGATGAGTCTGAATTCATTTCAGAGTTGTTATTAACATACTGTATGTTGGATGTCTCTTAATATCTCTAGACCTTACTCTGGCCAGGTTATGAATTTTGGCCTAGATTTTGCTACAAAATATTACTCCAAATTAATACAATAATAAAAATCTTTAGATCTCTATGTCCCAGCCCCATATCTTAACTTTTCCTTTCTCAATATGAGTAATACAAAGGAAATCAATTTTCTGTAACCACTTAGGATATTTATATATCTAGTATTTTCAGGCAGGATCGTGTGAGGACATCAGTAGCTTCCCCAGTCCACTCAGTAATGAGGTCCCCTGACTCATTTGGTCAAAGTAAGGCCTAAAGTAACAGCTGAAAGCCCCCTTTGTGCTAGTCACAAGTTGGCTGTCAATTCCCCAAGCCTTCTCAGTGCCAGTCCCCAGGCCACACCCTACACACCAAGGGCAGGATCCCTACCACTAGCTCTTAATGCCTGGTCTCATTTGACCCAGAAAAGGACCCTGTAATAGACTTGAGCACTGTGGGTTCCCTATTGCACCAGGGATCCCAGGGGAGCTGCCCTGTTTCCATCCTCCCTGACGACTGCTCATATTGTGAATATTTTCCCCTCAATAAAGCTTGCTTGCTTTTCTTCTGCCTGCTAGTCCCCATCTTGTGCTGTGTTCTATCATATCATGCTTTACTTCCCATCCTTATCAGTTCTCTCCTTTAGAAACATCAGCTATTGTCCAGGGATGGGACTAATGGTCTTGGCAGCCACCAATGTCTGCCACATCCCTAGTCATGGCTTTGAGAATGTAGAATTCAAAGTCCAGATGAGGAACCCTGTATCCCATGGTGAGTCCTTCCACCCCTTCTTCCAGACACCAGAGGCATTGAGGGCCAGACGAGGGGCCTGCCACAAACCACATGCCCTTCAAGCTCTTCCCCATGGCAACATAATTGGCACACAAGAGAGGCTGCTGATTCCACTTCTACCTTACAGTCTTCCATCTCAGTACATCAAGACAGATTGCCAAATCAGCTGAAGGAATTCTCCTTCCTAAATGACTCCCACACTTGGAAAGTGGGCACATTACTCTTTCCCAACTCCTCACTTCAACAAGACCCACGTATGCAGCCTTAGTCTACAGCTCCACCTTTCCCCTTAACAGGAATAGACCAGCTCTCAAAAAGAATGACCCCTTAAGTTAAGGACCCCTTTGGCAGAAAGGAGACCCTTTCTCAGAATGTTTTAAAACACATACATAGGATTATGAAGAAAATTATTGAAATACAATTTTAAAAAATTTATCTCATAGGCCCCTTTAACCAGGATAATATTAATTGGTCCCTTAAATCTCCACCATTGCAAAACACATTAGGGGTTATGAATAAATCAAAAACCATGAGATTCTCTTTCAGTTTGACTCAGTTACTGATATGAGAGAGCCTGGCATTATGGACCAGGATGTGAGACTACTCCTTTCAGCATCTCTGTATAACACCTGTTCCTCTTTCTTCAGATAACATCGGTAGCAGTTAGATTACCTTAAGTCTAACTGGGAAGGGCATGAGTATTTATATAGTGCCCACTGAGTACCTGGCCCTATGCCAAGAATTTATTTACAATTACTCATTTGATCCTCACAACAGCCCTAGGAGGTAAGTTTATTATCCCCATTTTACAGTTGAGGAAACTGAGGTTACATGATTTGACCAGGGTCACACAGCTAGCACATGTCCGAGACCAGATTTGAACTCAGGTCTTCCTGACCCCAGGCTCAATGTTCTATCTACTTTGGCACAAAATGGCACCTCTAATTGGAAGATGAAATTAAAACTTCTTAAACAGAAATTAGGAAGTAACTTTACTGAATAGAATAAGCTTTTGAATCAGCTTCTGCTGGGCTACAGGATGATTGGGGGGGGAAAGTCGAGCCCTTCCCTAACTGTGTAAGACCCTGTTCGGAAGGAGAGGATTAGCACCAATCTGGCATGGCTTTTGTTCCAGTTTCCCAGGTGAAGGGAGCAGCATTGACAGCTGAGCCCAGCCGTGCTCAGTCCCAGCCACACTGGCCACCTGTCTTTTACTCTGTCTTTTGAGCCTCCGTTTTTTCCAGAAACTTCCACACACTTGCTCACTTCTCGATTCTCAGAATCATTTCCCTCTGGGCAAGAGGAATCTATACTGTATGCCTAGAGTACAGTTCCCAGAAGTTCACGCAGTGAGTGAACTGGAGCCTCCTCTCTTTGCTTGCAGAAGAATCAGTCTCCTTCCAAATCCTTGCTACAGTTAGGTCAGCTCACCCAGACCAAGCCTCCTTCCTCAGTCAACACTTCCTTATATGCAGTCAGTCCCTATTCAAACATAAATTCCTAGAGGGCAAGAATGGTTCCTCTTCTTATATTTGTATCCCCAATACTTCATATATATTTTTTCTTTTTCTTTTCATTCATTCAACCTAAAAAAGGAACAAGGGGGAAGAGGGGAAAGTGTCCATATCCCAGAACTCCCTCCTGCACCCACTGTTATTGAAAGGGATGAGGGGCCCCCAGCTTCCAGGGGCCAGAGCCAAGATGACAGAGAAGGGAAAACACACAGCTGAGGAACTGTCCCAAAATTCCCTTCCAAAAATCTTCAAAATAATGTCTCAAATCCTATTCATCTGAGAGAGTGCAGGAGGGATGAAAAGTCTGAAGGGCTGCCGCAGAGAGGCAGGGTAAGGTTGTTCAGCAGCCGTCTGGGCTCCACTGAGGTTTTGTGACCCACAGTAAGGGACCGAGGCAAGTGGGTTGTATGATTTCTGCACCTTCTTATTTCATTGCTTTCCACTGTCTCATGACCACATTTCCTCAGCAAAGATACTGGAAGAATTTGCCATTTCCTTCCCCAGTTGATTTCCCAAATGAGGAAACTGAGGCAAACAGGACAAAGGGACTTGCTCAGGGTCACACAGCTAGTGGTCTGAGGCCAGGTTTGAACTCAGGAGGAGGAGTCTTTCTGACTTAGGCAGACGCTATCCACCACACCACCTAGCCGCCCCATTTCTTTGCCCTTACTCAGCACCAAGTATGTAGGAGTAAAGAAGATGATTAATGGGAGTGATCCAAGGTTCAGATGTGGTCAGTGATGCGATAAAGAAGGACAGGGAGGGGGCAGCCAGGTGGCACAGTCAGTAAGAGCTCTGGCCCCAGCATCTGGAGACCCGGGATTGGTTCCAGCCTCAGATATTTGGCACCTGCACAAAGTAACTGGCAGTGTAACCTTGAGCAAGTTATTTAACCCCAATTGATTTAAAAAAAAAAAAAGGACAGGGATGTAAGAGAGGAGGGCTTCATAGGACTGTGGAGTCAAGATGGGAAGAGGAGGAGAGAGTGGTTGGTTCAGAGTAGATGGTCAAGGGACTGGTGCAATCCCATGTTGTGTCCCGTGCAGTCCCATGCAGTCCCATGGCACAGAATGTAGATTTGGTGAGGGAATGCAGAAGGGGAGGTAAAAAGTGGCTTTTCGACAATATTTATGCCGTACCACTCACATACCCCTTCCCACCCCCCAGTTCTTGGAACAAAATCAAGTCAGCACTGGTATTCCTGGAAAAGATGGACCAATCAATTGTTCCATGGCTCCCTGGTCACCACTGCTTTATATGTTGTAAGACAGATAACACTAGCACATAGGAGGGCTGCAAGCACAGCTTCACTCTTGATCTGATCAGACAGGAAGACAGCTTCAGACAGGTTAATAATCTTTATTCTAGTCTAGTCTTCTCAAAGGGTTGCTGATAATGGGAGTGTGAACTCCTACAGAATTGCTTAATCACCTAGTGATTAGGGGCTAGTGAGAAGGGCAGGCAACCACCCTTATGTCTCGATGGGGTCAATCTCGACAGGCACGACTTGTGCCCTCTTCTAAATTCCCTCAAGTCTCAATGGGAGCCAGTTGATGCAAACACAGATTCCCCTCAAGCCTTGATGGGGGCCAGTGAAGGCACACACAGCATTCCAGCTAGTGCATTCAACCCTGAATTCCCCACTCCTTGACCAGTACCCACTTGCTTTATAGGGCAACAGATAAAGAAGGCCATATTGCCAGCAATCACTCACAAGTTTATATCACCTCATCCCTATGCCTTACTGTGCAGTCACAGTAGATATTTATAATTTAAGCACAAATGTTTATATTATTTATCATTATATAATGCGGCACAAGTGTGGTGGAGATGTTTTGAACCATGATTTTGAGAACTCATATCTAACACCTAGGAAAAAGAGACTGTTATGTCTATGGATCCTGGGAGACTGAACTCTGAGAAATAATAACAAAAATCCACTTCACACACACTAAAATCTACCTTACTTACATATATACATCTTCATTTATCAGAATGTAAACTCCTTGAGAGCAGGGACTACTTTTTATTTTATACTGCATCCCCAGTACTTAAAATTGTACCTAGCATATAAGAATTGCCTTATAAATATTGTTAAATTTCATTTACCTATCCATCCAAAAAAGGAAGATGTAAGAACATTGAAAGACAAAAAGGAACCAGGTTATAAAGAATTTTAAATGACCAATAAGGAATATAACTACATCTCATTTCTATCATAAAAATTACAGAAAGTCAGAATTGGCAGGGTCCTTGGGGGCCACTAACAATAGTCTAGCACATACCTAACCAACACTCCCTCTTTATCATCTTGAAAAGCGATCCATCCAACCTCTCCTGAAGACCTTCAGTGAGGGCATGCTTCCTTACACTTCTGGATAGTTCTAATTCTTCAGAAATTTTTCTTTACATCAAACCAAGATTTGTCCATCTGGAACCTGTAGGAATTACCATTAATTCTGTCCTCTGGAAACAAACAGATCAGATATGATTCTCTTTCCCTTCATTTGATAACATTTTTCAAGAAGTAAAGACCTATGGGTGGAACAGAGGAAGGTACTCAATCCTTTCTGTTTTCTTCTCCCTTCTTAAAGAAACAGAGTTGAATCTTATCCAGTCCCACCCTTCTCTCACCTAAATCACACCTGTTTCTACCTTGTCCCTTCTCCTTTTTCACATCAGAGTGTGGAGATTTAATTAGCCATACTTTGTTATGACAGTTAGTTATCTTTAGTCTATAGCCATATAATGACCCCAAGATCAGTCCTTTCTTTGTATTTTTATCTAGTTTGTATCAAATGGAAAAATAACACAATCACAACAGTATTGCTTTTTGTTTGTTTTTAGGAAAACTGATTTATAGCTGGAAAGTACCTAAAAGACCATATTTCTAACCTTTTATTTTGAGAAAAAAAAGTCCAGAAGATAAGTGATATGCCCAAAGTCATACAGAAAATAAGTAGCAGAGCTAAATTTTAAACTCATATCATTTAATTCCAAATTCAGCTCTTTTAGCTCAGGGCCCCCAGTTATGAAAATGCCTCACATTCAGGTAGGAATCTAGATTTCTGTCCTAATTTAAAGTTTGGAACATCTCTAATTAGCCTCTAGTTTCTTTATGTTTGAAGCAAAAATTAGGATATGAAAATTTTTTAGGTCAAAGAAGCAAGCAGAATATATTACAGTATTTGTTACTGGGCAGCCATGGGGAAAGGGGAGCCAGAGAAAGAAGAACCTTTTGAGGTGGCTTCCTTCTGTCCTTAAAGAGGTGGGTAAAACCAAGAGCTTGAGTCTGAGTTCTCTTTTCTGAGATGCTTGCAGGTCCCTCAGACTGACTTTGCTCTCTCCCTCCTCTGCCAGAGCTCAGCCCTCCTTTAATTTTTTCTTTTTCAATTTACCTTCTGTCAAGGCCCCTTTGCCTTTATTTTTTCCAGTTTAGCTCCCAGCTCATAAAGTTCTGAGCTGCCCTGGGGATATTGTCTCTCCACTTCTGCTCAGCTCCTGCAATCCCAACTCCTTTTCAGTCTGTCTCTTGCAGACTATGTTTGTCCTTTTTAGAAGTCCCAGGCATGACTCAAGTCTGCCTTCTGGCTCAAAGGTTACAATAATTCCAAATTGTTCTCAGAGATGAGAGGGAAAGCTTATCCCACTGAACTACAAATCCCAGGATGTCAGTCAGTTCTTAAATCCCTATTGCATTCCTCCCTGAGATTTGGAATTTTACAATACTTTGTTAAGCAGTTTGAAGTACACCTAACATCTAGAATTATACAGTATAGAATCAAATTGCATCAACACTTAGCAAAACAAAGATAATCAATTCAGCAGTCCAGGTAATCATTTTAGGGTGTCATTCACAGCAAATATACAACAATACACATGGTAGATCTTGTACAAATAGAAAACCTCAACCTCACGCTATTCCAAGAACTACAGATCTAAATTGCATGATAATATATAACAATGCAGGTATGTCAGCAACTTATGTATAAAACTAATCATAATGTGAAAAAAATACAAGTGATAAAGATATTGATAGGGTATACAAAATAGCCAGATTATGTGTATATGGATAACAGGAAAATTCATCAGTTTAAAAAATGATATTATGCTTGCATGATATTATTATAAAGCAAATCAACAAATGAGACAAAAAAGAAATGATAAAGAAGGGAATGTTGCCATGCATCCATTAACACTTGCTTGGATGAATATACGTAATTATGTGTATAAATCTCTCATTGTACAGTAGGCAAACATTAGCAGTTCTGCCTGACTAGACACTTGATCATTTTACCAGCTTCACCTGCCGTATCTTAAATTAGTCCGATAAGATAGTTTTCATTCTCTCGTGACCTGCTGACATTCCTATTTCAGTACTAATTGATAGTATGGGCTGGTCATAATCCTCATCGGGATAACCTACTTTCCTACACCTGAACTTAGAGAGGACTCAGGCTGTCTAGCAGTGGTGGAGAGGGGCTGGGTGGGAGGGGAGGGGGCACTATGCTCTGTGGGCATGTTTTTATACTCTAGGAATAGGCACAAATTAAACACTTGACAGTAAAGTCGTTCCACTGAGTTCAGCAAACTCTAATTATTTGAACTAACTGGACACACTATACAAACTCTTCTCCTCAGATATCTGTTTTTAAGCCATTGTCCTTGTCATGAGCTTTGTCAATCAGTCTTGCTTATCATGGAGTCAACTAATTCACCATTTTTGCCAATGGACAAAAAGCAATTGTCATGGATTGTCTTGGCCTCGCCCTCACTAGCCTCCAGGACTATCCTGTAAATGGACAAGTTGCCCAGTCAGTCCACAGCTAAGTGTGAATTGGTGTTGCATTCGTCTGCTAGCTTGTGTGTCCTACAACCAGGAAGATTTCTAAACAGAACTGGTGCCTTCTTAAAGGTCTTGATCGCAAACTTGGACATCATAGAATCATTAATTACTTTCAGCATTCTACTGGGTTCAAATTGTCAATTTTCTTTAGCTTCTCTCTCAGTGGAGAGATATGAGTGTCTGAAATCTCCATTTTCAGAGGTTCCAAAACACAAACCAATTTGTAAGTGTGGCTCACATCCTCAAATTAGCAAATTGGTTGTAAAACCAGTGGCATCATTCCTAGTAGAGTTGCACACATGCAGTGGGAAAGCTGCACATTGGATTCAAAGACACTTTTGTTCTTGTTTCAGTGTCCTTAACATGGTGAAGTGCAATTAAAACATTCAACTTGCGGGTCCTCTCGAGAGTGATAAAGTAGTGATAGGCTTCTTGATGCCAGCCAAAGCTAACATTTCCTTGAGCAGTGAACTTTCAAAGTCTGTGCCCTGTTCCAAAGAGATCCCGGCAGAGAGTTCATATAGTAAGAAATCCTTCCACAATGTTTTAGTAATCGTGGAAGCTTTCTGGTTCCTCATTGTGTACACCTCTGCCTTCCTCACGAAACGGCCAGTTACCATGAAAATATGACTCATATTCATAGTCTTGCCCTCTCCTTCTAAGGATTAAAATGAAAAAACAGACAAATTCTTATGGTTTGCTGGTAATTACATTCTCCAATGAGAGTTCACCAGTTGGTAGTGCTTTTCATTGCACACACTAAGCACAAATATTATACTTCTGGATGACATCTATGGACATCTTGGGCCAATAATCTGTTTCTTATTATCCATATACTCAAAGAACAGTATTTTCCTTATCTTTCTGCTTCAGTGATTTTGCATCCTCAGTTAATGTCATTTAATGGCTTAGCAATAATAGCATGTTCTTAACATATTTGCAGTGATAATGTCCAAAGTCTCAAAAAGTCCTAATGTCTCAAAAGTTCTTTGGGTGTGACCAGACCAGGTGTGCTTTATCCTTTTAGGATCAGTGCACACATTCGACTGAAACTCTACAAAATTTGCACTCATCAATGGGAATTTTTAAGTCATTTTCCTCTGGTAGATCTAATACTTTCTTTAGTCTTCTCATGTTCTTCCAAGTCTTTCTGAAAGATAATGAGGTAATCAATGTGCACCAACATACCAGCAACAAGATCAACAAAGTAGGATTCCATCTATTCACAGACTACAACCTGCTCATCACCCCCCCAACAGCCCCTCAGATTCCTGGTCTGTGCTGCCTCAAAGAGCTGTAAATATTTTTTCTGGATCATTAGAGCTTGTTTTACTCAAGATTAATTTCTTCCATAATAAACTATCCCTCAAAATCTCCCTTCCCCTTTTCCCTTCTCCTTTCCTATTTCCCTGTTAAGTAAAATGTTTAGTATTAAACTAGTGTGCATGTGTGTGTATGTGTGTGCATGTATGTGTGTGCATGTGTGAGGGGGGACAAGAATCTTAAAGCTGTTCACTCTCATGCTTTGACTCTGTTCTCCCGTATGCCTCTGCTGTATTGTATGAACAGTCAAAGCAAGAAGGTTATTATTTCTCAGCTTCTTGTTTTCCTGAATAGATTGAAATTGGTTCCAATGAAAGCTGAGACTTGATTTATGCATGTTGGATTTAGACATACCAAAAAAGATTGTCTATTGCCTTGTTGACACTGGAAATATCTTAGTGTGCCCCAAGCAGGGTTGGTTGGTTAGTTAGTTTTATTTTGTTTCACAGTCCTCCGAGGACAAAATCTTGAAGGTTGTATAGATATTTTGCTCAAATGTCACTCATGGAATGACCAAAGCATGATGGCCATATCCCCTGCTGTCCACAACAGCAGTTCAGTCCATGTTCTTAATTTTTAGTCACCCCTATATGAATCCAAATAGAAAAATTAAATTTGAAACTCAAGGAATTGTGGAATTGAATCTTGTAAAATAAAAGTAAACAAACAAATTAATAAAGACCAAAAAATTAAAAAGAACAAATTGAAAAACTACATTAGAAATGTAAATTGCATTACATTATTCTATATTACATTAGTAATGCAGAAAAACTACATTAGATTGTTGAAATCATGCTCACCATTCTCAGGGGTCGAGTCAGCCTCTTTCCTTAACCCAATTTCCTTTTTGTGAAGTTTCTTCTATATCTTTATAGAAGATATCTATATCTTTATAAGAAGTCTTTAGCTTCTATATCACCAATCTCTGATTTTTCCACTTGACTTTCATGAAAATTAGGTTTTCTTTAGACCTACCTCTTTCCTGAAGCAAATTATTTTAAAGATATTCAGTATTTTAGAACTACTTATTCAACAGATACTACGATATATTTAGTAACTTGGAACTCTGTGGTTATGGAAATCATTTTTAATGTGAATTAGATATCTTTGTAAGCTACTTGTATACCTTTGGGAATGAATAAAAGCGAGGTAAAAAGTAATGCTAATGCTATGGCCCTTATGACTGACTCTACTAAAATTATTTGATTCACCACAAAACTGAACAAAACAGATCTGTAATTCTTAGAAACATTTTTGAAATTCTTACATATCAGAAGTAACATTGCTATGGATTTTTAGAGCTGGAAGGGACCTTAGAGATTTCCCTTGTTTGTTAACTTCACATTATATTTCAGAATCTTGCTCATGTTTCCATTTGGGGCAGCAAAACCAGCTTATGTTCCCACCATAATGACCAAAGTGGACATGCTTTGAGTGCTTTTGCCTATAACTATATAGTCTTGCTCCCATTACGAGTGAGAATGTGGTCAAATCTGAACACTGTGTTCTTCTTCCCAAAATATAATCAAGCAAACTCTTGATATCAGTATTCTGTACTGCTGATAGAAGATTCGCTCAAAAGAATAAGGTGAATTAAGCACCCATCTGTTAATCCTTCCTCCGCCTACTGCAACTACACATTCATCTTATAGTAAAATTGATTTTGATAATAAAAGTTTATATAAATCATGCCAATATACTTTCACACAGTTAGAACATTCTCCGTACTTAGAAGAGGGTTTGCCTAAATATAAATACTACCATTAATGTGTAGATAAACATTTTACTTTTGTATATTTTATCAGGCTATCACCTCAGATCCTGTGATCCTTTGTGGTGTTTTGTAAAACAAGGGAGATATTTATTTCTTTGTTATAAAGAGCCTCTCTGAGCTTGTCACAGACCTAGTCAGAAAGCATGTTGACAATCTGTTCAATTAGCTGGTTCTTTGATTCAGTTCTGTCTATTAATAGCCAAAATATGCCATTAGTCCATGATTATGTTACGTTCAATATTAAATGTCATGATTCTTTTTTTTTTTTTTTGCTTTTTGGAGGGGGAGGAAGGCAGGGCAATTGGGATTAAATGACTTGCACAAGGTCACATGGCTAGTAAGTGTTAAGTGTCTGAGGCTGGATTTGAACTCAGGTCCTCCTGACTCCACATCTGGTGCTCTATTCACTGCACCACCTAGCCACCCTGATGTGTCATGATTCTTAAAAAAGTTCCTGACATATAAGTAACCGCTTCAAAGTAACCACTGCTTAAATTAGCCATCAATCTCTTTCAACAAGGATTGGGATTCCCTTTATTCCATCTACCTCATTATTGATGGTCACTTTAAGGAGAGAACAGGAAGTATTTTGATTGTGCTGATAAGAACATAGATTTAAAATCATAGCAGAGAGGTGAGCAAATAGGGTTAGGATTGTAATTGGAAGGGTTCTTAAAGGTCATATAATCTAAAAACTTTAATTTTACAGATAAGCGAACTGAGGGTCAGAAAGTTAAATGACTTACTCTCATTTGAACCTAGGTCTTTTCTGAATCCAGATCGAGTTTGAGCTCCTTTATACTGTACTAATTGGATGGAAAACATAGGATGAAAACATCTCAGCAAAATTTACTTCACTGACTTCAAATAACTTGGAGAAACATAATGCAATGATTTTAAGGAAAACTATCTGAATTCTAAGCTTAAAATGGAGGTTCTTGGTATTGGTGAGAGCTCTCCCACTGGCAGAAGATCTATGTGGATAAAATTAATTGAGCAATACTACAATCTGACCTTTACTTCGTCTTGCATTGATATGACCAGAAATAAACAGAAGAATGACAGGAGAATCACATTCTAAAGTTTTCAATGATCCTCAGTGATGATAGGGTTCCTTTCACTAATAATTTCAACATACTTTTATATCAAAAGTAAAAGAAGAAACATAGATATAAGATATAATGTGTCTATGTGTAGTTTTATAGACATAGATCTTAAGATTGTGTGAAGGTAATACCCACTTCAATCTAGTCTCTACTCTAATCTAAACAATAATTTAAGTTAGAATCTCAGAGCTGCCACTTGGTATTTGACCTTGAGTAGGTTCCATCACCTTTCTCGGTCTCAGTTTTCTTACTTGTAAAGTGAAGAGGTTAGATTACGTGACTTCTAACTTCCATCTCCAAAAGTTGGACATTCTGTAATTCCAATGTGTTCATGACACTATTAGGCATCAAGAAACTCAGAGATTTAAAAAATGTATCTTCCCTTATGGACCTTACAGTCTAGTTGGTGGGAGTCAAGATGTTTACAACTGTACTCCAAAATAGAACTTAAGTTTATAGAGAAGATATAAGCAAAGTGCTGTGACAGATCTAAGGTAAAGAGAGATGACTTCCAGCTGGGGAGAATCAAAGAAAGTGTCCATGGAGAAGATGATATCCAAGTGAAGCCTTGTAGGATGGGCAGGACTTAGTAGCTGCTGATAGTTGTGTGGGGACAGAGGCGGACATTGAAAGTACATTACTAGGAAGCAGTAAAATAGGAGGGAAAACGACAGTTGTTACACTAATTAAAAAAACCATATTCTGTTTTAAAATTTAATTTCTGTTTAATTTTTGAAACCACATTTTAAGATAAGCTGTATACAGGAAACTCTTCAGGGGAAAGGAAACTAGCACAGGAATCAGGAAATCTGGGTCTAGTTCCAGTTCTCCCTAATAATCAGCTGTGCAATCTTAAGGAATTCATTTAAGCTCTCTGGGTTTAGTTTTCTCATCTGTAAAATCAGAGGGGAGAGGGGTAGCTAGGTGGTGCAATAAATAGAGCACCAGCCCCAGAGTCAGGAGGACCTGAGTTCAAATCCAGCCTCAGACACTTAACACTTACTGGCCATGTGACCTTGGGCAACTCACTTAACCCCAATTGCCCTGCCTTCCTCCTCCAAAAAGAAAAAGATATCAGAGGGGGAAACTAGATTGTCTTTGATATTCATCTAAAGTTCTGGTCTTCTGTGATTCTACAGATATGATGACTGATTAGATATAGGGAGGAGGAGAAAGAGAAAACAAAAGTGAGTCCAAAATTTTGAGCTTGAATGAGTAGGAAGATGGTGATGACATTAACAAAAAATAGAGAAATTGGGAAGAGAGGTAGGTTTTAAGATACTTCAAGCCCCAATTTCTGTGTCACTCTACTGACAGGAAGGCCAAGTGAACCCCTCTAGTTGAGATGACTCAAATGAAATTATTTTTATTTGTCCATTTAAAGGTTGTCTCCCCCATGCCCCCCCCCCAGTTGAATAGATGTTCTCCATGGCAGGAATTGTTTTTCTCTTTGTCTTTTGGTCTTTATTTTTCTTTTGTCTTTCTTTTTTTCTTTTTGTCTTCTTGCCCTAGCACCCAGAGCAATGTACATAGTAGGCACTGGATAAATGCTAGTTAAATTAAATGAATAGGTGGGTAGATGAACCAATCAACCAACAAACACTTGTTAATTACTATGTGTTAAGCACTAAACCTGCCCCTGTTATCAAGAAGCTTTCATTCCAGTGGAGGGAGACAGCATGCAAACAACTAGGTACATATAAGATATGTAGAGAATAGATGAAAAGGAGGCTAGAGGGATGAAAGGCAGATAATGAATTCTGTTTAGAACGTGTTGGTCAGTCGTTTTTGAGTCACATCAAACTCTTCATGATCACGTTTGAGGTTTTCTTGACAAAGATACTGGAGTAGTTCATTATTTCTTTCTCCAGCTCATTTTACAGATGAGGAAACTGAGGCAAAGAGAGTTAAATGACTTGCCCAGGGTCACACAGTTAGTAAGTGTGGCAGTCTATCCCCTGAGCCACCTAGCTGCCATGTTTAAACATCATAGCTCCAATAACAAACTCAAATAAGTGAAGGGGTTAACTCTTGCTGGTTCCTTTGTATCCAAATATTAGATTAAAATGTCGGGCTGGATTTAGATCTCCCATTTATTCCACTAAGTTTGGGGTCACATTTTAGGTACTATTTCATCTTCTCACATATTTTAGACATTATCAAAGATAGTTTTACCATAGACTTCAGAGTCAGATTAATTGCCAGGGTTTTGCATTCCCTAAACTATTGCTTTAAAACTTGAAAGGCCAGGTCAACACAGTTTGTACTTGGAATGCTTCTTATTCCCTCCATGAAAAGTGTCCTATTCCCAAAATTTAAATACTAGGAAATGTGTCATTGATGCAATGGCACTGATTTCTGGGCAGTTATTCATGATGAACTTTTTTCCTCTCAACAATCCTACAAAGTGGCTAAAAGGAAAATATTTCCTACACTTTCCCTGGAAAAAATTAAGAAAGGAGAGAAACCAATTAAACCTATGTTGTCTAGGAAAGGGTCCATGAAACTGGAAAGCCTGTTTCTGTAGTCTGGAAGGCTAGACAGCTAACCCCAAACCTGTCCTTAGCACTCCTTTGTTTGTGGCCCATGAATTAAAATCAGGTCAATTTTGCATGATAAATTTTGAGGAAGAAGGGTGCTGACCCCACCTTCATGGGGGTTCTGTCACATGCTGTTCAGTTTTTCTAATTAGCTTCTAATGAGGCCTGTGAAATTTATTGAATATAGGGAAGCAAATGCCAAGGGTTTGCTTATGGATGGAACTGAATTATGTTTCCTGAAGAAGGAAAAGTTAAGACGAAATAAATCAGTCCCATTTTAATTAGCTGTTTTGACTTGACCTCCTTGAAATTACTGAGGTAAAAATTGATGATAGCAAGGGATTTAGTTAGAAACCAAAATGTGGATCTCGTTTGCTATTTTTTTTCCTTTTTTTCTTCACAAAGCAAACCAATCCCAAGAGCACAAGCACTTCCTTCTGCCATCAAAGTTCTGTATGTTCTATGTAAACAGGTAAAATTGCCTAAAGGAATGGTTATGACAAATAGTATGGGTAACATTCCAGGCCTGTTTGTTTTCTTAACAGAAAGAAATAATGTGGGATTTAATTTTAATGGTATGATAGCCAGATTGTCCTTTGTATTTTGGTCAGAGAATTTTTGTCTTTTATAATTGACTTTGTTTACGTTGTTGTATTTATTGTGTATATTTTGTGGTGATAGCTCTACTGTTTTCTTGAGAGGCAGGTAGTGTAGGGAACAGAGAATTGACCTAGAAGACAAGAAGATACAGTTTGAAGTTCCACTTTTAATACATGATGGTTAAGTGACCCTGTTCAAGTCACTTAGACTCTTAATGCTCTAAAGCAGGGGTGGGGAACCTATGGACTAGAGGCCATACGTGGCCTTCTGTGTCCTCAAGTGTGGCCCTTTGTACAGTCAAAGTTAAGGGCAGCACTTGAGGACCTAGGGGGCCACATGTGACCTCAAAGCCACAGATCTCCCCCTTCCCCCACTGTAAAGCAGCCCTTTAAAGCAATAAGTTGTAATAACTTTTTTTTTGGACATGCAGGAAATTGGTTTTGCTTGACTATTGGCTATCCATATTTGTTAGATGAATTTTAGGGTTTTTTTTTAAATAATGGCAAGAGGTGGCAAAGAAAGAAAATGGACTTTTATTAATTGGAATAAATTAAATTAAATTAAAAATTAAAGTCCATAACTTTCAAAGAAGGTCCTGACCTGCATTGATACAAAGAATTTCCTTACCTGGAAGTTCCCAGAGGTCTCAAACACACTGCCAGGACTCCTGAGTGTAGCCCAAATCAGATCAAAGTGTCATTGGGAATTTTAAAAAAATAAAATAAAACATGCATCTTATGATATTTTAAAACTCAGCCAATATGCAACCTTTAGTGATCCTTATGTAAGTCTTAGTGGCCCCCATTTTGATTTAGTTTAACACAATTGCTGATGAAATCACAGGCCTGGTGCCTATTGCCTCTTCCTCTGCTTTCTTCAGAATGCATTGCTTCATCCAAGTCTTGGCCAATTCTCTGAATTTTCATGTTTGTCACTCTGTACAGCACAATACCAGTATATTACATTCCTGTGCCACAATTTGGTCAGTCATCCTCTAATCTGTGGATACATAGTTTGCTTACAGATTTTTGTGATTACAAATAGTACTGTTAGGAGTATTTTTGTATATACCTGTCTTTTCTTGAGGTCAGTACCCTCCTTGAGGTACAAACTTCATACTAAGATTGATGGGTGAAAGGATATGGACAATTTCATAACTTTTCTTGCATAATTCCAAAATGTTTTCCAGAATAGTCAGGCCAGTTCACACAACCACCAATAGTGAATTAGAATACCTATTTTTCCTCAGATAATACAACCTTCATTTTTTTTTATAACTTCTCCCATCTTTATCTATTTGGTGGATAGAGGGGAGGGAGAGAGATTGACTGATTTATGGTACATTAGGCCTAAAGCTCTCCATTCAGAAAGCTCCAAAGTATGGAGTAGGAAACAACATTGTTCTATATAAATGACTGGTTATTTAGCCTATGTGTTTTATTCTGTGATGAAGCACAGTTTTGTAATTTTTTTTAAAAAAAGAATCTAATTAATTACTCACCAGTTTATGTAGGACTCATAGCATCTATGATTTTTAAAAGCAAAGATCTAGGGGCAGCCAGGTAGCACAGCGAGTAAGAGCACCGGCTCCACTGTTGGTATGGCTTGTGGATCGAATCCGGTCTCAGACACTTAGCACCCACCCAGAAACACCTGGCCGTGTAACCTTGAGCAAGTTACTTAACCCCAATTGCTTAGGGGTGGCCAAGTGGCTCAGTGAGTAAGAGAACCAGCTCCAGTGTTGGGATGACCTGGGTTCAAATCCGGGCTCAGATACTTAGCACCACACCCAGAAATAACTGGCCGTGTAACCTTGAGTAAGTTAATTAACCCCGATTGATTTAAAAAAAAAAAAAAAAGCAAAGATCTGTTAAAGTAATCTATTTGGACAAATGGCAATCTATTATGCTATGTGATGGAAAAATGATTCAGTTATATTAAATAAATCTTAAATCCCCTTGGTGTCAATTTATCAGCACAATACATGCAAGAAAACTGTTGCTGGCATGCTGAGTAGATTTCGATGAATTAATTGCTCTGGAAACAAAAATAAATCAAGGAATATAAAGGGAAACATCAAGGAATAAGAAACAAAAACCTGATGAGTTTAAAATGCTAAAAAAAAAAAGGGGGGGGTTAATGAGCAGGAGGAAGAAGGCAGAAGAATGATCTGGAAAGAATAAGTTAATTCTGCCATGATGCTGCAGGTTAATCAAGGTCTTTTATGAGTAGGTATAGTTGGAGGTTTCTCATTCTATATTCCTCCAGGATCAAATGCAAAATCCTGTTTGTTGTTGAAAGCCCTCCACAGTTCTGCTGCTTCCCACTTTCCCAATCTTCCTCCCCTGCCTTACTTCCCCTCCCTGTATTTTACTCTGCAGTGCCCCTGACCCTCCCAATGCTGCCCCTTGCAGCATGCTGGCTCTTCCCCATACTTGTCCTTGTCTTTACCTTTTGACTTCTATAGTTTCCTTCAAAACTCTACTCAAATCCCATCTTCTGCAAGACGCCTTTCCAGAACTGGTCTCAGCTGCTAGGACCTTTCCTCTGAGACCATCACCAACTCGCTCTTTCTGTATCTCATATGCACATGGTTATTAGTTTTTGTCTCCTCCATGAGAACGTGAGCTCCTCCAGAGCAGGGAAAGATTTTTGCCAGTCTTTATAATTCCTGCTTTTTTGCATGGGGCCTATCACATAGTAAATGCAGAAAAAAAAAGGAAGGAAGAGAGGGAAGAAGGAAGGAAGGAAGGAAGGAAGGAAGGAAGGAAGGAAGGAAGGAAGGAAGGAAGGAAGGAAGGAAGGAAGGAAGGAAGGAAGGAAGGAAGGAAGGAAGGAAAAGAAAAGATTGACTACTAAGTGACAATTATCATCATTTCTCAACCCAAGCTATGAACTCATAGGTAAGGTATCCACGTGAAAATGCCCCTTTCCTTCCAGGGCTTTTAGTCTGATAAGAAGGTCCCTTCAAAAAATCGTGTCCAATGACTATGAGGAAAAGAAAGAATGAATAGAGTTCATTTTTAAGTTTGACTTTTGATGCCATGATCTCTCTCTCCCTTTCCCCAACCCACCCCAACATGGAATGGATCTTGGAAACAGAAAAATATGATAGGAGTGTCTCTACCTCCATGACAAAACCTTTTTTCTGTACATAAGGAAGGGTAAAAAGTCCTGCTCTTAGACTGCTATAATATTCATAGACTTATGATATAACTGTTAGTACTTACACACTCACACCAGAAACCCCTTGTAATCCTGGAGGAGCAAATCCCCACTGGAGGTGTTCAGAGATACTCAGAACCTAACCATTTTTTTTAAAACAATTGGGGTTAAGTAACTTGCTCAAAGTTACACGGCCAGGTGTTTCTGGGTGGGTGCTAAGTGTCTGAGCCTGGATTCTATCCCAGGTCATCCCGACTCTGGGGCTGGTGCTCTTACTCGCTGTGCTACCTGGCTGCCCCATGAACCTAACCATTTTAAACCAAGGATTAACTATACCCCCAAATATCATCCCAATGTATTTGTCCTGAGACACTTAGGTTTTATATGTGACTTGTTTTTCAGACGTGGTTGCTAACTTATCACACACACATATGTTTATGCATATAGATGATATATTCATGCATGCATGTATGTGTGTGTGTTTTACTATTAGAGTGGTGGCATAAACCAGCCTCTTCCTATACTGGGCAATTCATAGTTCACCAACTTATGTCAACACCTTTAGTGACTTTTGAGGACAAACAACTGGCCCCAGCCGGACACTGAGCTCTTTCCCTCAGGCTTAGTGGAGTCCCACATAGCGTCCTCCCCCCAATATCCACATAAAGTGTCTTGTCCTGCTCCCTCTGTTCCTCAGTTCTCTGGGGGTTTACTGGCAGTGCAGAGAGCTGCCATGGTGGTGGTACAGGGGTTTATTTGTGTAGTTTAGGTCTCTAATCCTCCAGAAGGAAGAACTGTTGTATATGAGGTTGGGCTTTATTTCAAGCCCAGACAATGTCTCATGTTTCCCTCAGTTCCTTTGATCTCCTTCAGAGATACTTTGCAACACCAAATGCTGTGCTTCCATGATACTAGTTATCTGTCAGGAGTCATCTCCAGTCATCCTAATGAATATCAGGTCACTGGACCCAGATGGCTCTGGAGGAGAAAGTGAGGCTGGTGACCTCGCGCAGCCCTCCCTCACTCAAACCAAAGTCAACGGCAAGTCAGGTCATCATCTCCCTGATGCCGTACTCTTAGGAAAGGAAGGATAAACACAACCAGAAAATCATCTGTCCGAGCCCCAGCGAACTCCCGTAGCCTGGAGCCAATGTCTCCAGGGCGCTAAAAAGAGGAGGGACCAGGGTTTGGGTTCTGTTGAAAACCTGAGTGCCAAGTCTTTAGGTCAATGAATGCAGTGTTGCCACCAGTAGAATAGCAGATGGGGGAAGAGAGGTGTTCGAGAAGCTTAGGGTGGAGGTCATATCACAGGTGGGTTTTTTTAAGCTTTTGGATTGTGAGTGCCCTAAATCGTGGAGACAGCTGGAGTTGCCTTATGGTGCATAATTTCTGTTTTGGAGAGGTTTTAGAGGTTGAGGAAAGCAGAGAAAATATGTAGTCCTGCATCCTATTGGTCATGTGACTGCTCCTTCTATATTTCCTTTATTACAATTTTGTGTTATGTTCTAAAATTAATGTTTGGCATTTCTGTATTTATTTATTAGTTTTTCGTGCATTAGCAAGTAATGCATTTTTGTGAAGGTGCTATATAATTCTGGAAAACAAGTATGATCTCTGATTCCCATTAAATAGTTACCATGAGTCTCTCAAATCTAATTTTTCAGCATTCTATTTAATCTACACTTTTTGTTATTTATTTTTCAGTCCAATTTCTCAAATTCAGAAAAAAGAAAATCAAAGACTCTGGTTATAATATCTTTCTACCTAGGCATTTTCTCATGTCGATTAGTTTTACACTTAGATTCAGTTCATTTATATTTAATAGTAATATATCATTATCTATCATGCATAGCTTCCTTTTTTTTTGTTTTTCTCAGCATTGTTTTACACTACTTAAATAAATATTACATTTGCAACTCTTTCAAAACAAATTGCTATAATTTTCATTTCAATTTAATTAAATTCAATAAGCATTTATTAAGCACTTACTATGTGTCCAGCTCTTTATTCGGTGCTGAAGATAATAAAATACTTAAAATAATCTGTGATCTCATTGAAGTGTAAATTCCCTCCTGTGATCCAGATCACGATCCATTTATGCCTATTCATCCTATGTGACATTTTGTCAATGTCCTCTCATAGGTTTACCAAAGAGCTTTCACCTTCATGCTTTTGACTGACCTCACAAGAGTACCAGTGAAGCTCCGATTTGTCATCCCTATCCCTTGCCATGTATCCAAGCCACTTGTCCTTCCTAACATGGCATTCCTGGTTTTCTTTGAAGTTTTTCTTTGGGTACATGTTGTAACTTGTTCACACCCAACATGCACCTCTCTCCATTGATATTTGTGTAATATACATTTTAGTTCTTATGAGGTTATTGTGTTCCATATCTCTCTGCTATATACAAACCCTGGTAGGATATTGATATTAAAAAGATGATCCACTGTTCTCATGTGACTATTGGGATAATCCAAGGAACTTTTCAATTTCACTAATGTAGTACACTCCACTCTCCTCTTCCTATTCATCTCTGTATCTATTATCCATTCTGTTTGTCCCAAATATACAGTACATACTAATGGACAACATCCATAGATGGCCTATTCAAATACATATTGTAATATGGCTGATATATATTCTTCATTTACATGATCTTTCTTGTACTGACAATCAAGCCAAACTCCTTTGAAGGACTGCATATCTCTTCCAGGATATTTTACAACTCTGCAATCGCCACAATGTCACCCACAAACATGGGCTTTTGGAAGCACAGTCACTGTTTATTTACTATGCACATTAAATCTCTCTCCAATACAGATTCTATGCCAAATCTTCTCTATCAGTGATGAACAGATCTCTCCCTATTTCATACATGATATTTATTATCAGAGATTCATTGAATAGTTTTGTTTCTACTGCTTTATCTTCCAGGTAATCTTGATTGATTTTTGATGTATGGATGGGAAAACACTTTCTTGTAAAAGAACTTATAAGACAGTGTTTTGTTCTATAGAATCGAATGTATTTTTAAAATCAACAATCAATAAGCTTAATGAGAAGTCATATTCCTTACATATTTCAGTTAATCATGAAATAGTAAAGCATAACATATCTTTGAATTGTTGAATATCTCTTGGAAAAACTTGATTATTCCCTATGAAAGCCCTCTATTAAGAGGGCACTCAATTTGCGTATAGGTGATATTCATGCATATTTTGTATAGATTAAAAAGTAAGTATACTGATCAGTAATTGCTTTTCTTTTTTTAGGTATTAATAAGCACTTAAGTTTTTTCCATGACTTTGGTGTCTTTCCCTCCTTCAGATTCTGTGTATATTAGTTCCTTAATGACCTCATAATTCTATCTAGTTTGAATCTCCTCTATATACATTTCTTTCAATCTGACTGCTTTCCCCATATTTTTTTCAATTAGTGCCTTTTCTACCTCCTCTGTAAGCCCATCTGAGCACTTGATTTTGAGATCTCAATGTGACAATATGACTGTACTTGATGGACACAAGTTTGTTATATAGTTTTTATAAATCTTTTCCATTTATCTTGTTCATTCCAAACCCTCAAGGGCTTGTTTTTTTGGTGGGTTTTTTTTTTGTACTCTTGGGATATATTTGCTTAGTTGAATATCTTAGTAAGCTTTAAGCTCATTTATCCTTCCACTACTTGACCCCATTTGTAGAGTAGAGCTCATAATTCTATGTCATCCTTCTTCAGAAGATTTTGCAAACAAATTTATATTCTAACCAGTGTTGCCTTTGGCAGCCATAATGCTATATTTGGCAAGTAAGTCAAATGTTTCCTGACTAAGGCAATTTCTGACTCTTTTGGTCTTCTTGTTGTGGTAATTAACTGGCATTGGTTAAACTTTTGCATGAGATTATCATAGTTGTATTTAATGTCATTTCTGTTATTTTTCTCATTTTTATGAAATTCTAAATTTTAACTCATTTAAAGGGGATAAGTTGTTTCAGTTATATAGAATATATTTTCATTGTTATTCTAACTTCTTGGTTTGGGGTTTGTTTTTGGTTCGGTTTTGTTTTTTGTTCATTCTTATCTTAACTCTGAAAAATGGATGGTCTGGCTGAACACTGACAGATGACTCAAGAATGGTTCATGCATATAGAAGTAATTTCCTGTCTTTTAAAATATATTCTATTTCCTTCCTTATGGCGTTATTTGGTGCTCAGCATATCCAGTGCTTGCTGATTTTTTTTATGAAGAAAGTGTTTGTGAATATAAAGATTTTTATGTGATCCATAGGCCTTTGACCTCCCCCATTCAATTTTTTCTTGAAATGTGCCTCCTTATGTATCTCTCCCCACACAACCCCCCCCCCCATCATTTGCTCACTTTTACTTTAAAGTCAAATATGGGGGCAGCTAGGTGGCAGAACTAATAGAACACTGGGCTTAGAATCAGTAGTTCATATCTAGTCTCAGACACTTACTAGGTGTGTGACCCAGGGCAAGTCACTTAACCCTGCTTGCCTCAGTTTCCTTGTCTGTAAGATGAGCTGGAGAAGGAAATGGCAAACTACTCCAGCATCTTTGCCAAGGAACTCCAAAAATGGGATCATGGAGAGTAAGACATGACCGTTAATATTAGAGTATTCCTGAATTTAATTTGGACTGTCTCATCAAGTTCTTCATTGCATTTATCCACCATTTGTCCTCAGCATCTAATGGTTCATCTTTTTGGTAATCTGCTTATAAATACTTCTCATTCGTACTAGGTCATGAAATAATGTTTCTTGTTCCCTTTGGGAATATGATAAGGCTCAGCCCACCAACTCCTTTCTTTGCTTCTCCAAGGAGAACCTATGAGTCATCTTATCATGCAGCTGTAATACCCTTCTTCCTTCTAGTTTCATTTATATCAAGAATATCAAGGTTGATATGATTCAAATCCTCCAGCAATACACCCACTTATTAATCTTTTGAAAATTATCTCACATTTAGAGGTCCAGCAGACAAATTAAAGGTTTGGGGGGGCCTAAAAGTTGTCTGATTATGAGTACTCTCTGTCTCCTTTCCCTGCCATTCTGTCAACATCACTGAAGAATTAGAAGGAAGTTGCACAGGACCAAAGGCTGTTTTTTCCTCTTTGTTTTGTGAGTTACCTCAATAGCGTACATCATTTAATAGTGATATGAATTTCTGGAGTTAGATTGCTCCTCAGAAAACAGTCTGTGTCCAGGGTTAAACTCAAAGCTTTTATAGCATAGTAGAACCTATCAGTTCTTACAGTCAGCAGTAATAGCCTTCAAGAATTCAGAGTCAAGTGTTTGTAGAACCTATATTTGATTACATGCCACCATGGGGGCATGTAATAAAAAAGGAATTGAGAGTCAATCATATGTTATGATGAAATATCACAGTGGCAACTGGATTGGACAAGATCATTTTGTGACACAATCCTTAAGAAGAGAAATGCCAAGGAATTTTCAAATCACTGAACAATTGCAGTTATTTCACACACCAGCAAAAATTATGCTTAAGATTCTACAAGTTGGGCTTCAGCAATATGTGAACTAAGAATTAAAAGAAGAACGGGCTGGTTTTCAAAGACACAGAAGAACTATTGAGACCAAATAGCCAACATTTGCTGGATTAAGGAGAAAGCAAGGGAGTTTCAGAAAAATAAGTACTTCTGCTTCATTGAGTACACTAAGCCCTTTGATGTGTGGATCACAGAAAAATGGGACAAGCCCTCAAAGATATGGGAGTACCAGATCATGTTATCTGTCTCCTGAGGAACCTGCATGTGAGCCAAGAAGCAACAGTTGGAACCAAACATAAAACAATTGATTGTTTTAAGGTTTGAAAAGGAGTATGACAAAGCTGCATATTGTCACCTTCTTCATTGAACTTATATGCAGAGGACATCGTGCAAAATGCCAGGCTAAATGAAGGTTGCTGGGAGACATATCAACAATCTCAGACATGCAGATGATGCCACTCTGATGGCAGAGAATGAAAAGGAATTAAGAAGCCTCTTGATGATGGTAAAAGAGGGGAGTGTAAAAGTTGGCTTCAAGTTCAACATCAAAAAAACTAAGGATCGCTTTCTGGCAAATAGAGGAAGAAGAAATGGAAGCAGTGTCAGCTTTTACATTCTTAGGCTCAAAGATCATTGCAGACAGTGACTACAGCCATGAAATGAAGATTCTTGCTCCTTGGAAAGGAAGCTATGGCAAATCTGAACCGCAAACTAAAAAGCAGAGACATCACCTTGCTGACAAAGGTCACATGGTCACAGCTGGGCTTTTTACAGTAGCAATGGCTGGCTCTGAGAGTTGCATTAGAAGGAAAGCTAAAGGCTACAGAATAAACACTCTCAAATTGTGCTCATGAAGACTTTTGAGAGTCCCTTGGACAGCAAAGAGTAATATTAGTCAATTCATGCTATACGCTGGAAGGTCAAGTACCAAAGCTGACCTTGGCCACATAATGAAAAGATGGGACTCAACGGAAAAGAGTTTGATGTTGGGAAAGGTAGAAGGCAAAAGGAAAAGGGGACATCAGAGAATGAGATGGATAAATTTTATCATGGAAATGATGGACATGAACTTGGAAAGATTTTGCGAAATAGTGGAGGACAGACAGGCCTCACATGCTGTGTGGTCCCTGGTGTTATGTAAAGGTGGACATGACTGAACGATTGAACAACAAACAATTGTTAGGTATTATAAGCTGTAAGAATATAATAAATTTTGTTGCAGTATCTTGCCTTAAATATGATACTCAATATTTTAAGTGTGCTTTTGTATTTTTTTTAACTTTTCTATTTTCTATTCCATTTCAGAAATCTCTTGTTTTTCCTTGGTAGGTATAGTCCATTAACATTCAAGGTTATAATTACTATTATTATTCTTCCCTTCCCAAAATCCTGTTATATTATCTTTTAAAAACAACTACATAGATTACTACATAGTTTGCTCTCTTTGAAGCAATGTGTTCCCAGTCTCTGTCCCTACACATGTCTATACCCTCTAAATCCCATTTCATATTGATTTCTTCTTTTACTAAAATGATGTTTTTGATTTCCCCCTTGTCTATTATGGAATGCGGTTTAGAAGCCAAAGCCCCTTCTCTGTACTCATATGGCCACCAACTTCGTTCAAGCCCTCATAATGATTCACCTGGATTATTACAATAGCCTTTAGATTGATCTCCCTTCTCAAAATCTCTCCTTTCTCCAATCCATTCACTACATAGGTGCCAAAGTGATATTTCCAAAGTCCAAGGCTGATCATGTCAAAAAGCTCAGCAATCTCTGGCAGCTTCTTTTTGCTTTTAGTATAAAAATATATGCCCTCCATTTGGCATGTCTTTTGCTGTCTAGCCAAAGCACCTACCTTTCCAGACTTTTTCTCACACTATTTCCCTTCCCACATTCTATAGTATAACCAAAGAGGTCTATTTTTGCTGTCACTCACATGCAACTTTCCATCTCCCTTTTTGTCTGCAGTGACTTCCTCCTTACCTCCACTTCTTACGATTCCCGATCACCTTTGGAGGTCATCTCTGTATTGTCAGAGGTCCTGCTCACATGAAATTTGAGGACTAAAAAAGGGAAATGCTATGTGAAACTAGCTGAGGCTGAGAAATAAAATTTAAAAGAGCTTGATTTAGTAGTCTGAATCACTCTCATGAAACTGAAACATTGGCATTCACATTAGGGATCTTCATGAACCTGGAATTTTGAATGAAGCCAAATGGAAGCCAAACCAACCAGCATAAGCTTTTATACAAAACAGCAGTGTGAAATATTACCTAGTTTTCCTCTTCTTTGTGTCTTTTCCAACTACCTTTGACCTGTGCTCTGAATAGAAGTTTCATTGACATTGAAGTATCTAGGACTAATGTAAGCATTACCTATGTGAACATTATATTCCCCTGACATCCTACACACAGCATTGGATGAGAATGTAATTGGAAGATATTTAATAAGATCAAAAAAGTACAAAAAAGCATAGATAACATTATACTTTAAAACTAAACAACAAGTGATCCACAGGAATCCTTATGTACGGATTACTGGTTCCGTTTCTATTTGAGTTTGGCAAATGCCTGGTTGCAGCCCAAAGGTGACACTCTATTCTTAAAGGTTCTATTAGACCCAAATCCAGTGAAGTCTATCAAAGGGTTCATATATAGGCCTGACAATAGATCATGCATCTGTCATCCCAGAACTAGATTGCTTAACGCAGAGGGGTTTGTCCCCAAAAGTTTGCCAACAGAAAATTGGTATTTTGATAATAGCAAATCATGAAATGTGAAGGTATCATGACCTGTGACAATAATAGGAATATCTCTACCATTGAAATGATGGATCTTTCAAAGGATCAACTGCAACCATTATAACTACTATATCTATAACATTCGAAGGCTTACAAAGTCCTTCACCTGCTTTATCTCATTATCAACATCATATTGAAAAAAAGTTTCATTATAGTTGGTAAAGACAGAAGTGCTTCAAAAGTGATTTCATCATTTTGTCACCCCATTCCCTGCCCCTGAATTTCCACAATCACCAATCACTGTGATTTAAGTAGAGAATTTTCTATTCTCACCTTGGTTTGGCAGAAAATTTTATGTATGTGTGTGCACATATGTGTGCATGTGTGTACATAAATGTATATAATGTCATATATTGTACAATTATGATCTAACATGTGATATGATAATTATATTGGGGAGAAAATCTCATAGTGCTTATAAAACATTTTGGAAGGAAAGAAATAAGCATTGTTAAGAGCCTACTATGTGCTAGATGCTGTGCTAAGCATTTTACAAATATCTCATTTGATCCTCACAACACCCTACCTGAGAGGTAGGTGCTGGTCTTATCCCCATTTTACAGTCAAGATCATATAGCAAATAAGTGTCTAAGATGAGATTTGAACCTAGGTTTAATGAGCTAAATATAAACAGATAAAAAATTATGTGGCTTAATTTCCCAGAAAAAAAGTATTAAAGTTAATAGGAAAAATGCTGAGAGAAACAAAAGAACTTATTTTTCAGTACAAACTCCAAATATTAGAATCATCAAATTTTTAGAATCAACCAGTCCAAACATTAGAAACTCTAAAATTAGAGTATTAGATACAAAATCAATAGTTTGAGATCATGGTTCGTCACTTTCTGGTTCTGGGCTATTTGTTCATGGCAGTGATTTGATTTTTAGTTGTATCTTTCATCTTCTTTCCTTTCCCTTTATTTTACAGTTTTTTTTTCTGAAAGGTCAGTCCTGCATGACTTTGCCTTGTCTCAATTTTTGCCTTGAATTCAGTTCTTTGTCTTTTCTCCCTCCACTTCATTCCTCCCTGATGAAAAGAAAGTTTCAGTATCTTAGAGCGGTAGACATCTAGAGATCAAAAACGTTTTTTTTTTTAATCATCTAGTTCATCCCCCCTATTTAGAAAATAAGGAAACGGAGACTGAGGGAGATAGCATGATTTATGTCTCTTAAAGTATATCCTAACAGAGTAGAGGGCAGCCAGATGGTACAATGACTAGAGTGCCAGGACTGGAGTCAGGAAGACTCCTCTCCCTGAGTTCAAATCTGGCCTCAGATACTTACTATCTGTGTTACCCTGGGTAAGGCATTTAATCTGATTTGTCTCAGTTTCCTCATCTGTAAAATGAGCTGGAGAAGGAAATAGCAAACCACTCCAATGTCTTTGCCAAGAAAATGGGGTCAAAAAGTGTTGGACACAACTGAAATGAACCATTTAGGAAGAAACAATAAGGGAGTGAAGGGGTTTATCTTCCTTAAGGGTAGGAAAATTAGCCTCCCTTGTGGTAATATGAGAAGTTCACAAAACCACTGGGTTGTAAGAAAGCATAGCAAAATAGGAATCAAGAGATGAGTTCTAGAAAAATCTCTGCCAGTAACTTGATGTGTGATGTATATTAAATGATGATAGGATTGGAGATCATTGTATGGTTGAAAACTAGGTTTAGAAGTAGTAACGGGCGAGTAAGAGCACCGGCTCCAGTGTTGAGAAGACCTGGAGATCGAATCCCAGGCTCAGACACTTAGCACCTACCCAGAAACACCTGGCCGTGTAACCTTGAGCAAGTTACTTAACCCCAATTGCTTAGGGGCGGCCAGGTGGCTCAGCGAGTAAGAGCACGGGCTCCAGTGTCAGGATGACCTGGATCAAATCTGGGCTCAGATACTCAGCACCACACTCAGAAATAACTGGCCATGTAACCTTGAGCAAGTTACTTAACCCCGATTGCTTAATAAAAAAAAAAAAAGTAGTAACGGAAAGGAAGAAATGGAATGAAAAAGATGATGATTGAATAAACTTATTTCAGATTTCTTGAATATGGAATTCTTGTGAGTGATAAGAAGTTCAAAGATATAAGTATCCATTTGTGTAGTTGAGGAGGAGTAGAGGAATAAATTATGGAAGTTGAGTGGGTTGAGGAAATGGGAAGTTGAGATATTTTAGGCTAATAGTAATTAAAAATTCTTTCTTTTATCATTGCCATTCTTATATTCCAGGGAGAAATACATCTTGGTCATAATGACTATTTAAAGCATAATTATACCAATGTTTCTATGGGAAAATATGTTTAGAGTGCTAACTTTGAATGTCAGAAGTGACTCCCCCATGTTGCAACTCTTCAGCAGGAGTCAGATGGCCCATCTCTGACTGCCAAGCAGTAGAAGTGACTAACCCTAGCTCTAGGGGTTTAGGCTGGTGTAAATATTGAGGGGAAACGTGGGTTTTTTTTTTCTTAACATATGTTAAGCTTTGTTTTTGCTGACTGTCCCCCATACGTGTAATGCTCTTCTTGTTCAATTCAATAGACCTCCTACTTCCCCTGACATCCAATAAGTCTCAGCTAAAGCCTCATTTTCCATAGGAAGCCTTTTCTGGGGCTCCTTAGTCTTTTTTTTAAGCAATTAGGGTTAAGTAACTTGCTTAAGGTTACACGGCCAGGTGTTTCTGGGTGGGTACTAAGTGTCTGAGCCCGGATTCGATCCCCAGGTCATCCCAACTCTGGGGCCAGTGCTCTTAGTCACTGAGCCACCTGGCTGCCCCTGGCTCCTTAGTCTTAGTGCCTTCCCTCTAAAGCTACCAGATGATCTTGTTTGTGTATTGTCTCCCCCACCAGATCGTGTGCTCCTGAAGATCAAAGACTATGTTTTTTGTTTGCTTGTTTTTGTCTTCCTTTGTATCCCCGGCACTTAGCACAGTGCCTTGTGCTTAATAAATGCTGGTTGAGTAACTGATGACCTCGTAGGAGGGCAGAAGTTGTGGTGAGGTGGGATACAATGAGCCGTGCACTGCACTCTCTTATACAGGAGAGATTATTCTGGAGGTTGGTAGACAGAGTAATACTGTAGTAGACAGAGTCACTGTGTTTCAATAGCAGAGGAAGAATCTGGAAATAGCAATAGGGAGAAGCAGTATTCTGACTCCTCCATTGAGACAAGTTGGGTGAGGAGATTAATGAAAGTGTAACTAGTGCAGGTAAGGACAGAGAAGATTCAGCAAAATGGGAGAAGCCAGGTCTCATTGAATGACAGAAGATAAAAGAAGGAAGAGTTCTGAAATGAAAGGAAGAGAACAGATATGAGGGGAGGTAGCATTGAGGTGGACATGATTGAGGGAGTAGACAGCTGGTATTTATCCTTCAGCTTTTAACAGTCACATATCACTGATACAGGGGAAATGAGAGGGGAAGAAAATAAGCTAGCCATTAGAGAATAAGACCAGGCAGAGGATCAGTGGAGGGGAGGATGTCCGCTGATCAAGGCAGGTAATTAGAAGGTTCAAGGACTCTCTAGAACCCCGACCCTCCCATTTTCAGCACAGCTCTTATCTTTCCAACCTCATGGGAAGAGATTTTGCTATGTCTTGGTTTCCATCAGAAGGCCAGCCTTGTGACAGGTAGATGTGCTGGTTTGGAGTCCTGGAGGTCTCTGGGAGCCCAGAAGAGGAGGCAGAAGGTATAGTGTGTATAGTATTCTGGGGTATTTTGTATGTATGGAGTGAAGGGAGTGGAGAGGGGTCCTTAGGCAGGAGGTGGTATGTTCTGGGGTATAGGAAAAAAATCTCCTCCTATCAACAAGCATGAGCAGTGTTGTGACACATAATCAACAATCTGAATAAACTTTATTAGAAAACCCAGTTAATTTGTAGTGAGCATGTAATAAACGAGGCAGTTTTCCTGAAGGAGGCTGAATTGAATGCTCTCCTACTCTCCTCAATTTGTGCCCACCTGCTCCAATGTACTGAGCTTATTCAAACAAGGCACATGGGCTGCAGCTGATGGTTCTTTTGAAGAACGGCAGCCCCTTCCCCCAACTTCATGGTCATTACCCATTTTACCCTTGATGCATACTTGTTCTAATAGGTATCATAGATTCCTGCCTCCTAATAAGGAAAGGAAGTAGAAAAACACATAAATTCTCCTGAGGGAGTCAGACAGCCTGAAGCCACATTCAACAGCTGTGAACGTTACCATGAGCACAGGAGCAAAACAAGGTTTTAAAAAGTGATGCATTGCCATGGATTTTGGCAGTATTTCCTTGGATTCAGACTGTGTTTTGCACAGTTTCAGGCTACAAAAGAGCAGTACCCCATCTGCCACCAATGGTGGAATTTAAAGATTAAACAAAGCATGGCATTAATTGATCTAACGTGGAGTTATTTAATGTATCCAAGAATGTTCATTTCTCCATCTCACAGTTTTTCATTTTTCTTTTTCTTTTTTTTAAAATCCCATTAATTTCAATGATATAGTTTTTGCCATAAAATGGGGGCTTTGAATCATAGTGTCATAATTGCAGTTATTCAACTCAAAAAGACACATCTCTTAGAAAGAATTTTCACAGGATTTACCTTCTCTTAGTTAATATGGAGTTGTGTTAATAGCACAGTGAATTTATTTAAGGTGACTGCAAAAAGGAAATTCAAATTCTCGTTCCAAAGGCACGCTTGGTCTACCCTGCTGAAATTTTATGGACCTGAGGAAAAACTGAATAAGCAGGGAGCTAGAATTCAAAGAGAATCAAATGATTTAAGGATACAGATCTGTTTGTGTATGACAACCTGATTTTGTTTAAAGTGTCTTAACAATATAATTCATAGCTAACATATGTATAGATGCAAATTCACAAAATATGAGTAACAGGTAATAGAAACTAGAGGTCCTTATGTAAGGAGGAAAATCTGACTTCATAGGTATCATTGAAAATTTCTGGCATGAGACTCATGAGAGTCATGACTCAAGTATACTCATGGAAGAGTAGACTTCTTAATTTGATGGGTCTCTGACTTGATCAGTTTAGGTATTCCCTCCTATGTTATAATATTTCTAGAACAAAAGCTATCTATGCATTCTCATTTGGGGAACTCTTGTCTATGTCTTCTCATAAATTAACCACAGTAGGCTAAACTCATGAACTGAGTTTCCTCTAGTTTCTAGGACCATATAGCTTCCTCTAGATATCTTAATGGAGTACCACTGAAGAATGCAGGTTTACCATTGACAATCCATTGCTCTCTATATGACTAGACTATCAATTCTTCATTGATGAATTGAAGAAGATAACACCCCCTCCCTCTTCTTCCCCCTCTGCTCCCTCTTCTCTCTCTTTTTTCTTCCTTCCTGTCTGTGTTCAAGTGAAAGGATTGCTTTAATCCTCCAGGTGAGGAAAAAGGCCAAACATTTGTGACCTACTCTCCCAAATAGCACTGGCATGAAGCCATGAGCACATAACCCTGCTGTTACTTCTATTTTTGTTGTATCTTTGAGTCCAAGAAACTTAGAAGATCAACAAAAAAGGCCTGTGAGACAGGTAAAAGGGGAGCACAGTCTAGGACAGGAAGCACCACAGAAAGCCAGGAGCAAGCCCCTTACATGCCTCAGCATAGCCAAGGGAATGGGCAGACTACAGCTCTGAAAACCACCATGTGCTTCAACATTGCCTCAGGCAAACAGACAACCTGAAACAGCCAAATCTCCACATGCTTCAGTGTACCCCTGGGGAAAGTAAACACAGAATCACCCCACCCCCCTCAGTACGTATCAGACACTAGTACTAGAACCCTGTCTCAATAACAGTAAGCTACCAGACCCCTCTAGTCTCCATCAGCACCAGCCACCCCTCCCCACCTCTCAGCATAGCACCAGACACAAGGATCCCTCATGGGCCTCAGGGCAATATCAGTGCAGCACCACAAAAACAGTCAGGGTCTGCAACCCCTACCATATGAATCCTGAGATAGTGCCCCTTCCAAATCAGGAGCAGAGATCAAATTTAAAAGAAAGGAAAAAAGTCAAAAAAGATGAATGAAAAACACAACAAAAAAGAATCTGGCCATAGCAGTTTATTATGGTGGCAGTGAAGATCAAGACACAAATTCAGAAGACAACACTATCAAAATACCTATAGGCAAAACCTCAAAGGAAAATGGGAAGTGGTTACAAGGCCAGAAAGAAGAACTCATGGAAGAACTCAAAAAGGAGCTTAAGAAAATCAAATAAGGGAAGCAGCTAGGTGGTGCAGTGAATAGAGCACTGGCCCTGGAGTCAGGAGGACCTGAGTTCAAATCTGGCCTCAAACACTTAACACAAAAACTAGCCATGTGACCTTTGACAAGTCACTTAACCCCAATTGCCCTACCTTCCCCCCAGCAAAAAAAAAAGAAGAAGAAAATCAAATAAGAGGGGAGGCTAGGTGGTGCAGTGAATAGAGCACTGGCCCTGGAGTCAGGAGGACCTGAGTTCAAAGCCAGCCTCAGCCACTTAACACTTACTAGCTGTGTGACCTTGGGCTTTGTGTGACCAATTGCTCTGTCTTCCCCCCTCCATAAAGCAAAAAATAAAATCAAATAAGAGATGCAGAAGAAAAATTGGGAAAATAAGTGACTCATATAAGAGAATTATGAAAAAAGGGTCAACAGCTTGGGAAAAGAAAACAACTGCTTAAAAAGTATAATTGACCAAAAAGGAAAGTACAAAAGCTAATTGAAGAAAACAACATCTTAAAAGTGAGAATTGGGCAATTAGAAACTAATGACACTATGAGAAATCAAGAATCAATCAAACAAATTCAAAAGAATAAAAAATAGAGGAAAATGTTAAAATAGTTCATTTAAAAAAACTGACCTAGAAAACAGATGCAGGAGAGATGGTGTCAAAATACTTGAACTACCTGAAAGCCAAAATCAAAAAGAAGAACTATACAGCATCTTTCAAAAAATCATCCGGGAAAATTGCCCTGATATCCTCCAGCAAAATATGCCAAATAGGCATTAAAAGAATCCACCAATCACCTCAGGAAAGAGATCCCAAAATAAAAATTCCAAGGAATATTATAGTCAAAATTCAGAACTGTTAAGTGAAGGGGAAAATAGTGCAAGTGTCCAGAAAGAAATAATTCAAATATCAGAGAGCCACAATGAGGAATACACAGGACTTAGCAGCTGCAATGTTAAAAGATCAGAGGTCTTGGAACATGATATTCAGGAAGGCAAAAGAACTAGGGCTACAACCAAGAATCATTTATCTGGTAAAATTAAGCATAACATATCAAGGGGGAAATGGCCATTCAGTGACATAGAAGGATTTCAATCTTTCATAAGGAGACCAGACTAAACCAAAAAGTTGACCTCTAATATCAAGACCCAAGAGAAGCATAAACTGGTAAAAAGGCAAAAGTAAACATAAGGGATTCAATAGAACTAAATGGTTTACATCCCTACATAGGGAGATGATACTTGTCATTCTTAAAATTTGCATTACTAATAGTACAGCTAGAAGGAATATACACACACACATATACATATATATATATATGCACACACACACACACATATATATATATGCACACATACACACACACATATACATATATATATATATATATATACATGAAGAGAGAGAGAGAGAGGGTACTGGTATAAGTTGAATTTGAGAGAATGACATAAAAATAATTAAAGGATGAGAAAAAGGAATATACTGGGTGAAGAAGGAAGGGAGAGATAGAATGGGGTAAATTATTTCACATGAAGACCTATTATAGTGGAAGGGATGATGGGAGGGTGGGTTAGGTACATTGCTTGAAAATTACTCTATCAGTATTGGCTCAAACAGAGAATAATAAACATGATCAGTTGAATATTAAAGTCTATCTTACCCAACAGGGAAGTAGGAGGGGAGGAGATAAAGTAAAAGGGGAATGGGGGTGGGGTGCTGACAAAAGGGAGGGCAGAAGAGGGGAGGCAGTAGACAGAAACAAAACTCCAGTGAGGAGGGAAAGGTCAAAAGGAGAGAGAGGAAAAACAGGAGGAAATATAGGATGGCAGGAAATACACAGTAACCATAATTGTGTATGTGAATGGGATGAAATCTCCCATAAAATGGAAGCAGATAGCAGCAAAGTGAATCAAAAATGAGAATCCTGTAATATGTTGTTTATAATAAACATACTTGAAGCAGACACACACACACACACACTAAAAGTTAAAGGCTAGAGCAGATTCTATTATGTTTCAGCTAAAGTAAAAAGAGTCAGGGTAACAATCCTGATTTCAGACAAAGTACAAGCAAAAATAGGCCTAGTTAAAAGAGATGAGGAAGGAAACTATAGCTTGCTAAAAGTTATGATAGACAACAAAAAAAATAGCTATGCCAAAGATATACGCACCTAGTGGTATAACATCCAAATTCTTAAAGGACGAGGTAAGGGAGTTACAGGAAAAAATATACTGTAAAACTATCCTAGTGGGGGACCCTGAGCTATCCCTTCTCAGAACTCAATAAATCCAATGAAAAAATAAACAAGAAGGAAACTAAGGAGGTAAATAGAATGTTAGAAAAGTTAGATATTAACAGACCTTTGGAGAAAATGGAATGGAAACAGAAAGGAATATATCTTTTTCTCAGCAGCACATGGCACCTATATAAAAATTAAGCATTAGGACATAAAACCTTCAAAATCAAATGTAGAAAGGCAGAACTATTAAATGTATTCTTTTCCTATCATAATGCAATAAAAATTATACTCAACAAAGAGAAGTAGAATGATAGATGAAAAATTAATTGGAAACTAAATCTAAACAATAAGAGGGTCAAAAGACAAATCATAGAAACAATCAATAATTTCTATAAGGAGAATGATAACAATAAAACAACACACCAAAATGTATGAGTTACAGGCAAAGCAGTACTTAGGGGAAAATGTATTTTTCTAAATTCTTACATCAACAATATAGAAAAAGAACTTGGAAATAAAATAACTAGAAAAACAAATTTAAAATCCCTAATTGAACACTAAGTTGGAAATCCTGAAAATCAAAGGTGAGATTAATAAGGTTAAAAGTTTTTTAAAAATTGAGCTAATAAATAAATTAAGTTGATAGTTTTATGAAAAAGGTAATAAGATAGGTAAGCCATTGGTTAATTTGATCTAAAAAATGAAAGAAGAAAATAAAATATTAGTATCAAAAATGGAAAGGCTGAAATCACCACCAATGAAGAAGAAATTACAGCAATCATTAGGATATATTTTGCCCAATTATATGCCAATAAACCCTACAATCTGAGTGAAATCAATGAGCATTTATGAAAATATAAATTACCCAGATTAAGAGATCAGGAAGTAGAATGCCTAAATAACCACATCTTAGAAAAAGAAATTGAACAAGCCATTAATGAATTCCCTAAGAAGAATCCCCAGAGTCAGATGGTTTCACAAGTGAATTCTACCAAAAATTCAAAGAACAATTAATTCTATTACTATATAAAGTCTTTGGGAAAATGGATAAAGAAGGAGTCTTGCCAAACTTCTTTTATGACATAAATATGATGTTTATACCTAAACCAGGAAGAGCCAAAACAGAGAAAGAAAATTACAGACCAATTTCTCTAATGAATATTGATACAAAAATTTTGAACAAAATGCTAGCAAGGTGATTACAGAAATATATCACAAGGATTATACACTATGATCAGGTGGGATTTATACCAGGAATGTAGGATTGGTTCAATATTAGGAAAACCATCAACATAATTGACTGTGTCAATAACAAAACCAACAAAAAAAAATTGGCAATGAGGAAACAAAACTATTGCTCTTTGGAGAGGATATAATGGTATACTTAGGAGAGCATAGATAATCAATTTTAAAACTACATGAAATAACTAACAACTTTAGCAAAGTTGAAGTATATGAGATAAATCCACATAAATCATCTGCATTTCTTTATATGACCAACAAAGCTCAGCAGGAAGAGATAGAAAAAGTCCATTTAAAATTACTATAAAGAATATAAAATACTTGGGAGTCTACTTGCTGAGACAAAACCAGCAATTATATGAACACAATTACAAAATGTTATTCACACAAATAAAATCTGACCTAAACAACTGCAAAAATATTAATTGCTCACGAGTAGGCCAAGCCAATATAATAAAAATGACAATTCTGCCTAAACTAATCTACTTATTTAGTGCCACACCAATCAAACTATCAGAAAATATTTGATAGTGCTAGAAATAATAAAAACAAAATTCATCTGGAAAAACAAAAAATCAAGAAAATATCAAGGAAATTAATGGCAAAAAAAAAGTACAAAGGAAGGAGACCAAGCAATACCAGATTTCAAACCATATTATAAAGTTGTGATCATCCAAATTATCTAGTACTGGCTAAGAAATAGAGTGGTGGATCAGGGGAATAGATTATGTATACAAGACCCAATAGTCAATAACCATAGTACCTAATTTTGGATAAACCCAAGGGCCTTTGGGATAAGAACTCATTATTTGATGAAAACTACTAGGAAATCTGGAAAACAATAGGACACAAACTAGGTATAGATCAACATCTCACAACACTTATCAAGACAAGGTCAAAATGGGTATGTGGTTTAGATGTAAAGGATGCACCATAAGCAAATCAGAAGAGCAAAGAATAGTCTACCTATCACATCTATGGGGAAGGGCAGAATTCATGACCAAACAAGGGATGAAGAGCATTACAAGATGTAAAATAGATCATTTTGTTTATATTAAAATAAAAAAGGTTTTGTACCAAACAACAACAATGCAACCAAGATTAGATGGAAAGCAGAAACCTAGGAAACAATCTACATAGCAAGTGTCACTGATAAAGACCTCATTTCTTAAATATAGAGAGAACAGAGTCAAATTTATAAGACTATAAATCATTCCCCAATTGATAAAATATCAAGGGATATGAACAGTTTTCAGTTGAAGAAGTCAAAGCTATCTACAGAGAAAGTGCTCTAAATCATTGCTGATTAGAGAAAAGCAAATTAAAACAACTCTGAGATACCACCTCTCACCTATAAGATTGGCTAATAGGACAATAAAGGAAAATGATAAATGTTGGAGAAGATGTGGGGAAATTGAGACACTTATGCACTGTTGGTGGAGTTGTGGACTAATCCAACCATTTTGGAGAGCAATTTGGAACTATGCTCAAATGGCAATCAAACTGTTCATACCCTTTGATCCAGCAATACCACTACAATTCTGTATCCCAAAAAGATCATAAAAAAGGAAAAAAGGCTGATATGTGCAAAAATATTTACAACAGCAATTTTCATGGTGGCCAAATATTAGAAACTGAGGGGATGCCTGTCAATTGGAGAATGGCTGAACAACCTGTGGTATGTGAATGTAATGGAATACTATTGTGTAATAAGAAATGAAGAACAGGCAGATTTCATAAAAACCTGGAAAGACTTGTATGAAATAATGCAATGCAAAATTAACAGAACCAAGAAAGCATTTTATACAGTATCTGCAACATTGTGTGATGATTGACTATGAATGACCGCTTTTCTCAGTAACTCAATGATCCAAGATCAGTACAAAGGACTCATGAAGGAAAATGCTATCCACATTCAGATTGCTGTTTGTCCTTTATTCTGGAAGAGGACCATGTATAAAAAGTCATCTGATTACTCTGTTCTATCAGTCAGGACTCAACTCCTGCACTCCTTGTACAAGTTCCATTAGCCTTAAAGGAATAACAAATAAATGTTGTAATTTTTACTATTTGTTTGTCTCCTTTAACCAAACTTTTATAAGGTTGACATTGGCCACTGGACCCAGGTGACTTTGGAGGAGAGAGTGAGGCTGGTAACATTGCTCAGCCCTCCCTTTTTTATATCCAATTCACTTGTATGTCATAATATCACCTTATGATCTCCATTGTTACCATTTATATGTGAGAAAGAAGTTCCTTGGTTGTAAATGCAAATTGACAACAAATGAAGCAAGGTCTATTTACATTTTATGGTCTCAGGATGTCTGTTTTTCTCCCAAGATCAGGGGGAATCCTATCTCCAGCCTTTATCTGGTTTCCATTTGCTCCAGTCTAATTCTGAAGGAATGATTCTCCTCAGTGAGCTTTTGGGATTCTTTTTCCATCTGGCAAATTCACCTTTTTAAGGCATTCTTACCCTCGTTGCCTTTTTGCGCCTCTTTTGCCATTTAAGTTAGTGTTTTTAAGGTGTTATTTTCCTCAGTCAGGCTGTTGGCTCTCCTTTCCTAATTTTCTTTCATCGTTCTCATTTATCTTCCCAATTTTTCCTCCACTTCTCTTATCTGCTTCTTAAGGTCTTCTATGGCCTATAACCAGCTCGTATTTTCCTTTGAAGCTTTTGGTGCAGGAGTTCTGACTTCACTGTCTTCCTCCTGTTCCATGATTTGATCTTTTTTGTCCCCAAATAGGAGTCTAATGTTGGATTCTTCTGTTTGCTTTGCTTCTTTTGCCTAGTCATGTTGCCCCTCAGTCACTTCAGCCCTGGGCTTTTTGCCACAATAGGACTCTGCCACCAGACAGGGGAGCTTTCATCCCAAACACTGGGGTTTTCTCAGCTCCCAAAGGTATTAGTTGGGTGCCCTTGCTGAAGCCTCCACATGCTCTGGCAAGCTGGACACACACCCCAGGACCTCTACCCTAGACCGCAATCCAGATCCAGGCAGGTTAAAGCAAGAGCGACTACCCCTCAGATTTATTGCTTGCTCCCCCTACACTCTGTAGGCCAGGAGCTGAAGCTGCCAGGTGGTGCTGGCTGGCTGTGTGTAATGGAAATGCAAACTTAAAGATCTTCCCTGCCCCTAGGCTAGAGTGCACCTGGAGCCTGGGGTGGGAGGCTTGTTTTTCAGTAGATACTTTTTGATTGGCCAGTGGGTCAATAAGGTTGTTACATTCTCTGAGCCAGGAGAAGGCTATCTGAGCCCGGAGAAGGCTTTGTTTTGGGGGGCTCACTTTGAGAAGGGTTCTGTGATTTGATCTGAATTCTGGGAAGCCGTTGTTGAGAGTCCCCCGGCTTTGAAAAACCCAGAATGTGGAAACCCAGATGTTGACTGGGTATGGATGTAATGGTTGGACAGTTTGGAAATCTGTCTACTTGATGTTTCTGTCTTGATAATTATGCCTGTATACTTTGAGGTTCAGGATGCTAACCTTTTCTCCTGGACAAGGTAAACGATATATGTCTGACTGATTAAAGTAAGCTTGTTAACCCATTTTGAGTTGCTTTCCTTTAACAAAGCAGATCCAAGAACCTGTATTGCTAGCAGCCACCCTGGGAACGCTGGGGTGCTTGCTGCTACACTGTGCCAGCATCTCAGAGACTTCTTGCCCTGGGGGCAAAAGCCACACATTCCCACTTACTGTATCCCAAAGTCCAGACTGCACTGGCCTCTCACTTTGTCCTTCGCATCTATGTGTTGATAAATCTGGAAATGGCCACAGCTGCTGCTGATCTGGAGTCCTGCTGGAAGCTGCTCAGGCCTGCCCTGGGGCTAAAGCCTGGGCGTGGGGCTGGGCTCGGCTCCCAGAGTGCTGCACTGGCTGATTCCTGCTGGCCTGCCAGGCTGTCCTCAGTGGGAGGTTAGCTTCTCTGTGTCATTTTGTGTGTTCTGTAGCTCCAAAGTTTGTTCAGAGTCCCCTTTTACATGAATTGGGGAAGGTGGAAGGTGGAGCCGCACAGAGGTCCTGTTTCTACTCCAGACCTTGACTTTTTTAAATTAAGGTGCTTCCCCATGTCTCAAGCTAGGTAAGATATGAGGCAAAGAATGTCCTCTCTTACATAATTAAAAAAAATCGATTTGGGAGGGGAGATCCCTCAGGATTTCTGGTCAAAATAGAAAGAATTGCTATTCACATTCACTGGGAGCCATCAGATCCCAAACAATGACCCAGTGAGACTTGAGCTATTGTTGGCCAATCAATGAGAGCCAGAATTATTTGGGTTAAAGGCATGGTCCTTGGATTATTCTTATTTTCTTTTTTAGTTTTTCCTTCATCTCTATCATTTGATTTTAAAGTCTTTTTTAAGATCTTCTATAAATTCTTTTTGGGCAGGTGACCATTTGACATTACTCTTTGGGGATTTCTTTACTTCAATATCCTCTTCTGAAGGGGATCAAATTTGATTTTGGGATCAAATCAAATCTGAACCCAAGTCATATTTATTCCCATAATAGTTTTCTATGCTTGGATTCTTTCTCCTTTGCCTGTGCATTTTTTAGTGATAATAGCTTAATTATTTGTAATCACCTCTAGCCCTGGGGTATAGGAAATGGTGCCTCTTAGCCTGGTTCTTCAGTTCCCCCCCTCTAGCCTGAAACCAAAGTCAAACCTCCAACCTCCTGTAAGTGCTTCTGTACACACCTGGCTTGTGCTGGTTTCTTTTTGCCCGCCCTTTCTCCCCTCCTCGAAGCACAGCAGGTCTGGTGTTCCTTATCAGCAGAACTTCTCTCAATCCTGGGCTCAAAAGCCCAACTCCCCTCACTATCCCAGGGGTAAAAGTTCCATTGACTGGGGCCAAGGCAGCCTCTCAAACCATCTAACCATGGGCTTTGTGCTTGTTGTTTAAGAGCCTTTCCACTCGCTGTTAAAATGGACCCTAGCCTGGAGTTGTTTACTCTTCACAGTGACCAAACCTCTTCCTGGGATTTCTCTTCTGATCTCAAATTGTCCCAGGAAGACCACTGTTATGCCCTTTTTCTAATTTATCTCCACCCACACTTTGTTTTCTCTAAGGTACTATTTTAACTCTTTTGTGGGGGAAATTTTCTGACCTGCTCAGCCATCTCCCCAGAATCCTCTCCTAGACATGGTCTTTCAGAAGGAAATTTAATCCTTAAACCCCAAGATATCTTTCAAGGTTTCAGTGATCAAAATTTATATTCCTTTGGTAACAGCACCCACAGATAAGGTATGATTCACATCCAGACAAAGAATTGACGGATTCTGAATAAAGATCAAAGCATATTTTTCCCTTTTTTTCAGGTTTTTTTGATCCATTTCTTCTTTCACAACTATGACTAATATGGAAATATGTTTTACATGATAGTGTTGAGGTCATCATAAAATGTTGAGGTATGGGGTTAGGGGTGCTCAAGACCCCAAAATACTAATTCGCTGTGTCCTGCCAAATGAATTCCACTCAAGTCTTCTCTCAGCCAAAGAAAAGCAAAGTTTATTAAAAGTTCCTCATTGTGGGTAGACCCTTAAGGACCCTAGGTATCTATGAGGCTTGCATTGGGCCAGAATGTGTCAGAATCATCTGACAAAGACTGAGTCTGCACTGCATCATCCTCCAATGCTCTCATACCACATGGAGGCAAAATGGGGTCTTATATATAGAAAGGTTGTGGGAGGAATCTAGGGGTGGTCTAGAGGAGGAGTTTGGGGAGGGTCTTCAGGAGGAGTCAGATGAGGCTAGACTCAAGTGATGAGAGATTAAGGGTGGGAGGTAGCTGGACAAAGGAGGGCTAGGCTAGTAACAGAGGTTTGGGCCAAGTCACAATGAAAGGTTCATGACCTCAGGATCATCAAATGGGCAGATTCAGAGTTCAAGAGGGTTCCCAGAGCCTGTACCTCATCAATAGGGCCTATATCAAATTGCCTACCATTCTGGGGAGAAGGGAGGGAAAAAGGGAGGAAGGAAAATTTGGAACTCAAAATCTTGTAAAAATGAATGCTAAATATTGTCTTGACATGTAATTGGAGTTAAAAACAAAATATTATTAAAGTGGGGGGGGGCAGCTAAGTGGTACAGTAGATAGAATGCTGGGCCTGGAGTGAGGAAAACTCATCTTCCTGAGTTCAAATCCACCTTCAGACACTTATTAGCTTTGTGATCCTGACCAAGTCATTTAACTCTGTTTGCCTCAGTTTCCTCATCTGTAAAATGAGCTGGTGAAGGAAATGTCAAATTCAGTATCATTGCCAAGAAAATCCGGAATAGAATCATAAAAACTTGACATGACTGAAAAATGATTGAACAAAGGGGTAAAAACAAAATAAAACAAAGAGATAGACCTTGGTTTCTGGAGAAAACTTGGGGGTCACTAAAAACATTATATAATATTTTGCCTGCTCTCCCACTGATGAGATACAGGCTCTGAGAACCCCCTTTAACTCTGATTGAATCTTCCCTTTTGATGAAGTATTTGCCTGAGGCCATAAACCTTTCACTGTGGCTCAGTCCAAATCTCTGTTAACTACCATAGCTCTCTATGGTCCAGCTAGCTCCCACCCTTGATCCTCCCAAAATACCTATATACCATTAAACTAGCCTAGCCTCCATTTTCTCATCTCCAGGTAGCCTCCAGCTACCTCTCATCCTTAATCTCTCATCACTGGAGTCTGACTTCATTAACTCCTCCTGAAGACCCTCCCCAAACTCCTTCTCTGGACCACCCCTAGATTCCTCCCACAACCTTCCTGTATATAAGACCGCATTTTGCCTCCATGAAAAGAAAGAACCCTGGAGAAGTGATCTAGTGCAGACTCACTCTGTGTCAGATGATTCTGGCCCACTTGTCCAATACAAGCATCATAGATACCGAGGCTCCTTAAAAGTCTACTCATTATGGTGAACTTTTAATAAACCTTGTTTTTCTTTGGCTGAGAGAAACCTTGAGTTGAATTCATTTGGCAGGACCTGGCGTGTTGGTATTTTGGGGTCTCAAGCACCTCTAACCCTATACCTTAACATATTATGGCTCCCTGACCTCATCACCACCATTCAAATCTGTATGATGGTTTTGGTCCATTCTTAGTGTCTGTGCAATATTCATGAATTGATGGGCCTCTATGTCTGTCCATCTCATTGAATTTTGGAGTCTGAACAGTAGGCATCCTTCATTCATTTCCTCCGATCCCACCTCCGCCCCCTGACCTTATAGGTAGCTAGGTCAAGTTCTCACCATTGTTTAGGATCTCACTTAGGAAATTCTACAATATTTTGAGGCCTGATGCCATCATAATGTCATATGAAAACTGGGGAGGATCTTATCATATATCCTTTTTCCTTTTGGACTCTGTATGGACCTTCTCCTTAACACTGGCAAGCAACTTTGACAAGAACACTCATCCTGGGGCATCCAGGTAGCACAGCGAGTAAGAGCACCGGCTCCAGTGTTGGGATGACCTGGGGATCAAATCTGGGCTCAGACACTTATTACCTACCCAGAAACACCTGGCCGTGTAACCTTGAGCAAGTTACTTAACCCCGATTGCTTAAAAAAAAAAAAAAAGAAAGAAAGAAAAAAAACACATCCTCATGTATCAAAACTGGATGGTGATAATCAGAAGACTCTAGAACAAAACTGTCTTTTGTTATCTCTTAGTTAAAACATGAATGGGAACCAGCAGATTTGGGTTCAAATTGTGCCTCACCTTCGGCAAGTCTACACCTCCCTGGGCCGCAGATTTGCATCTGTAAAATGAGCTGGTGAAGGAAATTTGCAAAACCCCTCCAAGAGGAGTTTTTTTTTTTTTTTTTTTGCCAAGAGAACCCCAAATGAGGTCATGAAGAATTAGACACGACTGAAACAACTGAACAACAAGAATGCCACCTCAGAATCACAGAAGGTAAAAGCATCTGAGAGTTGGATGGGGCCTCAGAAGGCATTTTTTCCAACCCTAACACGAGAAAAATCTTTGCTATAATATACCTGCTCAAGTAATAATCCGACCTTGGCTCAAAGACCTCAAAGGAAGGGGAAAGCACCACATGCGGAGCAGTCACTGCTGTTGGATGGTTCTCATTGTTAGAGATGTTTTTCCTGACATTCAGCCTAAATTAGACTCTTCTACTTCTGTCCCCACTGCTGCTGAGGTGTGCCCTCTGGGAATAGAGTCTGATCATTCCTCCACGTGGTCTCCTTTCAAGTAATTAAAACCAGCTATCTCTGCTCTGCCAGTCTTCCCTTCTTCAGGATAGCCGTGCCCAGCTCCTTTGAGTGTTTCTCATGTGACACGTACTCAAGGTCTTTCACCAGCCTTGTTGCCCTCTCTAACTCATCAACATCCTCCACAAAACTGTGACCCTCAGAACAGAACACAACACTCCAGAAAGTCTGAGGACAGCTTGAGAGGCTCTTATCTCCCAATTTCCAGAGCTGAGCCTCTCTTAAGAGAGCCTGGCCCAGCCCCACCCTGCATTGCCACATCACACTGCCAACTCAGTGACTTTAAGTCTAAACCCCCAGATCTTTTTTCCAGAAAAACTGCTGTAATTAAAACAATGTCTCTCTTCTTGTACTCATGAAGTTGGGTTTTTGTACCAAATGGTGTTTGGTTTGTTTTTTTTTTAGCAAGAATTTTTTTTAATTTTAAGTTTTGATGACATTTTATTCTTATATTAAAAATATTTACAGATTATTCCCATTTTGTGAGAAGTCTTGTAACAAAGTAAAACAGGTTAAGTAAAACTAATAATACAGCAACCTCTTCTGAAAGGGCATATAACATTTTATATCTATAGTACTCTCCCATCTTTCTATTAAAAAAACAAACTATTTTCTCTCTCACTTTCCCAGGTGCCCCTCCCCCCCACCTCACTGGGGGGAAAAAATAAAGGAAAACTAAGTTTTTTTAACAACTATACATAGTCAAGCAGAACAAATTCCCTTAATGGCTAGAAATGTACACACATATGTACATATATGTGTACATATGTATATGTGCACATATGTATTACATAGTCATTGAGACTAAATACAAATTTATGTATGTGCATACGCATACACAATGCATATGTGTGTATACCAGTATATATGCTCATGTGTGTGCATACATGCACATATTATATGTGTATCTATGTATATATCTATGTAAAAATATATCACATGTTAATCCTATATTAGAGTATGTCATGTATATAATCATATATAATATAGACTCTATAATTTTAATATATATTTAAAACTGAATAGGGACCTCTGCGTGTGTCTATGTGTGTGTATCTCATTCTTCTGCACCCAAATCCATTACCTCTCTGTTGTAGATAGCATGCTTCATCATTAGTTCCCTGGAATCAAGAATGATCATTGTATCAAGCATAGTTCTTATGAGAGCTGTGGCTTCAAAGTTGTTACTGTGTAGATGGTGCTCCTGGTTCTGCTCATGTCTTTCTTCTCTGGTTTATGAAAGTCCTCCAAATTGTTCATTTTTATAGTATGCATGTTATAGGATAAATTGGGCTGCTGGTTTTGTTTACTCCAACTCTGAATCAGTTTATATGAGCCTTCCCATGTCTTTGTGAAAACACCAATTTCTTCATTTCTTACAGTACTACTGTACTCCATCACATTCATATGCCACAATTTATTCAGCCAGTCCTCAGTTACTGTACATTTTCATTTCCAGGAATTGGGGGTTTTGATTTTGGTTTTTTTACCACTACAAAAAAAAACTGCTGAAAATATCTTTGTACATAAAGGACTTTTCCCTTTCTCTGTGACCTCTTTTGGGTATAGACCTAGCAGTGGTAAAACTGGATCAAAGGGTATGTATGCTTTAGAAATTTATTGTTCGAATTCCAAATTGCCTTCCACCACCAACAGTGATGAATGTGTCTATTTTCCAAAAGCCCTTCCAACATTTGTCATTTTTCTTTCTTGTTGTCTTTGCCAACCTAATGGATATGAGGTAGAATCTCGGAATTGCTTTAATTTGTATTTTTCCAGTTAGTGATTTGGAACATTTTTTATGTGGTTATAGATAGCATTTGGGTTTATTTCCTTGAGAATTCCCTATTCATATTTTTAAACTATTTGTCAGTTGAGGAATGGCTTTTAAAAAATTACAAGAATTATGTTTTATTACATAAAAATTATTTTTAAAAACTCTAGGACAAGATATATTTACAAATGAATACTATCAAACATTCAAAAATAATTCATTCAAATATTATATAAATTGTTGGAAATAGCAAAAGAAGGGATCTCACCAAATTCTTTCAATGACACAAATGTGCATAAATCTGAAAGAATCAAAACAGAAAAAGAAAATTACAAATCAATATTCCTAATTAACATAGGTGCAAAAAAATTAAATAAAATATTAGAAGAGACCAAAACAACACATCACAGAAATTGTACACTCTGACCAGTATACCAGAAATGCAGAATTAGTTTAATATTAAGAAAACTGTAAATGTAATAATTAATTTCAAAATTAACAAAAATAATGATGATATCAATAGATGAAGAAAAACTTGATAAAATTCAACACTCATTTCTGTTTAAAAAAAATAGAAAACATAGGAAGAAATGGCTCTTTCCTTAAAATGATGAATATTTATATTTTTAAAACTAAGAGCTACCATGATTAGTAATAGAGATAAACTAGAATCTATTCTATAAATTCAGGGGTAAGTCAAGGAAGTCCATTGTCACCCCTTCTTTTTGACCTAGTACTTGAAATGCTTGCTATAGCAATAAGACAAGAAAAATAAATCAAGGGAAATAACTGTAGGGAAGGAAGAAACTAAACTGTCACTTTTTGCAGATGACATGATATGCCCTAAAGAGTAAATTAAAAAAAAATTAATTGAAATAAAATTTTATCAGACTTGCAAGATATAAAATTAATCCACAAAAATCGCCAACATTTCTCTGTGCCCAATTATAAGACTTTACATCTATCTCTAATGAATTCCACCTTATTATATTCAACCCAATATTCTAACCTGTCAAGATCTCTCCCAGATTTGAGCCACTGACAGATTTCATCTCTTCTGTGCCTTAGAGCTCCTCTATCCAAGTCATTGATAATAATGTTAAATAGTCCAGGGCAAAATACAAACCTCTGGAGGCCAACTCAGACCTGCTACTACATTATTATTAAAATGCAACTTTCTGAGTTTGACCATCAAATTAGTATCTAAACTATATCTCTACATCTTCTCCATAAGAATAGTATATATTTTATCATAAGCTTTGCTAAAATTCTAGGCAAATTATTGCCACAGCATTTCCTTTATCCACTGATTTAGTAGTGCTTTTTCTACAAATGGAAATGAAGCTGATCTGACATGTCCTATTCTTGAAACCATACTGGCATTTGTAATCACCATTTCCCATTCTAGGAATCCAACACCTAACCCTTGAGTGATCAATTCTAGTTTGTCTGAGTTTTATTTTCCCTCAGAAATGTACATGAGATAGACCAGTCTGTAGTTTTCAGACGATGTTTTTGTCCTTTTTCTTTTAATCAGGATAACATTTGCCATTTTTTAGTCTCATGGTACCTCTTCCATTTTCCATGGCTTTTCATGTATCACTGATAGTGTTCAAGAAATCACATTTACCAGTTCTTTCAGGACCAAAGGGTAGAGTCCATCTGGCTTGGGTCATTCAGTCAACTGGCACTTATTAAGTATCTACCATGTGCTAAGCACTAGGTAATTTGAACTCATCAAGTGTCAAAGGTACTCTCACTATTTACTTATTTATATTGGTTACCAAGACTTTGTTAATAATTTTTATTCTGTCATTTCCCATGCAAAAGATATTTTCCTTGGCAGAGGAAACAGAAGCAAGATGGGAATTAAGCAGCTCTGCCTTCTCTCTCTTACAAGTTACCTTTGTCCCATCCACTCCAAGCAAAAGTCCGGTACCTTCGTTGATTCTCCTTTTCCCTCTAAATATAGTTTCTAAAAACCACCATGAACCAGATAAAATTATTTGTTGCCATTAGCTTCTTTCTCCATCCTCAACTCATTCTGATCTCCTGCCATTTCTTATAAGGTTTCTTTACACTCTTTTTTTCATCCTCTATTCCCTGGTCTTGCTTCCATCTTCTGTACATTTCTTTTAAATATCTGTGTTTAGTGAGTTCCTTGTGCATATACTTCTATCCTTAGACAAATTCCATTTTTTCCTCCTTATTTAAATAGTTTTCCTTCTTTGTCTTAAGAATTTATTTTGGGGCAGCTAGGTGGTGCAGTGAATAGAGCACTGGCCCTGGAATCAGGAGGACCTGAGTTCAAATCCAGCCTCAGATACTTAACCCAAAAACCTAGCCGTGTGACCTTGGGCAAGTCACCTACCCCCAATTGCCCTCCAAAAAGCAAAATAATAATAATAACTTATTTCTTGAGTATACATTATGCGTCTGGGTTTATTCACCTTGTAGCAGTGTCGTCTATGGGATCTTGCCTATCTTCCCTCTGGATTCTCTAACATCTTCATTCTCAAAATCTACAACACATATCAGATCATCCGCAGGTTTCCTCTTCTCTATCAAAGACTCTCCACTGGAGTGATCCCTTCCCTACAGGCTCAACTCCACAATACAATGAGCCATCAGAATAGGCTTTTACTAATGTTATATTCAAAGTAAACAGAATAGGTTTTTTAAGATGGAAATGAGGGGTACGGAGTAGTAGTGAACATTAAGAATGTATATCCGTGTAAGGAAATCCTGAAACCACATAAGGGAACATGGTGGAGAGCTTCTGAGTAATGATCAATAGAGACAGAAATAGACTTTTATTATGAAGGTGTACTTCTGAAGGAAAGAGGAAATATGAGTTTGGGAAACAAACTTCAGGACCAATTCATAGTGGACACCTAATACATCTTTGCTTTTGTTGGTAGTTCACAGGTCTGACATGGAAGCATGAGAAAGTAGTCCCCTCTGAAGGGGGATATCAAATGCATGAGCATCTGCTGTAGCTCTCTTCAGAAGCAGAGCAGGTATTATTTCTTGGCTTTCCTTTTTGTTTTTATTTTTCTGAAAGTTGAGGAACCCTTGAAAGGGAACGGCTAAACTGAATGCGATTTTCATCATCAAGGAGGAATCTGGTGCTGAGGGAGAAAGGTAAAGGGAACAAACATTTATTAAGCGCCTATTATATGCCTGCGACTGGACAAAGTGCTTCACAAATATTATCTCATTTGAAAAAGAAGGAAGTTCCCACTATATCTTAGAGCAGGAATTCTTAACCTGGTGAAGCCTATGAATCCCTTCTCAGAATGTTTTTAAATGCTTAAAATAAAATACATAAGGTTGACAAGGAAACCAGTTATACTGAAATACACTTTGAATGTGTTTTTAAAAAATCAGTTAATGGCCCCAAAGTTAAGAATTTCTGCCTTAGAACTGGGGTTAAAGAAGGAAAAGAAAATCAGGTGTAGCCACAGAAGTGCAAATTTTGCAGGGTTTCAGAAAAGATAGACATAATATCCCATTGATTCAGGAAGTCAGACTGGAAAGAAGGGAAGTTTCTCCAGAATGAAATTCTAAAGACATGAAGAGAAATAATTTTAATGAGAAAGGAGAGAGTTGTACAGAGAATTTACCAACCAACTTAGATTTCTAAAAGACATGTACAAAACATGAGAGTGAGGGCAAATGACAAAAGATGAATACTTGTATTCATCTTATAAAAATAGCATCAGGAAGGCTAAGTGAAGTAAAGCTTATTGCAAGGCCAGCTGAAGAAAGTAAAAAGAAGTCATATTTAACTTGTATTTGGGGGCAAAGTGGAGGATCAAGGAAGAGCTGGGACCCTAGCATGAAATGAGTGGGACAATGATGTTAACAGGCAAAGGAGAGAAAGCAGAGTTTCCCTTCTCATTCTGTTTTCTCTGCTAAGGAGAATGATCTTTGGATGGAATAAAATGGCTATTCCTGAGTTGATACCCAATCTGGCACATACTAGGTGCCCAATAAATATTGTCAAATACAAGTACAAGGACTCATGAAGGAAAATACTATCCATAGCCAGATAAAGAAGTGATGAAATCCGAATGCAGATCGAAGCATGTTTTTCTCATTTATTTTATTCTTTCTTGATTTTTTTTTACTTTTGATCTGTTTCTTCACCCACAACTGTGATGAATATGGAAATATGTTTTATATAATAGCATATGTATAATCTATATCAAACTACTAGAGGGGGGAGAGGTAGAGAGAAAAACTTGGAACTCAAAATCTTGTAAAAATGAATGCTAAAAATTTTCTTGATTTATAATTGTGGAAAAATAAGATACTATTTAAAAGAAAAAAATAAATAAATATTGCTAAATCAATAGTAAAAGGTCATCTTGTTGGCCTAGTGAGAGGTTATGTCTTCTTCTTGCTGTTATTCATCCTTTGTTTGCAAGAAAGACCAATGACATAATGGGATAATGTCTTGACTTGTTCAAGAAAAAGATTTAAATGAAGCAGAATTGTACAAAGTCCTTAGCCTCACTCTCTCTTTCAGAGTCAACGAAGTCCATCCAGTGGCAAGACTAAAGTCAGGACAACTGGAGATGACCCTAAGCTTAACTCTACTGCCTCACAACAAAATATCAAGGAATTTGCCAAATAAAGTAAAATAAGGCTTACAAAAATAAAAAGGAAAAGAAATATCATGACAAAAAGTTCACAGGAAAAGCAATTAAGAGAAAGAAAAAAATTAAACCAAAAGAAATAATAAAAAGTATTAACAGAAATTATAATAGCTAGCTTTCACATAGCACTTTAAGGTTGGCAAAGTACATTACATATGTAAACATATTTTGTCCTCACAAACCTGTGAGCTAGGTGTTATTATTATCCCCATTTTACAGATAAGGAAACTGAGGAAGACAGAGATTAAATGGCTTGCCCAGAGTGACATAGCTATGAAATATCTGGATTTGAACTCAGATCTTCCTGACTCCCAGCCCAGTGCTCTATCGACTGCGCTACCCAGATGCCTGAATAAATATAGAATAAATTCCTATACATATTTAGTACGATGACAAATTACCAAGGGAATCCTTAGATTAAAAATCCATATTGGAGAACAATAAAAAGTAGTATCAATGGAAATAATTTTAAGTAGGGACCTATTGTTGCTAGATTTCGAATTATATTATAAAGTTGAAACCTTTAAAAAACTGTCCAATACTGATTAAAAAATAGAAAAAGAGATCATTTGAATAGACTAAATAAGTAATACCTAGAAGCAAAGTCGTACAGTAGAGGCCAATTCATAACAAACCCAAGAATATTTACTACTGGGGAAAAAACTCTATTTGACAAAAACTCCTGAGAAAACTGGAAAACAGCTTTGGGGGAGAAACAGTTAAGAAGACTAATATCTTACCTCATATACCGAAAGATATCCCAAAAGGATGAACCACATAAGATGTGTATATTCACGAGGGGTGTATAAAGGAGGGTTGCAAGATGTCAGGGATAGTTCTCTCTGGAATCTTGTCCACCCCTCCCCCACACACTTTGATTACTGCCTGGAGGGGAACAGGAGAAGAGGCCACAAGGCCATCTACTCTGTTATCCTCTGAAAAGGTACTGAGCCAGAATTATATCCATCTGCCTCCATAAATATTGATGGCTTCGGTGCACATTTTTTAGGCTTAAAAGCAACAGGCTGTCCAGTTGGCTACCCCTTAAAGGAGGAGAGCAAGCAAATCTTATACCCATCAGCTTGGATCCTTCTGTAGGTACACAAAAAACCATGACAGAGAAATTAAGGAAATTTTGCAGATTGGGGTACATCAGATAATACTTAAGAGAGAATGAGTTTCTTCTTTACAACTTGACAAATGTTTAATGCAAGGGTATTTGTAGAACCTTTATTGAATTGCATCCCTGGGGAGGAGGGGGGGAAATCTGGAACTCAAGGGATTGTGGAATTGAGTGTTGTAAACTAAAAGTAAATAAATTTTTTTTTTAAGTGAATGAGTTGGGCTTGCTTGTTTGTTTCTTTGTTTGTTTGGTTTTTAGGTGGGAGCCAGCTGAGATCTCACTAAACCAAGAGATAAGCCTTGATCTCACCCAAGTAGAAACCTAGAAGGAGAATAGAAGAGCCTGGTGTGTTGTGGTCCATGAGGTCATGAAGAGTTGGACATGACTGAAAAACAAAAATAATAGTATTCCATTATAATCATGTGTTACAACTTGTTCAGTCATTCCCCAATTGGTGAGCATTTCTTCAATTTCCAATTCTTTGCCACCACAAAAAGAGCTGTTAAAAATATTTTTGTACAAATTGGTTCTTTCCCCCTTTTTCAATCCTTTTGGGATATAGACCTAGTACATCATGGTACTGCTGGGTCAAAGGGTTTTATATCCTTTTGGGCACAGTTCCAAATTGTTCTCCAGAATGGTTAGACCAGTTCACAACGCATCAACAAGCACTGGTGTCCCTGTTTTTCTGTATCCCCTCCAGCATTTGTCATTTTCCTTTTCTATTGTATTGGTTAATCATTTAATAAGCGTGAGGTGGTACCTCAGAGTTGTTTTGATTTTCATTTTGCCAATCAACAGTGATTTAGAGTATTTTTATGACTGTTGATAGCTTTGATGTCTTCTGAAAATTGCCAGCTTATCTATTTGATCATTTATCAATTGGGGAATGGCTTTCATTTTTATAAATTTGGCTCAATTCCCTTTATATTTGAAAAATGAGGCCTTTATCAGAGAAATTTGCTGTAAAAACTTTTATCCCAGTGGTTTCATGTCAATATCAAAGACAGCCTGGAATCACCTCTGTCATTGGCAAAGCAGGAATAAATGATCCTTCTCATCCTCAAAGCTCTCACACCAAGTCTGCTGCTCACATTTAATTCTACTCCAGGTTTAAAAACTGAGTCATGCATTTAAATATAAAAAGTCATAGCATCAAAAAATTAGAAAATACACCTTTCATTACTGTGAATAAAGTAAGACCTCATGTCCAGACAAGAGTTAGAGGGCGTTATAAAGACAAAATAGAATTATTTTTCCAATTCCAATTTTTTTCTTATTCTAACCAGATTGATTTTTGTTTGCAAAGATTTTAAAATTTTATATAATTCAAATAATCTATTGCTTTTAACTAGAGAGCTTCCCTTGATTAGTTCAAGTTAATAAAAAGCTTGGATGAGCTACATCTTAGAGTACTACAGAATGAATGGGCAACTGTCCTTGCTGAGCCATTATCAATGATCTTTGAAAGATCGGAGAGAACAGGAGAGCTGCCACAGGACTGTAGAAGGACACATACAGTCCTGATTTTCACAAAAGCTAAGTTCATTGAGTCTGTAACTACAGGCCAGTGATCTTTACCTCAGTTCTACAGTGGAGGGGGGAGGGGAAATCTAGATCTATTACTGAGCATATTAGGAAGACCCATTATAACTTTATTAAGAACAGGCAGGTCACACCAAATTGCCTTCATTTTCTTTCTGGACAAAGTAATAAAATGATAGGCTAAAGGAGTGCTGTACATGTAACTTGCCTTGATTTTAGCAAAGCATTCAACCGATTCTCTCATGCTGTTCCTGTAAAAAAAAAAAAAGATGAAGAGCTGTGGAATAGATAGTATGACAGCTGGCTGGATAGGAACGGAAAGATTGGCTCCAATGAATTGTCATGAGGGTCACTGAAGATCTCTGGTGAAGTGCTCAGGTATCTTTACTTAACCTTTTATGTTTAACCACCTTAATCCATGACTTGGAAAGGTCTAGATGGCCTACTTACTAAGTTTGCAGAGAATACGAAGTTGGAAGATACAGCTAACACATTTTGTAAGCATTTATTAAACAGCTGCTATATGCCAGTCACTGTGGTGAGTGTTTTACAAATATTACCTCATTTAATCCTCACAACTACCCCGATGTAGGTGTTATTATCCCCATTTTACAGGTAAGCCAAATGAAGCAGACACATTGCCCATGGTCACACAGCTAATAAGTGATTGAAAGTGCATTTGAACTCAGGTCTTCCTGACTCTAGATCCAGCATTCTATCCACTGAACCTTATCTCCTTTCCTCTCCTCTCCTCCCCTTCCCCTACTCTTTCTACCCTCCTCCTCCTCCTCCCCCTCCTCCCCCTCCTCCTCCTTCCTCTCCTCCCCCTCTTCCTCCTCCTCCTCTGTCTCCTCCTCCTTCCTCTCCTCCCCCTCTTCCTCCTCCTCCTCCCTCTCCTCCCCCTCCTCCTCCTTCCTCTCCTCCCCCTCTTCCTCCTCCTCCTCTGTCTCCTCCTCCCCCTCCTCCTCTTCCTCTTCTTTCTCCTCCTCCTTCTCCTTGACAAAATCAGGACAAAGAAAGATCTTGACAAGCTAGAATATTTGGTGAGATTGAAATATGTGAAATATAATTCCATGATTAAGGAATACATGTGTTCAAAAATTAAAACTCAGAGGTATATTATGTGCAAAATACCCAAGTATAGAAAACAGCAAAATAAGCTTTGGACAGTTTGATCTATCTGGCTTTAGGTTCTCAATCTTGGAGAGAGATTGGAGCCTTTATTCAAGTTCACAAACCTAGAACCTGGGGCAATATTAAAGAAAGTGTCCATCTCCGTGTAATCTTTTTCATACAGCTGCAAGTTATTAGATCTTTTCTCAAAAATAACCCTCTCCCCTCACATTCCAGACCGTCTGGTGCTACCTATTACTGTCAGCTCTTTTCTTAAAAGCAATAGTGAAAAGCACATGTTGTGACTTTTCTCCCTTATTAAATTTTCAGTTGCTTTTAGTTGTCTATGAAAGTTATCTGAGGGACTGACAGTTCCTAACCCTCTAAGACAACTATTCAAGGAAAAGGACTTTCAGCTGCCATTTGTCTCTTTTAAAACAATTATTTGAGAGAGAGAGAGTGCTTTGACCCAGTCTTCCTGATAGGGAAGGGAAGGGAGTAACTCAATATTTAAGAATCTCAGTAAGATATATACCAGGATATTTGTTAGTATGGTGAAAAAAATTCTATTTATACCCATACATATATAAACACATAATATATGTAGGTATATATGTGTATGTATACATATACATACACACACATTATACATTATCCCAGCTTTTATAAATCTGTAATGAAACTGAATACCTTTTGGTCAAATCATTCTTAATTTTTTTTCTCTTATGCTTGTTAACCAATACAAGAACGATTTCTACACAATATAACATGTTTACCCTCAGATTGTTATCTAATAATCTCTTTGCATTCTTGTTTTTTGTTGCTGTTAAAAATGCCATCACACACCCCCACCCTTTTCTAAAGCATGAGGAAAGTAAGGTGGCAAATGCCTCTTATTTTAAGACATGATTCACTAGTAATTACTAAAAATAAATAAATAGATTTCCTGGTAAGCATTAAGCCAATTAATGTATCATACACATATTCTTTACTATTTGTATGATTTTAGTTAGCCATTTGTTTTAGAATAAGGAAATGTATATATGATCTATTCTAAGTTAGTTCATTAACCTTGAACCCCAGAAGGGGACCTTGTCTCCATTTGCCATCATTCTCAGCTTAAGCTATAAGCCCAGAGCTCAGGCACCCATCTAAAAGCATGTCTTTGCTTTCTGGGCTTAGAGTCTGATAAGAAGGCCCCTTTATCAATTCGAGTGCAAGGACTGTGAATATAAAGGATCAATAGAAGTAATCTTTAATTGTGTTCACGGACACCCTGAGTTCCACATGATATAAATCTTGAAAATAGGGAAATCTGATATGAATGTCACAGCTTCCACACATAAGGAAGAAAGAAAATAAACATTTATTAAGCATCTACTAAGTGCCAGGCATTAAACTCTTTATAAATATTATCTCCCTTGATCCCCACTACAACCCTGGAAGGTGGGTCCTCTTTCTATCTCAATTTTATATGGGGAAATTGAAGCAGACAAAGGTTAAATGACTTGCCCAGGGTCACATTGCTAGTTAAATGTCTGAGTCTGGATTTGAACTCAAGTCTTCCTGAATGGAGGCACTATACCACCTAATTGCCTGGATAAGAGGGCTAGACCCTTTTCTCTATATAAGGAAAGGCCATAAGTCCTGCTCTATGATCTTCATGGGCCTATGATCTAGCTATCTGTGCTTATACCACTGGAACCAAAAAATCCTTGCAATCCTGAGGTAGGCAGGTGTATCAGCAAGCACCCTAGTACACCCAGGATGGCTACTAGCACAGGTTCTTTGATCTGCTTTGCTAAAGGAAAGACAACTTTTAAAGGGGTTAATGATTTTACTTTAAATGCATTCACTAGTTCAGGGGAAAGGTCACCACCCTGAATGGGGAGAAGATACAAACAGAGAAAATAAAGCAGAGAAAATGGCACAAAGACAAACAGACAGGGTTCCAGCTGTCTGAACACGGCAAAATTGCTTTACACTTTATATATATCTCTGGATGGAGGGAGCACGACATCGAAGCAGTCGGGGGGCCTCTTGACAAACGTCTCAATCAGGAAACCAAAAGATCCTTCTCATGAGAGAAGCCCCAAAGCAAAATGCCAACCTCCCAGAATGTGTAGCAAAGACTGGGCCCCTGATAGACTCAGAGACAGTAGGCCCAAAACCTACATGACTCAGCACAGCCGTGAATTATCAGGGTTCAAAGGAGATTAATCCTTCAGATGTTCATGATGTAGCCTGAGCCCCAAAAAGAAAACAACAAAAATCCCACCTTGCCGGCACTGAAACAGTCAGTCCTGGTGGTGCTCATGGGCCTCAGCATGTGTCTGATCATTTAAGACCAAGGTCCAACCAAGTACACCCCAAAACTTTATCCAGTGTGTTTGTCTTGAGACGCACCAATCCTTCCTTTTCTCAGGTATGGTTGCTCACGTACCATATATCCATACTTAGCAATGGTAGGGTGACAGTTATTTACCCACATTTATTTGACCCAACCATGTTACTGACTCATTTTTTAGATGTATTTCCCTCTAAAAATGTACTCTTCCTACTCTGGGATGTTGTAACTAAAGCACCAGTTCTTTACTTGGATTCCATTAAAACACGTGTACACAAACACACACACACATATATATATAAACACATAACACATACATACACATACATGTAGCTATTTCAATATAATTGGTTTCCCTTATAATTCTATATATTTATTTTATGATATCAAAATATTCTGAGAATGTCTAGAAACTTTAATAGACTTCTAAAGGGATTCGTGACACACTCAAAACAATGGGGACCCCAGAAGTCAATTCTCTCTATTCTTTAGCTCTTAGCCCCCATCCAGAGATGGCATTGTGGCAACACACCATAACATTGAGTATGTGAGTCTTTCTTCTGAGCATGTCTTCCTCCATTGCCCCCTCTCAACTGCATTCCCAGTAAGTATTCCCAGTCCAGTGAATATCTGTTATTAATACTGCATAAATATAAAGCAAACATCAAGTCCCAGAAAAAAAACTGCTTCAGACTCCATAAGGATGTCCAAGGGGAGAAAGGGAATGAAGAATTCCCAACTTGGAATCTGTAGTCCAGAAGTGTTTCACTGACACAGCTTCTGTCCTAATTCTCCTCTTCCTCACATGGCTTACTCAAAGTATCTTGGCCTCCAGTTCCTTGGAGGCTGCCTTTGCTTGCTCTCTCTCTCTCTCCCTCTGTCTCTCTGTCTCTGTCTCTGTCTCTCTCTCTCTGTCTGTCTCTCTCTCTGTCTCTGTCTCTCTTAGGTCCACAGGACCTCTCCCTTAGCTTTTTCTCTACATGTTCTGCATGGATGTACCACATTGGCTTTGCTACTTGTCCCTTCTTCAGCTCTGTACATCGTCTTCCTAGAAGCTGAGTTCCTCTTCAAGTTCCTTTCTGGCTCCTTTCTGAACTCACTCAAACCAAGCTTAATGGGCAACTATTGTCTTTACCATCCCCAACTTCAAGATTCGTTACAATCCTTGACTGGAGGCATTGCTGCCCTTAAGAGTGGGAACCCTTGCTGTTTTATCTTAGCTCTACCTGTTGGACATCTCAAACTGGCTATCTTGTAGACATCTTAAACTCAACACATTCAAAACTGAACTCCTCAGCTTTCCGCTCAGTCCCCTCCTCTTCCTCATTTTCCTATTACTATAGAGGGAATCATCATCTCCCCAGTCACCCCTGCTCACACACTGGGTGTCATCCTCAACTCCTCACTGTATCTCACCCCCATAATCAATATGTTGCCAAGTCCTGTCGATTCTATCTTCATGACATTTCTCATATCAGCCCCTTTCTCTCCTCTGAGCCCACTGTGGATTTCACCCTGTGGAAGCCTCATTATTTCATGTTTGAACTGTTACAATAATCTGCTGCCTCAACTGTCTCCCCACTCCAATCCATCCTTCTCTCAACTGTCAAATTAATCTTCCTAGAGTTCACGTCTGATCATGTTACAGCCATTCAATAAACTCCAGTCAATCCCTCTTCCCTCTAGGGTCAAATATAAACTCTATTGTTTAGCATTTCAAGCCCTTCATAACGAGGCCCCTTCCTACTTTATCAGTCTTCTTCTACTTTATTCTCTTCAATGACCTCTGTGATGCAGTGACATTGGGCTTTTTGCTTTCCCTTGAATACATCTCAGTCTCCTGCATTGACTTGCTATCTGCCATGCCGGGAATTCTGTCCTTCTTACTGCATTACCTGAAGGTACAGAGGATAAAGCATGGGACCTTCAGTTAGAAAGACCTGAGTTCAAATCTGACTCTTATTAGTTGTGTGACCCTGGGTAAATTACTTCACCTCTGTTTGCCCCAATTCCCTCAACTATAGAATGGGGTTAATATATATATTTTTTGTTATTGTCCTTCAGGCTGGAAGAGGATCAAAATGACATCACTATGTTAGGATCAAGTTACAGTGTGTCTAGCTGTGGTTGATCAGACCAATATGAGCTCAGAAGGCTCTACCATAGTTTGGGCACAAAGAGTTCATATGAACATTAAATTTGCACATCTCTCATTTCCTTTGAACTGCAGCAATTCTGCTTTGCTAGTAGAGTACAGCACCTTCTCTGCTGCAGGCATGCCACGCTGGGTGATCCTGTGCCAGTGTCTCCCATGTCACACAATCAATGCCAAAGTTCTTGAGAGTGTGCTGATATTGCTTCTTCTGACCTCCATGTGGGTGCTCGCCTTATGTAAGTTCCTTGTCAAATAGTATTTTAGGCAAATATATGCTTGGCATTTGAACAATGCGGCCAGCTCATTGGACTTGCACTCTCTGCACTAGAGTCTGAATGCTTGGCTGTTCAGCTTGAGAAAGGAACTCGATGTCTGGTCCCTTATCCTGCCAGGTGACCTTCAGAATCTTCTAAAGACAATCCAAATGGAAGTGATTCAGTTTCCTGGCCTGGCACTGCTGCACTGTCCAAATTTCACAGGCATACAACAATGAAGTCAGCACAATGGCTCTGTAGACCTTCAGTCTGGTAGTCAGTCAAATACCTCTTCTCCCCCACATTTTCCTTTGGAGCTTCCCAAACACTCAGCGAGTCCTGGCGACGCATGGGTCAACCTTGTCATCCACGTGTACATTCCTGGAAAGTGCACTACCAAAGTAAGTCAACTTATCTGCAGCATTGAAAACATCTCCATTTGCTGTAACTAATGGTTCTGTATATGGATGGTACAGTGCTGGCTGGTAAATAGCTACTGGTTTTTTGGTATTAATTATCAGGTCAAAATTAGCACAAGCAATAGAGAATCACTCCATACTCTGTTGCCTCTCAGCCTCAAAGGTTGGGGTCAAGAATAGCCCCTACCCTGAAAGATTATTGTGAGGATTGAATGAGATAATATTTTTGTAAAGAGTTTGGTACATAGTAGGTGCTTTACAAATGCTTATTTCCTCCCCCTTCCTTCCTCATCTTCCTTTCCAGTTTCCCTGGCTAAAATTCTACTTTCTAAAAGATGCCTTTGCAAATCACCTTAATCTTCGATTTATCCCATATAACTCCATTTGTATATAATAGTTTGCATAGTATACCCATCCCAAATAGATTGTGAGCTTCTCAAAAGGAATAGCTGCTTTTTTCTCCTTTTCAAAGGGGATACCTGACACATAGTAGGTGTTCATTGACTGCCTTAGGAAAAAGCACAGTCTCCATTCTCCATCGGCAGCTCTTTTTGACTTCTGCTCTGAGGAACAACATATTCTTCCCTGCCCCTGCCCCTGCCCCTGCCCCTGCCTGTAGGAAAAGCTAATAACTCCTCACCATGAAGAATGCTCTGATTTGGATACTACACCTTTTCAATTCACCCTCAGATGCCTGTCACTTACTGATCAGAGGACTGGAAAGTGGAAAGCTAAAATCCTCTCAAAATATTTCTTTATGAGGGCTGATAACCTTCCCGGGGACTCCATTCTCCATCAGCAGCTCTGTTTGGTTTCTATGACACAGAACCCCATACAGGCTTCTACCTCCTTCTCTCTCTCCCTTCCCCATCCCCCCCAAAACTTTTTGTTTCCTTTTGTGACACATGTATTGTCTTCCCCTATCAGATTATAAGCTCTTTGAGGGCAGGTACTGTATCTTTTTATTAATTTTATCCCCAGCACTTATCATAGTGATAATACATAGTAGGTGCTTAATAATTTTTTAATTGAAAAGGGGAAATGGTATTTTAAAATATGCTTATTGACTTGGCTTGGAAGAATCTTGCTCAGTTCCCTTTCTTTGGGGGCTGTCTCTGATGCCTGCCATTTCCCAAGCAGCAAGTAGGAAAGCAGGGTCATCCTGTCAAGCTAAGTCCCTTTAGGCTTTTTCTTTCCATTTAACAGCTTTTTATGGTGCCAGGTTGGATCTTTTTGGTGAAAGATTTCATTCTGACTTATGGTAACTATCCAGTATAGTTCCCAAGTCTTTTTCTCCACAAGCTATGCTGTTACCAGGCAATGGCCTGACAGTCATCAAATATTTCTGGAACCCGGGATTCCTCAGCTTTTTCTTTATATGTTCTAGATGCATGAATCACATTGGATTTGGTATTTGTCCCTTAGATATTGAAATTTTGCCTGAGTCAAAAAGTGGACAGTCTTATAAAAGCAAAAACACATAAAACTTGGCAATAGTAGGCTCCCCTTCCACCTTTCACAGACTCCTCAGGTTACATATTGCCTTTAGATACCAGAAGGTAACCTTCAAAGGCAGTGTATTGTATTTCTAACAGTATTAAACATAGAAGAAACCTGAATTCAAATCCTGCCTCTGACATGCATAGCAGTATCACAGATAAGTCACTTAAACTCTCTGAGCTTGTCTTCTCATCTCTACAATGGGCAGAATAATGCCTCCAGAATACTCTGCAAGGTGTTGTGCTCTATGTGAAAAGCTGAAAAGAAACATGAGATGCACGAACTTACGGCATCCACTCCACATGTTCACATGGACTATTTGTGCCTGAGCTCATTTGGTCTGATCAGCCACAGTGCCACATGCTGGAACGGGGCTCGAACGGTCCTCTTGGAGAATGAAGGACAACACCCAGCCAAGCCATTGTGCAGGAGTGTTGTGAGGACCGAATTAGATTATATACATAAGGAACTTTGCAAGTTTTGATGAGATTCAAATCACATAAAAAAGATTAGGGAAGAGGCCAAAGACAGAAAGGCCCCATCTATGATGAAATATCCATGTTATTTTTCAGTCATGTCCTGCTCTTCCTGACCCCATTTGGGGTTTTCTTGGCAAAAAAACACTGGAGTGGTTTGTCGTTTCCTTCTCCAGGTCATTTTACAGATGAGGAAACTGAGGCAAACAGGGTGAAGTGACTTGCCTAGGGTCACACAGCTAGTAAGAGTCTGAGGCCTGATTTGAACTTATAAAGATGAGTCTTCCTGACTCCAGGTCCGGCACTCTATCCATTGTGCCACCTACCTACCTACCTACAATATCAATAACAGCACTTTGGGTATGACCCAAAAACCGGAAAGAAAGTGGGTGTGCCGCAAGCACACGAACAGCTATCACACGGGAAGAGGGATTAGGTGAGTTCTCCACAGCCACAGAATTAGGAGGAATGTGTAGAGTGTCAAAGAGAAGCAGTTTTTTGCTGTAAAGAAAAATTTAGTAGCAATTAGAGCTATCTAAAAACAAAATGGGTTCCCATTGTGAACATTGTCACTGGAGGTCTTCAAACAGATGCTGAGAGACCATTTGTCATGCTATAGCAATGTTGAAATTATTTCTTTTCAGGTAGCACCAAGGGACAGTGTCAAGCCCGCCTGGAGTCAGGAAGACCTGAATTCAAATCCAGTCTTAAATACTTGATGGCTATGTGACCCTGGGCAAGTCACTTAAGCTTTCTCAGCCTCAGTTTCTTCATCTCTAAAAAGGGGATAATAATAGCCCCTATCTTCTAGCATTATTGTGAGGACAAAATATTAGACAATTGTAAAATTCTGCCAACGTTAAAGTAGTATATAAATGCTAATTATTATTATTGCATGGGTTGAACTGAGCTGTCACCACAGTAAGTCCCTTGTAGTTCTGAGATTTTATGGTTCTTTGGTTCTGTATGTCCCACCTCTTGCTGTACCTGGTTTTCCCATCCCCCAACCTCAGCCCTCCCTCAGGGAAGTGAGCAGATTGCCAGGTCAGTTCCACCCACCCCAGTGTGTTCACCCTTACCCAGTCAGCACACCTCCACAGAAGTGGGCAGGCTTCCGGTCAGGGAGACTTGGCGCTTTGTGTACTGACCAATCACTGTTCTGGGCCTCTGCAAGTTTCTGCTTATGTAATACCTAATCATTGGCCACATGGCGTCCCTTTAAAAGCTGAGACTTTACCTGAGATCGCTGCTATATGACCTGGGATGGTGGAGTGGTGTCTTGTCAGCCCGACATGTGGCGGCCTGATCAGCCAACATGGCATATAATAAAGGGTCCAATTCTAAATTGTTCTTTGGGTCTTGCTCGAGTTTTCTGGTACAACACTCCGGCTTCTAAGCATCGGCTGTCCCTTGTACCTGAAATCACCTTCTTCACCTCTACTTCTTGGAATCCCTACCACCACCACCCCCTTCAGGGTTCAACTTAAGTGTGTCTTCTATGCAAGGCCTTTTTTGTTAAAGTTCTTCTCTCATCCCAGAAAAGATTTTGTACTATTTAACTGTGTACATTCATGTTTGTTCTCATAAGGGTCCTTGGGGATGAGGATGGTTGTGTTTTTTTCTTTGTTTCTCTAGGAACTAATATGAGGCCTTTTACATAAATGCTTATTTAATTAATTAGGAAATGGTTGAATGAATATAATGGAATATTATAGCAACGAGGGGCACAGAGGATAGGGAATTCAGTTCAAAACCTTCTTACCGTTATTGGTATTACCAGTTTGTGTGACCCTCAACATAACCGGTTGTGAGATTATATACTTAATTATATATATTAAAGAGATTTGCTTTAAATGCTGTTATTGAAAGAGGTGACAAAGATGAGGAATTCAGTCTGCTATGGTGAGACTTGTACAAAATTATATAATATCAATGAGGCAGAACCAGGAAATAATCTGCATGCATCCACTGATATATAGCAAAACACAGTCAAAACCTGTGTGATTTTAATAACTAATCTTCATCTTGGAAAGCACATAAAACATATCCCTCCCCTTCTCCGGACAAAGAAACATCTACACACAGACTATGCATGTGATATGTCATATCACATCATATCATACATGTAATATTATTAGGTCGTAATTCTTGGGATCACCACTTAGCTGCTTTGGTTGAATTGTTTTGTTTCTTTGTGCAAGGGAGGATTCAGTGTTTGAGGAGGGGGGCAGAAGTTGGAGCCTCTAACTTGAAGCCAAAAGACTTCAATACTACTTAGAAAAATTGTTTAAAGTTGAAAAAACCCCACAGTGCCATTTGTTCCAAGGCTAGCCGCGGAGTATGGGGAATAGGTCTGGGGTCATCTCTGCAAAGGGACCCCTCAATACCAGGCCCCAGTCACAGTCCAAAGAACAGATGGTTCCTACGCTGTATAGGAATTCAAAAAGAATCAGAAGATGATTGGGTTCAGGTTAAGTTTCTACGGAATACTAACACTACCAATGGGGTTCTATGGGGGCAGGGAGGAGGTTAGGGAAACAAGGAGAGAGCCTGCTTCTTTTCTCCCTTTGGCAGGTAACAAAAGCATCAGCCACAGCATTTTCTGAATGTTTGGGGATCAGAGAAACCCTCGACACAAGTGTCAGGTCGTTGCCCTCTGAGATGAAAAATTTCGATTGGGAAATGGCCCTTCCACAGAGTCAGGTTTCACAGTCTTGCAAAACAATCAGCAGCATCCTGCTGACGCCGCCTGATTTTTTTAAGCAATCTAAGAACTTATAGCAATGTTTTGCATTGAACTTTCTTTAGCTCTTGTAAAAGCACCAATTCCAATGGGCTTCAGTGCCCCAGATCAAACATGGAGGACCCCTGCTCCACATTCAGCTTCTGTTGCCGCCTCTGTCCTGGGGCTTGGAGTGAACACAGTGCAGCTCCCTGGGCTAGAAGGAGTTATTGATTTACAATCATGCCATGATGGATTACCTGAAAGCTCACCCTTCAGGCAAACTGTGATTAACTTGACCAAAGACATCTGGGGGAACCATCTATGGCCTAAAATTATGACCTTAGTATTCTGGGCTGAAACTAGACACCACTGAAATTGCCTTTCTGCACAACTCCAGCAACAGGGGCCATTGTTTAGTATTCCAACAGGTTTTTTAGTTGGAACAGTTTAGCAGAAACACCTCTTGGGAAGTTAGGAGGCGGGGAGGAAGGTTTGAGGTGGGGGATGGGAACAATAATGCTTCCCAGTTTTGAAAATGTTGCTTTTCCAAAAACAAACTGAACTCTTCCCATCTTATCCAAATAGAGGGAGGGGGAAAAACCTAATTAATGCCTTAATCATTAGCAACTGCTGCAGAAATATGTTTGAATTACATTAGGTTAGATACTTGGAGCTAAATATAAAGGTTTCACTCTTAAAAGCCATGTGCTTGCAATTAACTCTGGCTTTACCCCTGTATACTGTAAAATCACAACATGCTGTCAGAACCTATTTTCTGTTCCTGTTATCAGCCCTGAGTGAAGGGTTAAATGAAATGCAGAACAGATTTACAGGTGCTAAAACAACTCACTTATCACTGGGAAACAGACTACCTTTTGTTTTCGAGAAGTTGGGACTTAACTTGTTGCTGAAGATTTTCCAATCCCAACAGCAAAATATAGAATTGGAAAGAATCTAAAAAATTAGAAATACGTTAAAAACACATAAACACAAATATACAATAACAACAAAATGCCTCTGGAGAGAGGTACAAAAACTAAGGTTTGCATTGTAGTCCATTGTTTTCCTTCGTCTCTTATTTCTGTCTCAGGCATCTGAATTTAATTCTAACCTGTGCAGGAAGGTTGGAAGAAATTCCACAATGATTTTTTTTAATTCCACAGAGAACAAAGTTAATAAGTATGAAAGTTGTAGGAAATTATAGGGGGTGGGGGCAGTGTTTACAAATGTATTTATAACCACCTTCGCACTTCAAATTGTTCCCAATATTAAAATGGGTCCCCTTTCATACACTTTTATAAACCAGCCATATCTCCCAAGTCAAAATAAAGCAAGGAGCAACAGGAATGGAAAAGGAGAGGGTATAGCACGAGACAAAGAGCACTCGATTTTTTTTTTCAGCCGAAAGACTTAGGTTCAAATCACAGCTTTTCTACTTTTCAGTTACCCCATTTCTCAGGGGCTTTGGTTTCCTCTCTTATAAAAAGAGGACTTTGGCCATCTTTTAAAGTTTCCTCCAACTCTAAAATGCTATGATCCTAAATGAAACAAAAAGATCTTCTGGGTTCTCAAAGATTTAAAGAAAATCTTTCAGTTGTTCATGGAATTCAAAGATTCTACCTTCCACCAAAGGTCCACATTCTTTGGAAATTAGTAAACTTTAATTAGGGGTAGTTAGGTGGCACAATGAATAGATTGCCAGGCCTGAATGCAGGAAGACTCATCTTTGTCGGTTCAAATCTGGCCTCAGACACTAGCTATGTGACCCTGGGCGAGTCACTTAACCCTGTTTTCCTCAGTTTCCTCATCTGTAAAACAAAGTGGAGAAGGAAAGGGCAAACCTCTCCAGTATCTTTGCCAAGAAAACCTAAATAGGGTCACAAATAGTCAAACACAACTGAGCGACAACAAAATATTGATTCATTAAAGTAATTTTACTTTGCTCAGAAACCCTTTATGAAGGATAGTAAATTATTATATTGACTTCTGAAACGTCGCTCTCAAAAACTTTCATGGGCATTTGATTTATCTCCTCTTAGAAAATGGGGGCCCACAAATAAAGGTAATTATTACTTGTTGCTTTGGGGAGGGAAATCATTGGCAGGTGAGACCTTGCCCAGAATTGTTAGGACACACAGCCTTCAGCACACTTAAGCCTTGCCCCAAGAAATTTAGTTCTAAACAGTCCTTTCCTACTGACCAAGTACTAGCATTCCCCCCAAATATCTGTTGTTTTTGAACTTTGACTAAAAAAAAATGCTGATTTTCCTATGAAGTCCTGAAGTTTTTTGTACAGGATTATTTTAGTGAATTTGTTTTGGATCCCTAAAGGAGTTAGTAATTTGCATGGCTTGGCCATGAGAGAGGTAGGCCATAACAACAATCAAAAGCTTAAGGTTTTTTTAGATTTTGGTGTTTTTTTCCCCTAGTTTAGGGTTGCCTGACTATAAAAAAAAAAATTTGAAATGTTGAAAATGCTTGAGAAATACTGGCTTTCTGATGAAGCCTCTCATTGGATTTTGAGAATTTTTTTTTTAATGTGTATGCCTAATCTTAATTTCCTGTGGGTTACTTAGGGACTCAACATTTATTCCATTATTGAATTCTTCTAAGCCTTCTTAGAAGTGTCAAAAATCCATATTTCTTTCCCCCAACATTTACATTTATTAAAAAAACCTTTTTAATGACCTTATAATATGAAACTATCATCTTATTTTTCTTTGTATTGGGAGGAGAAAATAAAAACGAAGGTATATATCCTGGAGAGGAAAGGAAATTGCCCATAGGAAGGTGATGGAGAAATGACTAGGTTTAGATTCTTTTAATGGAAGGGAAATAGACTATAGCTAAAGAGAAATGCCTACTATAGGCCAGCAATCTCAAGACAGGCTATAGGAGTGGGGAGCCTGCAGCCTGAAGTCAACATGTGGCCACACTTGGGGACCTAGAGGGTCATATGTGGCCCCAGGCCACAGGTTTCCCCACCCCTGGTCTAGCATTTTCCAGGTAGATGGAAACTTAGAACTCATCCAGTTCAACACCTTCATTTTATAGATGAGGAAACTGAGAACCATAGAAATAAAATGACTTGCCTAAGGTCATATTGGTTGGTCAGATAGCAGAGCCAAGGAGCAGAACACAGATATCTTGGGTCTCATCCCAGTGTTGTGCTGGCAAATATTTAACGTCCAGCCCTCCTAGGGGAAAAAATACTGCTCAAAACACATTTTCAAATTTAATCTGCATCATTGGCATTTTCTTCATCCTTTTCTTAAATCTATAAAAAAAAAAGTCACAATCTGTAGCATTTGCCAGTTTCTAAGATGTCAACACTTCACATTGGAAATTGAATTGTCCACTCTTGGCCAGCTGGGTCAGTCTGTATAATCCTAGTCTAGCGGTCATCCTGCTGCTTTACAGTCTTCTGAGTGTATCTTACCTTTGCTCATCAGTCTCCCCTTTCTTCAAACCGACTTCTATAAAGACCCAAACACAGGACAGCCAAAGGACCTCACCTGCTGTTTCATCCCCTCCAATTCCAGGAATAACACACGACCAGCTCCTTCTCCAGTTCGAGGAACGCTGAAAGCTCCATCTCTCTTCCTGCCTATTAAGGAGAGTATGGAGGGGAAGAAATGAGCATTTTATTTGAAATGTTTTTCAATATATTTCATAATTGAAATATATATTGTGCAAGAAATTCAATGAATACTGCAAATTTGGTAGGGTAAGTGCTACCCTGCAATTTCTGCGACATGCTTCTCAAGGGTGAGGAGCAGGGAGAAAAGGAACGCTAATGACATGCCAGGAACTGGGCTAAACATTTTTACAACTATTACGTCATTCGATCCTCACAACAACCCTGGGAAGTAGGTGCTATTATGATCCCCATTTTACAGTTGAGGAAACTGAGGCAAACATAAAAATGTTTTAAAATGACTTGCTCAAGGTCATATAGCCAGTATCTAAGGCTGGTTCTGAATCTAAATCTTCCTGACTCCAAGCTCAGCGCCCTGTCCACTGAGCCACATTAATGTTACTAAGAAGACGGGGCTGCCCACTCACTTACCAGTAATCATCCTGCTTCTAACCTTAGGCCTCAGGCCATGTATGTTCTAGGAAAAGTTCTTACTCTAACAGAACTTTCTGAGCATCCCCCAGCCAAGTCCGAGTCTTATCTTAGAATTCAGTTCATCTCCAGCTTTCTTACCCAGTGGTATCTTTTATTTGGTATTTTTCCATCCACAATTGCTGGCCTGCTACCTGTTCTAACTTTGTTGTGACAGTTAGTCTCCTTAACTTATGTCATCACTGCTTGGTACACGTCTCTTTCCTTGTGCCGAGGGACCCTGATCTGCTGCCACCCAAGACCCCGGCATTCAGGAAAGAGCCAGATGGTGCATTTTTGAAACCTGTGCCCATAGAAAGCTCCTTCACTTTTTCCATAGCCAGAAGTATAAGCTGGGTAGCATGCCCACCACCAATAATAGCTGTGCCACCTGCACATTTTAGTAGATGCTATTCATGCTTTGTTTGCTGAGGCCCAAAAGCAAAAGTCCTCATGGGGTAGACAACATCTGGAGACGAGTTATCCCACTTAGGTTTCTTCTCCTCAAATGACAGGCATACAAGCCATTGAAAGGCCTATGCCTGGGCCCTTTTCAACTTGGTAGTAGCTGCATTCCCTTGGCATAGCCTTTGAGACCTGAGAGTTAGCTCCACGCCATGATGAGACAGAGGAGGAGCCCAAAGGTGTTGAGATAAACGCAGTGTACAATGAATCATAGTGGTAATTAGCATGTAGAATGGGGCAGCTAGGTGGTGCAGTGGATAGAGTTCCAGGCCTGAATGCAGGAAGCCTCATCTTCCTAAGTTCAAATCTGGCCTCAGACACTTCCTAGCTGTGTGACCCTGGGCGGGTCACTTCACCCTGCTTGCCTCAGTTTCCTTGTCTGTAAAATAAGCTGGAGAAGGAAATGGCAAACCACTCCAACATCTTTGCCAAGAAAACCCCCCCAAAGGGGTCACAAAGATTCAGACACAATCGAAAAATAACAGCAACAACAAAAAGCACATAGAGAAGAGCTTTAAAGTTTTCAATGTGCTCTACAGGGTGATAAGGGTTTGCAGCCCATGTAGATCCCTCTAGCTTACTAAGATGGTGTCTCCATATAGCAAATGGCAGAGAACGGCTTCCTGGAAAAGAAGGATCACAGGAGCGTCTGCTGACATTTTGTGACTGGCTCTGGTTGGCCTACCACATGGCTGGAAGGAGCTTTCTTTTTCATTGGTTATGTAGTTGGAATAGTCAGCATCTTCAGAAGGTCTCAGTCATCTCCAACCCTCTCTTTTGGGGGCTGTTGAATCTGGGGGAGTAATCAGTTCAAGTCCCAGTGAAAATTTTACCTTCTACCGGAAGTCTTCCCCTATGTCCCTTAATGTGAATACCTTCCTTCTATTGATTATCTCTAATTTATTTGTGCATTATCTCCTCCATTAGACTCTGAGTTCCTTGAGATCTGGGGCTATCTTTTGCCTATATTGCTTGTCTAAGTATCACAAGCACTTAACACATAGTGGGAGCTTAATAAATATTTATTGATTAACAGACTGACTGAAACACAGTATTCAATAGGAGAATCATGCTGAAAACAAAGGGCAAAAAGACCTTCTCCCCCTCCAAAGCCAATATCCCATCCACCTCCCTTGGCCCAAGGAACAGGTCTGGGTCTTTGTTTTTTTGGTTCATTCTTTTCTGTTGTGGTATAAAAACAGAGCTCCTATTCTTGATTGGGACCAAGAGCCACAGTAATGTGGCAATCATAATCTAGATTCTGGCTCCAAGGAGCAAGGAGAAATGGTCATTGGTGACCTTTGATAAGCCAAGCAAGGGGAGGGACTTATCGAGCAGAAATGCTGCCTCTGGGTGTGAACTTGCTTGTACCAAGCTAAGTCATGAACCTAATTTTCTCTTACCAAGTCAATATTGATATTCATTAACGTTGGGTGATTTCAGTGTGAGGGTGGTCACAGAGGAAGATGGCAAAAGCTACAATGGAAAACGTGCCTCAGGTTTTAAAAACAAGAAAGGTCTAAGTGACACTTGTGGTTCGCTATGAAACCAGCATCTCTAAATCAAGAATGACAGCTTCCAGGGAGGAGTCCAGAAGACCATGGATGTGGTGAGTACTGAACAAGCATCGCTGATATAGAGCAGAGAGCTGATTACTGGTAGAAGCTGTATCAAAATCAACTCTGCATAGTCATACCACTTACTAGTTAAAGGCCACAACCAATATCTTATCGAAAGAAAGATGAAAAGACACTACAAATAATTATAATAATCTTAAATGAACCTTTTAAAATTGTCTTTTTTGTTTATTTGTTTTTCAGTCACGTCCAACTCTTCAAGACCTTGTTTGAGATTTTATTGGCAAAGATACTGGAGTGGTTTGCCATTTCTTTCTCCAGTTCATTCTATGGATGAGGAAATTGAGGTAAACAGGGTTAAGAGGCTTACCCAGGATCATACAGTGAGAGAAATTAATATTATACTATTATATTAATAGCTAATTATTAATTTGAGATCCATCTTTATTCCTTTTAGTTTTGTTAAATCCATCTCCTAAAAAGGTTAGTCAGCCTCTAAAGGGCATCACTGAGGGATGGGATTTGCTCTTAGCCCTCAAGGCACATGCTATTAGTTGGATGGAATTCCACCCAACTGGGAGACCTAATTTCTGTTTAGAGTATAAACAGAATCCAGTCAGCATGAGCCATTGTCTGGAGGAGGAATGCTCAGTCCTTGGTCTCTTCCATTAGAGTTTAGGGCAACTCAGTTCATAAAGGAGAAAACTGTCTAGAGAGGTCCAGATGGAGATGACTTCCCCTTGCCCGGAGCCTTGAGGCTGCTGAGTCTCACTATCAAGCCATGTTCTCAGTAGCAGGAGCTAGTTTTAGCTTTTACTTTAAAAGAAGACTTTTAGCCCATTACCCCATTAAATGTCCACCAAGCAGGGCTGATTTAAACTTGTCAAGGGTGTCCCTTTTGAGTGAGGTGAGTGAAAGTATTCTCATAAAATAAGGGAGACAGTCACCAAACTCGAAAAACACCTAACCCCAACCTCCCTAGGCCTAAGTTTCATTTTCTTGTAAACCACCTGATTTTGAAATCAGGTGGTATGCCCCTTCACCACCTCCCTTTTTTCTGCCTGGTGCTTTTTGCGACAACCCCTTTCTGCTGAATATGGATAATAATAGCTATGTATCTTTGTTTTGGGTAAGAGGGGCTTTCCAGGTTCTTGTGTAGACTGTGAGGCCATACAATCCCACCAATGGCTTGATGGTCCAGATTTAGGGGAGGGGTGGTGGGGGGGGTGTTTCGGGATTTTGGGGGTTTTTCCTAGAATTGTTTGTGTTAGGGTATATAACTGCTTGTTAGACTCATTTTGGGGGCCTCCCTATACCAGGCTTGTCTGGAATAGTTGATGCCTAACTCTCGCGAGACTTGTCTTTAGAATAAAGAGCTTCTGTTTCTACCTGGAGAAACCTCTGAGTTTTATTTGGGTAAGGGTCTGTGGGATCTTTATCCCACACACTTTCAAAAGGGATTTAAGGTGTTTCAGGACCTCCTTTGGCATCTTTAATTAAGGAGAGAAACCACTGACCATCAATTTATTGATTGATGGCTAACCTAACTAATAAATTAATTATCCAGAAATTCTGTCTTTCCTGGTTTTCATTTGTCTCAACCACTAGTAAGTGTCTTGAGGCTGGATTTAAATTCATGAATATGAGTCTTCCTGACTCCAGGCCTGCCACTTTATCCACTGTGGCACCCAGATGCCCTTCTATTGATGACCTCAAAAAAAGTGGCATATGGAAAAGGCAAAGATACTGTCCTTGATTATCACAATTTTTTAGGGATTAAAAATGTATATTTTGACCTGGTCCAATCATAATTAGAGTCTTGTATTCAATGCTGGAAGACATATTTTTCAAAGAATGTAAATAAACTAGAAGACTTCTAAAGATAATGACAGGGATATTAAGGGGAATAGATCACCTTGACAGACCCAGTTCAAATGAAATAATTGAGTGTAATGATAATAGAAATTTGAAGATCTTCCCTGTCCCTTAATAGGCCTAGGGAGGAATTTGAAAGTCTTCCCTGCTTTGAAAGTAAACTCTGTGCCCTAATAGGCTGCATGTGCTCACCTGGAGCCTGTGGCGGGAAGTTTGTTTTTCAGGAAGGCACAACTTTTGTTACTTTATAGACAAGTGGGTCACAAGGCTTGTGATGTTCTTTGACCCTGCAGAAGGCTGTATATCTCCTGAGGTGAGGTTTTGCTTTGGGGCTCACTTTGGGAAGAGTTGTGTGATTTGGCCACATGAGACTCTAGGTAGCCATTGAGTCCCCCAGCTTTGAAAACTCAAATGTTGGTGCTTCTCTCTCTGGTGACTAACTGGGTATTGATGTAATGGTCAGACAGCTGGAAGCCCTGTCTGTTGATCTGTTGAATTTTGTTATTTTCTGTCTGTATTTTTGTCTGTTTGTAACTTCTGTTTGTATTCTCTGAAGTTCAGGGTGCTGACTTTTTCCCCTGAACTAGGTAAATGATATATGTTTGATTGATTAAAGTAAGATTATTAACCCTTTTTGAGTTGCTTTCCTTTAGAAAAGCAGATCAAAGAACCTGTGCGAGCAGCCATCCAGGGTATGCTAGGGTGCTTACTGTTACATTAAGGAAGAAAAGACTTAAGGGAGAAACTATAACAGTCTTCAAGTATTTGAAAGGCTTTCATGTAGAAGAGGTAATACACTTATTGGGCTTGCAGCTTCCTGGTTCCATTTATGAACAAAGTGTTCTGTCATGGACAAAGATTCACAAGAGAATGGTTCCTGTCCTTTAGAAGCTTGCTGTTGATGTTTGTCAGGGAGGTGATGCCATGAAATGCAAGTGCATTGGATTTAAGTGAGGAAGCACTGTACAAGTCACCAACCTCACCTTCTCCCCCCAGTCATCTGGATCCAGTGGCCAGATATGGATCAGGACAACTGGAGACAGCCAGTGGGGGACCTTGACTTTTTCAAGCTAAGGTCTTTAACAGATCTCAGTTTGACTGAGGCAGAACTCATTCAGTGATTAAGGCTTAATTTAAAAATAGGGCAAAGAATGGTCTTTCAAAAAAAATAGATCTGGGAGGGGAAGACCCTCAGAGTCTCTGGACAAACAGAAACAATTGTTATTTACATTCATTCTGAGCCAATCAGGGCCCAAAGAGTGACCAAGTTGGGCTTGGTCTGGGACCCTTTTTTTCTCTTAAAGACCAACCTTTAATAACTTACAACTTTTGTAGAACTACAAGGTAGAAACATATAAAAAGAAAATCAAAATCATTGACAGAGTTAAAAAGAACTGAAGATATTGTGTGAATCTCTGTCATCATTTTACAGTTAAGGTACAGAGAAGTCAAGTGATTTACCTAAGACCACACAGCTAGCTAGCAATAAGGTCAGCACTGGTACCTGTGTCTCTGGAGTTCCAGCTCTGTGCTTTTCCTACTGCATAGCCATTTGACCTCTAAGAATAGATACATATGGTTAAAAGACAGCAGCCAATTTTCCCATCTTCCCTTTGGACCTGTAGCATTTTCCCAGAAACCTGCTTCACTCCTTATACATGTTTATCTTCAGATGACTTCATCTGATCCTCTCATAGCAATTTTTCATTTTGGTGGCAATTATTTAAGCAAGTAAAAGTTAAATACACACAAAAAAATTAAACATAGAATATATATTGTTTAAAATGGATTCCAGAGCTGTCAGATCTAGACCCTCTAAACACATACTCTGTAGCTATTTAAATCTCGAGGCAGCACTCTGTCTTCCCCTTAAAACTCACTCTTTTGTTCCAACAGAGAAGTTGGTTAATGTCAATTGGGAAAATGCAGGTAGATGGCAAGCTGATTGATCTCTGCTTTTCACATCCAGTAAAGGCCCTTTTCCTTGTTATACAAGATCTAGGCCAGCCATAATATGGAAAAATAAAGAGCAAAAGAATATAATCCTAGACACTTAAGGAAGGAAGGAAGGAAGGAAGGAAGGAAGGAAGGAAGGAAGGAAG
>NW_027185791.1:18381398-18382434 GCF_028583685.1 Petaurus breviceps papuanus | reverse complement strand
GAAGGAAGGAAGGAAGGAAGGAAGGAAGGAAGGAAGGAAGGAAGGAACAAAGGAAGGAAGGAAGGAAGGGAGGGAGGGAGGAAGGGAGGAAGGAAGGACTTGAATTTAATTAAATATAGTAGGAAAGATAAGTATTTCAATTAATATAATTCAAATATGTTCTATAAGAAGCTATAAAATGCTCCAAGGGTATAGGGAAGGAAAGAATATATTCACGTTGAAGGTATCAAGCAAATGTCTTTTAATTGAACCTTGAAGAATGAATAGCATTTTGATAGATAGATATAAAGTAAATATCGCTCTAGGTAGAGAAATATTCCAGGCAAAGAAATGGAAAGCACGGGGTATATTTGAGGAATCAGAGGAAATAATGGGGAGTTATATGAGGTAAGTGATAAAAAGTGGAGTGAGCTAAAAGCAAAGAGAGTTAGTCAGACAAAATTCAATGAAAACTTTGAGAAGAGGCTGACTCTTCTCATTGAGTGGTGTCAATGAAGGCGTCACAGAAGTAACATCTGAGCTGGACTTTGAAGGTAAAAGAAAGACCACATTAGAGAGAGACTAAAATCCATTTGGGAAAATATTTGGATTAGAACAAAAAAAGAGAGAAAAGAAGTGATATTGTGGGAGTATTCAAAAGATTTCTGGACAGACTATCTGGATAGAAAGCTCCTGACTATGTGACTATGGGCAAAGTGCTTAGCCCCTCAGCGGTCCCAATTAGCTTTCTATGATTGGAAGGTGGAGAATAGTTGTCTGTCTACATTGGTAGAGGGAGTTTCATTACCAGTAGTTTCCTGTACCAGTGAATCACATGAATGGACCAGAAAAGATGTATGCATGTGAGTGTTTTATGCTATATACACATACATATATATATATACATATATATGCATGTATTAGAAGACTAAAGAACATATATATGCATATTCATGTATGCATATGTATGTATTTATGTTATATAATGGATATGTAGATTTGTCAGATAATCTACTTTTAGCAAAATGAGATTTCCAACAGATATCTGGAAAGTTGA
>NW_027185791.1:18353131-18381388 GCF_028583685.1 Petaurus breviceps papuanus | reverse complement strand
CTGGCCTGGGCCTCCTCCTGGAGGAGCCATCCAGTCAGAGGGAGAGGCTGCTGGAACAGAGGCTACTTCCAGTGTGTGAATTCCAGGTCTGGAGTGAGCTTCCAGGATAAAAAGGTTATTGAGGCATAGTGGAGAAAATCCAGAGTCAACCTGGAGAGGAAGAGCTTGTCTTGCCAAAAGTCTTTGTCATGAATACTCCATCCCTATCCAGCCATATGCCATCCCTCTCTTTGAAGCCATGGTCCAGAAATCCAAATGCCATCCTCAGATAACCCTTGGTAGCCAGTCGCCTACTTCCCAAATCAGTTTTCCTGGTCTGTGTCCCTTGCCTTCAATGGAAAGCAGCAAGGAAAATAGAGCCCATTGACCTTATTGTCTTCAGTTTCTTGACCCCATGACTTGATAATATTTGATATTTCTTAGACTCCTCCTGGCAATATTGTTCAAGTCCACATGGACTACCAAAGCTAAATAGGTGTCATTCTTTCATAAGTCTTAGGAGATTTTCTGTCGTCACACACGCCCTAACCAACCTCAAATAGCTGCCTCAGCACCCCTGAGCAAGGAACCACCAACCACCTCTGCTCTTCACTTTTTCCCATGGCCTTCTCTCAATGGTTTCCAGTCTCATAGTTTCTATGGCTCCAATGTGTCATTCTTTGGCAGACAGAGAATCCAGGTTCCTCCTCTTCAAAAGGGGCCTCAAATACATGGAGTTTTTATGTGGGTATAGTGCTCTAATTGCACAAAAGAGGAACTAGAATGAGAAAAGCTTAAAGTGAAGATGGGGGACAATAAAAAGCAGACAAGACCTTCTTGAAAAGGTAGGGTAAGTAAGGTAACGGAAACAAGCAAGTTTTCATTGACAAAAAGTATCAAAGGATTTGAGGGGCAATCTCAAAAGATCTGTTTTGTAAGCATAAATGTTGCTACACATCCCAAATTAATTTTTTGTAGGATGTTTTAGCTGTGTTTACACCCACAAACCATTCTGTTCATTTGGATTCATTTATTTTAGGAAATAAAGAGGGATCTTAAGCATAAGAAGTAAGAGTTTAAAAGGTTGGGTTTTTTTTCTGTAAACCTTTCTATTTGATAGCTACTTAAAATTTTTTAAAAGTTTGTGTGTGAGAAAACAACATTCATTAGCATTGTGCATGATTTCAATGTGACTCTATGGTGGTGACAATTTTGGAAGAGTTGTCCAGCCATGTCCCTGAGCATCCAGCAGCATGTAAATACATTCATGTGTCACTTGGAGCAGGAGGGAATTTACTTATGTGCTTTTCTCCTAATTCAAGTTGATATATGTTCACTAGGCCTCTGAGATCTGAACTCTTTGTCTTTTGTTCTTTTTTTCTCCCCTGGAAAGACAAAGAGCAGAGATTTCTAAAGGGGGTGTTACTGGGTGCTTGCCATTGATCATTGTATAAATTAATTCCATTATCAAAATTGTTATTTTTATCAAGTAATACTTGGACACTGTAGGGCATATAGTACACTACTAAGAGTTAACAAAAGGTCCAAGAACACAACCAGCATTACCCTTAAGAAGCTTACAATTGAAAAGCACTCACACTATATAAACAAGTAATACATATAGAGAAGATCAAAAGCGATTTCCAATGCTTAAATGGTCAAAGGATGTGAACAAATCATGCTTAAAGAAAGAATTACAAACCATTATCAACCATATGAAAGAATATTCCAAATTAGTAATAATAAGAAAAATGCAAATCAAAACAAGCCTGAGATTTCATCTCACACCCCATTAATTGGCAAAGATAACCAAAGATGGGGATAATCAATGTTGGAAGCTTCGTGAGAAGATATACACATTAGCACATTGTCGGTTTGGAAAGAAATTTAGAATTATTCAAATAAAATCAGTCAGTCAATAAGTATTATTAGTATATATCAGTATCTATATAGGTAAGGATATCTCTCTACCCACTGCTAGATATCCATACTTTTGCAGGTATAAATATATGTGTATATGTGTCCAGTATTTGGTACCAGGCACTATGCTAAGTGCTAGCCATACAAAAGATAATTCCTGTTCCCACTTTAAAGATAAGGAAATTGACTATGGAAGAGATCAAATGACTTGTCTAGGGTCACATTGCCAGTAAGTCTCCAAGATAGGATTCAAAGCAATTCTTCTTTCTAAGCTCTTATCCCTCTTCTGCTCTCTAGTCCTTCATCAGCTGGAGATCTCCCCCTGAATATCCTGCAAACAGCACAAATTAAATATGCCTGTAAAAGAATCATTATATTTTCCTCTCTAAATTCCTTACTTCTGTCACCCCTTCTCCTAAATTCCCTACTTCTGTCAAAAGTTCCAACATCCTTCCAGTCCCTCAGTTTGACACTTAGGGCCTTCACAATGTGACCACCGACCTTCCTTTCCCACCTTTATTATATATTACTTCCCTTGCTCATTCTTCTGTGCATTTGAACTGGTTTCTTGTCATTCCTCACATACACATTCCATTTCCCACCTCTCTTTCATTGCAGAGGCTTTGGGCACTTACCGGATCTCTGGCCTTCAATTTCCTCATCATAAAGGGATTGGGTGGAAGGCCTCTCCAGCCTTACATCTGTGTGATGCTATAATAAAATCACATGCCTAATATCATATACCTTATCCTTCATCTAATACCATCTCATAGCATTTATTAATACCACACCATATTATATACCTGATATCTCTTCTGAAAGTAGAATCGTCTAAAAACAAAAGCCTTTGGTTTGATAATTTCTTCCTTATATCATCATTTTATTTTGAGCTGTATGCCTGGAATGTACTCTCTGATCACCTCTGCCTCTCAGAATCCCTTTAGAGCTTAGTTCAAATGCCAATTCTGTTTCTTTTTAATTTTTATGTTATGAAGCTTAAATTTACTTAGATACTGTTTAAGGATCCAAATTGAGTGCTTTCTAGAAGAGCATTTTGTGTTTGTTTTTGAAGAAAGGAAGTCTTTGTTGTGTTGTTTATCTTTCTTGGAAGATATAAATAAGTAATTGTAAGCAGATCCTTAAATAAGGCCTTTCTTGGTTCTCCCAAGTGCCTCCACCTGTCAAATTTCTTTGGATTTATTTTGTACAAACTTGCTTTGTATATTGTCATATGTGTGCATGTGATCTCAGTCAACAGAATGTAAGATCCTTGGGGACAGAGATTGTTTTATTTTTCTCTTTGTATCTCCAGTCCCTGACACGCAGTAGGAACTTAAGAAACATTTGTTCATTGATTGATTTAGTGATTAAATGGCCGTTAATTGGTTATGTTGGAGAGGGGCTTCTTGTTCAATTACAAGTTAGAGGGGCAGTCAAGTGATGCATTGAGTAGAGCACAAGCCCTGAAGTCAGGAGGATCTGAATTCAAATCCAGCCTCAGACATTTGACATACTTACTAGCTGTGTGTCCTTGGGCTAGTCGCTTAACCCAATTGCCTTGCTTTCCCCCTTCAAAAAAAAGGCAATTACAAGTTAGATGAAGTTCATTCCTAGGTTCCTTCTGACTCTAGGAATCTATAATTCTTTGCAATCTCTAAGATTCTCTAGAAATTTAAATTTTAAAATAAATTTTAAAATTCTTTAAGAATCTTTAAAACTATCAGGATTTTCCCATTTTTCCTATTGTGTGTCATAGTTCTAATGATCCAATTCTGAGTAGATAAATCTAGGGGCTCTTTCCTGCCACCCCCTCCCCCCCACACACACACCTTTTTTTGAGGTTATTTTTTGTGAAAGCTGTAATGAGATTGGAATGGGGCGATGACCCTCAGTTTTTACCCAAATGGAAAGGCTTCTTCTGTCCCAGAAACAATTTGTTGTTATTGTTGTTCAGTGGTTTAAGTCCTGTCTAACTCTTCATGACCCCATGAGGGATTTTCTTATCAAGGATACTGCAGTGGCTTGTTATTTCCTTCAACTCAATTTGGGAATGAGAAAAGAGGGAGTCACACAGTTGCTAAGTGTCTAAGGCCAGGGTGGAACTTACTGCTTCCTGACTACAAGTCCTTTCTAACATCACCTAGAGGCATTTTTATTTTTTTTAAATGGCAGAAAAAATATCAGCTACCACCATAATACACCTGTTCTCTCACTTATACAAAATCTTTGAGTCAGTTTTACACATATTGAGGACATTCACAATGAAGACATTAATAGGGAACAAGCAGGCTTTAACCAACAATATCTACCATAGACTATGTCTTTACCATCTCAAAATAGCCTGAAAGATGAAGCAAATATGAAATCTCACTGTTATTGTTGGTTGTTGAATTCAAAAGGCATTTGACTCCATACAGTACAATGCACCTTACAGGCCTCTTCTACAGCAACATGTTTCACTTCCATAGATGAAGCTCTTTCAGGATTTCTCAGAAGACACAATAGAAGATAATACAGAGAAGAACCAAACAGGAAGATGTGTGCTTGCTCACCAAAGCATTAGCACTGTGCTGGAGGAGAGCCAGCACAGAATGCAGGTGGGAGAGAGATTCCTTGTGGATAGTCAGGTCTTCCACATGTTCATCTCTACAGGTAATATTGTGCTGATTGCTGAAAGCCCCAAGACATTTCAGAGCCTCCTGGAAGAGATCTACAATCACTCAGAGGAGTTTGGGCTAGCCATCCACACAGGAAACACCAAATGGATAAAAATGTCTGTTGCCTAGAATGCAACACACATGTGAATGAACAACAGGGTTTGTCCAAAGGATGTATATCTGAGGTATACAAATGGACACAAAGCTGTACCTCGAGTTGAAAAGGAAGAGGGCAGACTGGTTTGCTTTCAGGAAACTGTTAAGCATTTTTACTGACCCCAAGCTTCCCATGACACCAAAGGGCTGTCTTTTCAATACCAACATTTCACCAGCATTGCTATATGGTGGTCAAGCCTGGCACACAACTGCAATGGGCATCCCAAAGACAATAATGGAAAGGTTCATGCAGACGTGAGCAGGCTGCAGCGTGTACCCAGTGACGAGCTCCAAAGAAGAACTCAAGCAAAGGATGGACAGTCAGAGCATTCCACAGAGACCTTCTCAGCCTTGGAAGAAGGTGAGCAAGGTCTCTAACCCATTGGATGGATACAGTGGCAAAGGTTTGGAAGGACATGGAGGCGACTTGGGCGGTCGTGGATAGGCTACGATCGACTTCACTGGAGGCATCTCACAGATCTCTTTGAGCAGTTACAGGCAGGACCACCAAAACTTCATCTTTGTAACAAGTGTGAAGTTAGGGCAAATGCCAAGTCGAAAATATGCCGCTATTGTCCAACCAGTATAAAATAGTATAGATGCTGTCAGCGTCCTCTCAGGGGAAGGAGGAATATTAGCTCAGCATGGAGAAAATAGGGTCCTTATGATAAGTACCATGTTAATTATCCTACAAACAGATCTTGGGATTCTTAACCTGCCTATATTAAAAAAAATTCCAAGGATATAGTTTAGAATCAGGCTGTGAATGACAAAATGAAGATTGACTTCCATAAACAGTCTGACATAGTAGAAAGACTCCGGGCTCAAATCCTACATCTAAGCCTTACTACATATGTGACCTTGGACAAGTCACTTAGCATTTCTAGGCCTCAGTTTCCTTATCATTGGTGAGTTGGCCCAGATGGCCTTTATGATCCCTTCCTGTTCTGAATCTAGAATCCTATGATCCATAATTCTTAATGCCATATCTCTTTGGTAAATGGATTCTAAAAGGCCTCTTGTTTTCTAACCTTTTTCTTGAGATCTCCATGTTCTTTGCAACCTGATTTTTCCCCCAAACTCTCTTTGTGTACCACTCAAGTAACCAAAGACTCACTAAATCAGGCTTTGACACAAAGGATTCACTTTCCCACATCTGTCCTCTTTTTCCTGCTCCTCTTCTTCAACTTTCTATAAGGTAAAGGCAGCTATATATCTATCAACCTATCAGTAGAAGGGGGAGAAAGGGCAAAATGAAAAACAGAGCCCCAGGAACACACCCTAGTGCTAAAAAAAATCATAAGACTTTATTTAAAATGTTTATACAGCAACTACTCGGATATCACTGGCTCCTTTCACTTCTGGCTGGACAGCAGCTGTGTCTTCCTCACTTCCTGTTTGTCTGCCTCTGCTGGTGGGAAGTCGGTCCAAGGTCAAGATGAATGCATTCTGTATCATGGAAACGCTATATGTATTCCTCAGATTTTAAACTACAGGACAGTATTATCTTGTTCATCACCATCTGTTGACCAGGATCTCCATTTTATCAAAAAAACATTTTTGCATGATATCATTTAAGAATTGTATGCTTCTGTCTTTTTACAGTAAGAACTGTGTCCTCACTGTATCAGACCTCATTAGCACTTTTCCCATGATGGGAAAAGAGTCTTAGACAGCTTTCTGGATGGTCAGGACTTTTCCTATCTCACAATCAAATCCTATTTACTATGTATCCTACCAGATACATCTTTGAATTCTGGGAAACCATTCCCCCTCTAAAAAACATCTACCTTTTCTGACTCCCGGTTCCGCATCAAATGGCCCATATTCCTAACATGAGAACTTTGATCCTTTGAACTACAAATCTTCTTATCCATGTCAGCCTTTCTGCTAAGAAGTAGCTGAAATTGGGGCAGTGAGAGGAGAGGAGTTGTGATGGGAGAGGAGGAGGGTAAGATTATTTGGGAGCATGGGAGCACAGAGCTATGTTGTCAGAGTCTGGATAATAGCGGGGCATTGACTCCCTAAGAGCAGCGGTAGAGATCAATGGGAGGAGAGGGATGTAGAAAAGGAAAGGAGGAAGTCCGAAGGACTCTGAAACCAACTTGGCTTCACTTTATAGGTTTCCTGAAGTAGTCTTTTATCAGATCAAATAGAGACCCAGTCAATCAAGCTCTTAGAGGATACACGGCAGCTACTTCAAAAAGGGCAAACACGGGGCTGCTAGGTGGAACAGTGAATAGAGCACGGGCCCTGGAGTCACAAGGACCTGAGTTCAAATGTGGCCTCAGACACTTAACACTTACGAGCCATGTGACCTTGGGCAAGTCACTCAACCCCAATTATCCTGCCTTCCCCCCTCCAAAAAGAAAAAAAAAAGGACAAACACTCAGTTCACATAATTCTGGAGAAAAGAACCAGGAGAAAGGCACTTCCCTGTATCCTGAGGGACCTCTGGAGAGTCCTTGGATAGAGAATGATATTTCTATTTAAAGTTCCCTATATTTTATGAACTGCCTGGAAAGCATCAGCAGCAATCGCAGGAACAATAATCATAGCCAGTGTTTATATTCTACTCTACGGTTTGCACAGCCCTGTATATCTACTGCATCATTTGACATAACAAATAAACAAATAACAAATAAAAACAAAGAGTAATTCAGTAAGTCAGCTGGTTAAACTCAACTAAGGAGATATTGAGGGAGAAACAGAGATAATATCCATTAAACCAAGACTGGTTTTTTAAAAAAAAAAAAAACCAAAACACTTTTTTTTTGTTTGCTTGCTTAATAAAGTTGAAAACATAGAACTATTTTACAAGGATTTTTTCCCAATAATGCCATTTATTGCTTTGCTTAGAAAAAAAAAATCCTTTTATACTCTTGCCAAAAAAACAAAGGGGGGGGGTGGAGAGGAGGACTCTGGAATCTTTTCTTTGTATGGTGAAATGGAGGTATTGGCAAGATGATATTGAAATAACAAGTAATAGCCTTTTCAAGATAGAGTTGAAGGCTTCCAGAGAAGCCTGTTTATTAGATTATACCGGGCTCTTCAACATGCAAAGCACTCTTACTTTGACAAAACATTTTCCCCTCATCTGGTTAGAATGTTTGTGCCAGTTAAGCTCTCAGCTCTACCACTTCCTCCACATGTGTTCTGCAAACCACGGCAGGATACGTTCATTATTTGGTAGAAATCAGGAATGAGACGCAATTATGAGGGCCTAAGCACAAGAGAGATAACATCTCCTTCACAACTCCGCAGGCAGCATATAAGCAGTCTGTCTGGGCTCAGGGGCCACTGATCAAATCTCAATGGGGTTATTTCAAAAGAGTCTTAACTATTTATTTAGAAGGGGGTAAAAAACCATTGTGTCTTTCAGTTATTCTAACAAGTTCTACAAAGCAAGTGTTGTCTTCATTATAATAAACTTCAAAAACATATACACATGTCCCTGTTCCCAAAACCTATTTTTATGAAGAGATTTCAAAGTACGTTTGGGGTTTTTGATACCACAGGACACACTTTGCAAGCCAGTGGAATTGATAAGAAGAAACATTTAGTAAGTGCCTGCTATCTAGAAAGAACTGTTCTAAAGACAAGGGATATAAGGATAAAGAATGACATTCCCTGCCCTCCAACACTCTTAGAATGGGTACCTCTATTTGTCTCAGGTAGCTCTTTAGAACTTAAGTGCTAAGTCAGACATGGACTACCATCTGCATTGGGGGATGGAGTTCCCATTCCAGGAGTTCCCTTGGCTGTTATTGTTCATCCTTCATTTTCAAATAGGACCAATGATACCCCAAGAGTGATGTCTTGACTTGTGCATGAACAAAAGGAAGCTCAGCTGCACAAAGCTCTCTCCTCCAGGCACCTAAGCCCAGTAACAAGAAAAAAGTCAAAATAAGTGTCAATGGCCCAGGAGTTTATATTTTATAAGATATTTGGGGGTTTGGAGGCTAGATTTTTAAATGTTTTAATTATTTAAAGCTTTTATTATTACTATTATTTTCAAAAAAGCTGGGACAACATAATTTTTGTCCCGTGCAGTTTTCATTTATGATTTCTTGAAATATGACTCTGGGCTGATGAAACCACAGATCCCTCATGGATTTGCTTCTTGTCATACTGAGTTATGTACAGAGAGGAGTAATCAGAGAGATGAGGAGACTAGAAAATATGCCATGAGAATGTTGAGTTAAAAAAAAAAAACAACTCTCCTCTGGAGGATGACACGTACAGAACATTATAAAGGTAGAATGTGATCGATTCAAGGGAGACGCCTGAAATGCTACAAGAAATTTAAAGAGGGAGGGATGGTTTTGAAGTTTGATCAGTGAAGGCTTCGTGGAAGAAAAGACATCAGAGCTGGGCTTTTAAAGAATTGTTTAAAGAGAGAGGAGAAAGATTCCAAGAGGCACATGTGGAGGGAGCTTGTTCAGAGAATGGTAGCGGAGAGAGGGAGGGAGAAGATATAGCAATAAGATCATAGGGAATTTGGGGTGGAATGTGGAGTTAATGAAAAGAATAAGAGGGAAATAAGCCTGGAAAGATGACAGAAGGCCCTCAATACCAGACTGTAGAGTTAATGTTTTATTCTATTAGCAACAATCAACTCTAGGTTTTCTTATACTTGAGTCCCTTTTTTATATTTTGGTGCAATTCATACTTAGGAAGTCAGTGTGTTCGAAGGCTAGAATAACAGCAATTTTTGGTAATTTGCCTGGGTTCTGAATTTGTGCTTTCTTTGGCCTAATCTGTTTAATTGAGATCTGGACTCTGGCTGACTGCCAGAGTGAATAGAGCACATGAGCACCAGACTGATCTGCCTACAGTTCTGTGGTATGAAAAGTGACGTTTCCTCTCCCACCACATTTAATTCATATACTATAGTGAAGCATTATGTACACAACTTCCTAAAAAATGAACTGCAATTTTCTTTTTTGTTGTTGTTTTTGTTCTTTTGTGTGTGTGTGTTTTAATTCCTTTTTTTTTTTTTTGCAATTTTCGGTAGATAAAAGGGAGTAATGATATTCTTCATCCCATCTCTTTATACGTGTCGCTCCATGATGCCTGGTACTTCCCCCATCCCTGCATCTTAGTACTTCCAGTTTTTTTTTTCTTAAAGACCCATCTCGCCCAGGCCAGAAGTGCTGCAGCTACTTATGGGACTGGTTCCAACACTATTTACACATAGTTGTTTATATGTCGCCTTCCCCATTAGAGCACAAGCTCCTTGAGAGCAGAGATTCTTTTTTGCCTTTCTTGGCATTCCCCAGCACTTGACCTGGACATAGTAAGTGATTAATAAATGCTACTTATTTGGTTGATGAATTGACTGAATGTTCTGGAAGCTTTGATCTGCTATATTTCAGACCTGAGCCACCCTTCCTTAGTCAAGTCTAGAGACCCCTTGCTTCCGGGGTTTACCATGTTGATATCAAATTAAATGGTGACATCAAAACTTCGTAACATACTGAAGCTCAGAACTCACAAGCTCAAAGAACCACCAGCCTCAGTCTCTCTAATAGCTGGGATTACACGTTTGTGTTCATCTACACTTTACGTCAATTCTTATCCATTGGTTATTCAGTTGTATCTGACTCTTTGTGACCTCGTTTGGAGTTTTTCTCGGCAAAGATACCAGATTGGTTTGCCATTTCTTTCAGGAAGATCATTGCTCATTGATTAAGCTTTCCAAGATATTTTGATATCTGTAGTATGGAGATGTGCCATCCATCAGTTCATGAGAGAAAATAAAACTCTGATATATAATTCTAGTCACTGTCATATCACAGTAAGTACCTAATAAACACTAAATTTTTACAACTTATGGTAATTTGTTGCACTGTCCCTACTGCCTCCTTGAATCATCTACATTGATCATTAAGTCCAGATTCTGTAGGGATGACTCTTTTGGTGCCAATGACCTGATCCCAAATTCCCATCAATAAATCCCTTGTTTCTGCAAACAAATCTGTGTGACTCAGCCATTTGTCCAATACTTTCTTTTCTGCATGCTGGCTGAATTCATTAAAATGTCTCTCAGGAGGACCTTTTGATTCCACTATTGCCTTCTTTTTCTTTTTTTTTTCATAAGCTCCATCCAGAGATAAACCACTTTTTGGTTACATTGGACAAATCCAATGGAATGTACATATTACCACCCTCTACAGTTGTTTGGGGATGTAATGCCTGTTTGTTCCTAAAACACTTCTGTAGATATTTTTCCGATCTATTGGGTTCTCTAAGAATATTTATCAATCCTTTTACTTCTTGTTGGGAAGTGTTATCTTACTATAGTTACCTTAGGGTGATGAGTCCCATGTTTTATTATTATTGTGTGAGATTTTTTTGCGGGGGGGTACCATCCAAATCTGTTGTGGTCCATGTTACAATTCCAAAGGTATATATCTACAATGGCATGATGAAGTTGAGGATGATTGATTATGATAGTGATGGTGATGACAATGATGAGGAGGAGGAGGAAGAACAGATGGTGGTGGTGGTGAAGACGGTAACGATGATGACGATGATGATGATTGATGATTCTTGATGGTGGTGGTGGTGGTGGTGGTGATGGTGAAGACAGCAATGATGACAATGATGATGTTTGATGTTTATTGTTGAGGATGATGATGCCTGGTCCTTTAAGTTCACTCATATATGGAAATTTCTTGAGGTAACTCTACCAAAGTAGATCAACAACTGTTCTGAAACCACATATACAATAATAGTCTTAGAGAGTTTTCCTGGGAGAGAGAAGTCAAGTGACTTGCCCCAGATCACACAGCCATTCATTAGGTTTGCTTCAGTTTCCTTATCCATAAAATGAGCAGGAGCAGGAAATGGCAAACCACTCCAGTATCTTTGCCAAGAAAACCCCAAAGGGGGTCACAAAGAGTCAGATATGACTGAAACAACTGAAAGACAACAACAAATGTGCCAGGTACCTTGCTAAGTATTGTCTTATATCTAGATTTCATTGGTACTTGTATATATTAAAAATTCACTCTGATATTATGGAGTTAATTATATATATTTATCTGTATTAAATATATATATATATATATGTGAGTGTGTGTATGTATATATAATATATATCTTCTGGTCCTTCAAAATGCTTCTGCCTTTTAAATCAAACAAAATTTCGAATGTTTTCATTGTCACCATGTTCGCTTGAACTTTTACCTCTCACTCTCCCACCTGAGAATCAAATGGATTGTTATTCCTACTGCTACCCTTGGCAGGACATTCCCAGGACATTTGCCCCAGGTGATGCCGGATGCTTAAATCATGACAGGGTCTGGGCCTAGAAATCCCTCAAGAGCCCCTGTGTCCATCACCCTTATAAAGTCCCCTAAGGTCCACCATCCAACATAGTATTCCCAGGGGAGGTCAAGAAGCCTGAGACAAGTTGGCAAGCACATCTCCTCCAAAATAGAAATTTTACCCCTTTCCTTTTATTCTCCCTGGTAATTGAAAAGAACTACTTTTTTGTTCCAGTAGAATCATGTCATGCTATGTACATGACATTTTCTCTCTGTGGCATCTCTTTGAACAAGTTGTTAGTTATTCCTCTCTTGAAATTAGCCCCATCTTCCATAGGAAGCTTTTCTAGTCCCTTTTAATTCTAGTGCCTTACCTCTGTTTATTTCCCGTTTGTCCTGTATGTGGTGTGCATAGACTTTTCATGTTGTCTTCTCCATTGGACTCTGAGCTAATGTGAATTCTTTGGTGTGTGACGGACACTCTCTTTTACCTTTCTTTGTATCTCTAGCACTCAGCTCAGTGCCTGGCGCTCAGTAGGTGCTTAATAAATGTTTGTTAACTGACTTTTTTCAGGTACATTGTATTTACTTATCTGTAAACCCATTGTATATCCCTCGTAGAGTCTGAGCTTCTTGAGGACAGGGACTGTTTCCTTATTTTGTACCATCAACACCAGTTCAGGTGCTAAAGAGCCAGTCTCAGAGCCAGAAAGACATGAGTTCAAGTTCTATCCCTGACACATTTTAACTGTATGACCCTGATCGTTTCACTTTGCCTTTCCAATGCTATAGGCAAGTCATTATTCTCCAAGATGGAGCAAAGATACACATACCTATCGTTTGAAGGAGTTTCCTTATTCTCTGAGTTCCCTATGCAGTGGTGTCAAACTCAAATAGAAATATCAGGCTGTATATTGACTTAGAAAAACACAAATTGACATTATCCATGCTGTATAGTATTTGCATTATTTTGTTAACAATTCCCAATCACATTTTAATCGAGTTAGGAAGTTTTATTGGCCACCATTCTGACACCAATGCCACACACCAAAGAATTCACAGATCTAGTCCCTGTCCCTATCCCTAGGATAATACCTTCTTATAGTAGACACTGAAGAAATGGTTGTTGAATTGATTTATGCCACATGAATATTTTTGATAAGCAGCACTTAGTGGATAGAGTGCTGGATTTGGTATTAGGAAGACCTAGGTCTAACTCCTCTCTCTTACACTTACTAGTATTATAAAACTGGGTACATCATTTGCTCTCTCTTTGCCTCCTGCATCCAGCAACTTCCAAATATTTATATATGTTGCTCTAGATGGGTACAGAGAGAGTTCCTCCCCCAACCTTATGCTCCATAAAAGTCTTTCTTATGGACTTCTGTTGTTTTTCTAGAGTCAATTGTGAGGCATTCTGGGAGAAGCCCTGTGCTTCCCAAATGATTCTGCTTAGGGAGTCAAAATTACAATGAAAATGATGATTGTGAAAAGAATCTTTAAGCATTTATCTTTTAGTCTGAGATAGCTTAAAATTTTTCCTCCTCTGGGATTCCTCACAGAGATTAGAATATTGTCTTTGGTGTATCCTCAACCACCACCAGATGACCAGCATTCCATTAGCAGACCTGGATGCCATATGTTTGTAATAGAGGGATTTTTTTTCTCTTTCATGCTCCCTCCCTTCCCCCTTTTCCTTCTTCCTGTATTTTGGTTTGTTAGAGAGTTATAGAATGCTTTAGTAGATAACTTGGGCTATAGGAAAATGTCATAAACGGAATCTACCCTCAAAAGGGATGTTGAATTCAACATAGGGGGAGGTTTTACTCTTTGTTCTTAAACATGAAGGTATATATTACTGAGATTAATTAGAAGCCATGAATCCTTCAAAGAGAGGCAGCATGACCTAGTAGATGGAGAAATGAATGTAGATCTCAGGAAACTGAGCAGAGCCTGAGAACACCTGGGTTAGAGTTTTGTCTCTGACCCATCAACAGTATGACCTCGGGAAAGTCACTCAGTCTCAATGTTCTGGGTAACTCTCTAAGACTCTAACTTACAATGAAGGTGCCTATCTATATTAGCACATAGAGATTCTCAGAGTAAGGTCCTCATAGCAATGAAATGGGAGGTCTGGTCAAAAGATGAAAACAGAAAATCCTAACCAAAAGCCTCATTGAAGCTCCTACCCAAGGTTAAACAGATCCCAGACTCCTCTTACAAGTACCTTAATAAGACATTCAAGCCCCTCCATTACCTGGCACTTCCCTTCTTATAGAGCCTTATCTTATATTATCCTACCCAACACACTCTATGAGTAAATACAACTATTCTTTGCATCTCCAAAATGCCTTGCACTCTAGCCCAGTATATAAAATTCCCTCCTTCCACCTTTTTAACTGCTGAATTCTAACCCAACCTCCAATGGCACCTCCTCCATGAAACTTCCTCCAGCATCCCCAGTTGGTAGTGACCTTTCACCTAGGGTCTCTCAACTTACTATAAGTTCTCTACTTCCCAGATGTATTTCTCATGTAATATTACATGTTAAACATTTCATCTCCTTATTCAATTGTAAGTTCCATGAGGACAGGGACTGATGCCCTAAACTCTGAATATCTCCCAGAGCCAATCACAGCAATCTAAACACATTAAGCATGTAACAGATGTTTGTTAAATTCATGTTGAATTCGAATGTGTAAGTAAAACAGAAACCAGTCAATGTATCTGGCAAGACTAGAGGTATATCAAGAAAGTCACCCTACCCCGGCTCTCCCAGATTTCTTCCCTACCTGCTCCCTGGTGCTTTAAACTACTTGCAGAAGGGTCAAGTCTTTAATTACCCAACCAAATATAAGGCTTATAATTTGAGGACTCCATGGAGAAGGAACACCTTGACTAAAATTCATACTAAGTTCTAAATGACTTAGATGGGGTCCTGGATATGTCTTTGGAGCAGGGAAGAACAAGGGAGAGAGTGTAAGGATGGATGCAAAACAGATAACAGAAGAAAAGGCAGGAAAAGGGCAAGTTGAAAGGACACTGCTCAGGTTAATATTAAGTTAGGTTAGAAAACTAAAGGAGAATATTTAAGAAACTAGCTAAGAAATCTCTACCACAATAAGAGAAATAAGTAAGGTATAGAGATTTAGCGTCTATTCATATTCCCTTCTCCAAAACCTTCCTTGGCTTCCACCACCTATGGAATCAATCCCAAACTCTTCCCCCAACATGCAAGGCCCAGTACGGTCTGCCCCAAGTCAAACATCCCAGTCTTATCTTTTACTACTCCCCTACATGGAACCTTCACTCTAGTTGGGTTGGTGCATTCACTATTCCTCGAATGTGCCTAATACATGCCTCCTTCCATGCCCTTGCCTAAAATGCCTTCCCCTACTTCTCCAAATATTTAATTTATATCCCATTCTTAAAATTCTACCTTCTCTCACCACCTAAATCAACAGAAATTTTACCCTTTTATAAACGTCTACAGTATATGACACTTATTTGATAAAAATATTTTGTGTTGTTATTTTGACTCCCTTGTTGTTGTGGTCATTGATGTTTCTCACCCTTTGTTCTGTAAGAGGAGCAAAGATATCATATGGATGATGACTTGCACATGAATTAGATTTAAGTGAGGCAGAGCTGCCAAAGCCATCAGCCTCACTCTCACCTCCAGAGTCATTTTCACTTCCCTTGACTTTTCAGCTAATTGTCTCTTCGCTTTATAGTTCTTTGGATATCCAGTGTCTTTCACATCTCCTTTACATCAAGGATTGTCTTTTCTTTTTCTTTGTTTCCTCAGCACTTAGCACAGTTCCTGGAACACAGTACGCACCTAACATATGCTTGTTGACTGATTGACTAATAATAATAATAATAATACTTTATATTTATATAACAATACTACACAATTTATGGAACTTTTACACTAACAAAATTCTTTCCTTTTAATGTTGCACAGCATATATACATGACTTCTAGCTTCTAGTCTCTCTCCTCTCTAAATCCTCTCGATATCTTCCAAAAGAGTCTTCCTAAGGCATAAATCTAAACATGTCACTTCACTGCTCAAGAAACTTTAAATGCTCCCTATTTCCTATGGGATAAAATGTAAACTCTTCAACACGGCATTTAAGACCTTTCTCCATCAGACTTCACCCTAACTCTCCAGGTTTATTGTACATTATTCTCTTTAATGTACTCTACCTCCCTGCCAAACTGACCTATTTGTTATTCCATGAACTCAGCACTCCACCTCCCTTCTCTCTGTTTGCAGGCAAGCTGCCTCCCATTCCTAGCATACACTCCCTTCTTACTTCAGTCAATCAACAATGACTGAATAAAATGTCTACTGTACTAGACATTTTATTTACTGTACCAGACACTGTAGTAGGCCTAGGAGGCTTTAAAAATTAATAAATGGATAAGTAGATAAGCAATCAAATAAGCAAGTAGGCAAACAAATAAATAATATATACATATATATGCAAATAGATAAATGAATGAATGAATAGATCAATAAATCTCTGCCCTTTAGGATCATAGATTCTACAGGAAGAAGCAACATGCATGCACATAAAAACAGTACATACAAATTATGGACAGAATCAGTGTAAGAATGTCTCAGGGTTGGAGAACTACCAATTGGGAAGATGAGGAGAGGTTTCATCTTAGGTGATGTTTCAGTGGAACTTGGCAGGACATGAGGTGTTCTAGAGATAAAAGTAAGAAGGGAATGTGCTCCAGGTGTGATAACAGCCTATGCAAAGGGACAGAGGTAGGAGATATTGTATGAGGGGAACAGCAAGAACTCAGTTTGATTGGACAAAAATGTGTGAAATCAAGTCATGTGTAATAAGCCTGGAAGACTAGGCCAAATTCAGAATAAGTCAACAGAGGAAGGTTTATTTTGAAACTACTGACAATAGAGAATCACTCAAGCTTATTAACCAGGGAAATGACATGGTCAGATCTGCTTTCAGAATTCTTTCTTTCCTCCAAGACTCAGTTCATCTCACAGTAAGCATTCTCCAACACTCATCTTTATTAGCAACCATTCCCTTCTACTCAAATTATCAAATACATACTTAAATGTTTACATACTGTATGCCTCTTACAGAATATTAACTCTTTTAGTGTAAGGAATATTCTTCTTTTTGTCTTTGACTCATAACATCTCACACATCTGAGTATTTAATAAATGCTCGTTGGAATGATGTTGCTGTTTGTCCTTTGTTTTCAAAGAGGATCAATGACATCACACAATGACGTGAACTGGATTTAAGGAAGGCAGAGTTGCACAAAGTGCTCAGCCTCACTCTCTCTTCCTGGGTCATCAAAGTCCAATGGTAGGACAAAAGTCAAGATGACTGGTGATGGCCCAGGATATAGTCAATGATCTTGGTGCCTTTGATGTCTGACCAAGCTCTAAATGCCCCACGGTACCCTTCAAACACTGCTATGGTTGTTGAAACAAATTGTTCTCATCCATCCTTTCCATTAGGAAAAGTCTTCACATGCTAGGAGTAGACATCCCCCTAACTCACCAATGGGTTTAAGGGCCATCAGTTGTCTTCAATCTAGTGTCATTTGAAAATAAATGACCAAAAAGTCATAAAGGTTATTCAACTTATGTTAACTCTAAAAATACCAGAGAGCTCACACAGGTCATCACAGCACAGTTAATGTCAAAAGTCCTAAAAGCAAAAACACACAGCTCATTGGGTAGAATCCTTGTCAAGGATTTGTGGGAGACAAAGCGAAAACAAGAATCACACAAGATAAAAAGGAACAGATGGGATGTTATCACAGACTTATTAGGGTACTTAAGTATATTTCTATCAAAGTGTTTCTTCTTGTGATTATCCAAAATTTAAGAAAAATAGGAAGTTCCCAGATCAAGGAGAAAATATTACAAGCAGCCAAGAAGAGACAATTTGAATATTGTGGAAACACAATCAGGATAACCCAGGATCTGGCAGCTTCTACATTAAGGGATTGATGAGCTTGGAATATGATATTCTGGAGGTCAAAGGATCTAGGATTAAAGCCAAGAATCACCTAAACAGCAAAACTGAGTATAATGTTTCAGGGGGAAACATGGTCATTCAATGAAATATAGGACTTTCAAGCATTCTTGATGAAAAAACCAGAGTTGAATAGAAAATTTCACATTCAAATACAAGAAACAAGAGAAGCATGAGAAGGTAAACAGGAAAGAGAAATCATAAGGAACTTATCAAAGTTGAACGATTTACATTACTACATGGAAAAACTATCATTGTAACTTATGAAACTTTTCTCAGTATGAGGAGAGTTGACGGTAATATAAATGTGTCTATGTATGTGTATATATATACATTCATACGCATACATATATATACATACATACACACACATATATACATACATATATATGTCTATAGAGGAGCGTATATGGGCATATGAATACATATGTGAGTGTGAGTATATATGTGTACAGGTATACATAGAAAGAGGGCACAGGATCAATTAAATAGGAAGGGATGGGGTTTATTTTTACTTTATCAAATGCTTTATTAACTTCTAGTTTACATCATTCATTTCTGCAAGATTTTGAGTTACAAATTTTCTCCCCGTTTTTTCCACTACCCACCACCCCAAAATAGCGATCCCACTGGATAACCCCTCCTCCAAACTGCTCTCTCCCATATCTTCCACCACACCCCCTTCGACTTTCCAGTAGGGCATGGTGGATCTCTATGCCCCAGTGCCTATATATCTCATTTCCCAGTTACATGTAAAATAATATTAATAATAATAATATATATGTACATATATATTTAAACATTTGATTTTAAAACTTTGAATTCCAGATTCATTCCCTTCCTCCCTTGTCACCCACCCTTACTGGGAAGATAAGCAATTCAATATAGGTTGCATATATGTAGCTATGCATAACATTTCCATAGTGGCTATAATATTGTAAAAGACTGGCTATATTTCCCTCCATCATTTCCCACCTCCTACTTGTTCTATTCTCTACTTTGATCCTGTCTCTTTTCAAAAGTGGGTGCTTCCAACTTCCCTCCTCCCCAGCCTGCCTTCCCTTACATCATCCCCCCTCTCATCCCCTTTGCCCCTACTCTCCTGTAGGGTGAGATACCCTACTTAGTGTGTATGTCATTCCATCCCTAAGCCAAATTCAATGAGAATAAAGTTGACCCATTCCCTTTTGCCTTCCTGTTCTTCCCCTCCATTGTAACCATTTTCCCTTGCCTCTTCTACATGAGATAGTTTGCCCCATTCCTGTCTCTCCCCATCTCCTCTCATTATATTCCCCTCTTACCTCTTAGTTTCACCTTTTAAGTATCATCCCTTCCTATTAAATTGGTCCTGTGCCCTCTATCTATGTATAACTGTACACATATATACACACACTCACATATGTATTCATACATCCATATACCCTCCTATATAGACATGTATGTATGTATGTGTATATATGTGTGTGTATGTATACATAAACATATATATGTATGTGTATATATATACACATTCCTATTCCCTTCAACTATTCTCATACTGAGAAAAGTTTCATAAGTTACAATTATTGTTTTTCCATGTAGGAATGTAAATAGTTCAATTCTGATAAGTTCCTTATGATTTCTTTTCCCTGTTTACCTCCTCATGCTTCTCTTGCTTCTTGTATCTGAATGTCAAATTTTGTATTCAGCTCTGGTTTTTTCATCATAAATGCTTGAAAGTCCTCTATTCCATTGAATAACCCTATTTTCCCCTGAAAAAAATGATACTCAGTTTTGCTGGGTAGGTGATTCTTGGTTTTAATCCCAGCTCCTTTGACCTCCAGAATATCATATTCCAAGCCCTTCGATCCCTCAGTGTAGAACCTGCCAGATCCTGGGTTATCCTGATTGTGTTTCCACAATATTCAAATTGTTTCTTCCTGGCTTCTTGTAATATTTTCTCCTTGATCTAGGAATTCCAGAAACTGGTTGTAATGTTCCTAGAAGTCTTCTTTTTGGAATCTTTTTCAGGAGCTGATTGGTGCATTCTTTCAACCTCTATTTTGCCCTCTGGTTCTAAAACATCAGGGCAATTTTCTTTGAGAATTTCTTGGAGGATGATTTCTAGGTTTACTTTGATAATGGCTTTCAGGTAGTCCAATAATTTTTATATTTTCTCTCCTGGATCTATTTTCTAGGTCAGTGGTTTTTCCGATGAGATATTTCACATTGCCTTCTATTTTTTTCATTTGTTTGGATCTGTTTAATAGTATCTTGATTTCTCATAAAGTCACTAGCTTGCATTTGCTCCAATCTAATTCTGAAAGAATGATTCTCTTCAGTGAGCTTTTGAGATTCTTTTTCCATCTGGCAAATTCGGGTTTTTAAGGCATTCTTCTCCTCATTGCCTTTTTGAGCCTCTTTTGCTGTTTTAGTTAGTTTTTTTAGGTGTGATTTTCCTCAGTCTGTTGACTTTCATTTCATCATTTTCTTGCTTTGTTCTCATTTCTCTTCCCAGTTTTTCCTCCATTTCTCTTATTTGGTTTTCAAAATCCTTCTTAAGGTCCTCTATGGCCTCTAACCAGCTCGTATGTTTCTTGGAAGCTTTTGGTGCAGGAGTTCTGACTTCACTGTCTTCCTCCTATTCCATGCTTTGACCCTTTTTGTTCCCAAAACAGGAGTGTAAATTTGGATTGCTCTGGTTGCTTTGCTTACTTTGCTTTCTCATGTTGCCACTGAATTACTTGACTTTTGAGCTTTTGCCACAGTTTAACTCTGCTACCAGACAAGGGAGCTTTGTCCCAAAGCTGCTGGAGCTGATAGTTGGATGCCCTCTCTGATGCCTCCCCAAGCTCTGACAAGCTAGTCACACACCCCAGGACCTCCACCCCAGACAGTTATCCAGATCCAAGCAGGTAAAAGCAAGATTGATTACCCCTCAGACTGGTTGCTTGATCCCCCTACAAGCAGCAAGCCAGGAGGTGAAGCTGCCACATGGCTGTGGCTGCACAGACACCATGCCTCAGCTGCTTCTCCCTCCATGGGGTAAAGGCAAGACCTAACTCCTGAACTACCAGATCCCAAAGTCCACACTGCACTGACCTCTCACTTTGTCCTTGGCATCTATGTGTTGATAATTCTGGAAACTGCCACAGCTGCTGATGATCTGAAGTTCCTCCAGCCAGCAGCTGGTTGTGGCTGCCCTGAGGCTAAAATCTCAGGCTGGTGCAGGGCTGGGCTAGGCTCCCAGAATGCTGTGCTGACCCCTTCCTGCTGGCCCACTGGACTGTCTTAAGTGGGAAGTTAGCTTCTATGTGTCATTTTGTGGGTTCTGTAGATCCAAAGTTTGTTCAGAGTCATTTTTTTACATGAACTGGAGGAGGTGGAAGCCTTAGCCACATGGAAGTCCTGTTTCTACTCCACCCCAAAGGCTGACATTTTAAAAAAATAAAATTAAGAGGTGAGGAGGGAATATAATGAGAGGAGAAAGGGAGAGACAGAATAGGGTAAATTATCTCATACAGAGAAGAGGCAAGGGAAAACTGTTACAATGGGGGGAAGAAAAGGAAGGCAAAAGGGAATGGACCAACCTTATTCTTATTGAATCTGGCTTAGGGAGAGAATGACATACACCCTAAATAGGGTATCTCTCCCTACAGGAGAATAGGGAGGAAGGGGATGAGAGGGGAGATGATGGAAGGGAGGGAAGGCTGGGGTGGGGGAGGGAAGTTAGAAGCTCCTACTTTTGAAAAGGGACAGGATCAAAGTAGAGAATAGAACAAGTGGGAAGTGGGATAGGAGGGAGGGAAATATAGTCACTCTTTCACAATATATCCACTATGAAAATGTTTTGTGTAACTACACATGTACAACCTATATTGAATTGCTTATCTTCCCAGTGAGGGTGGGTGACAAGGGAGGAAGAGAATGAATCTGGAATTCAAAGTTTTAGAATCAAATGTTTAAATATTATTATTACTTTTATTTTACATGCAACTGGGAAATAAGATATACAGGCATTGGGGTATGGAGATCCATCTTGACCTACCAGAAAGTTGGAGAGGGGATGGGGGAGGATATAGGAGAGAGCAGATCGTGGGAGGGGGTATTCAGTGGGATCATTGTTTTGGGGTGGTGGGTCGGGGAAAGATGGGGAGAAAATTTGTAACTCAAAATCTTATGGAAATTAATGCTGTAAACTGAAAATAAACATAAAATTTAAAGAAAAGGAAAAAAATATACTTTGCCCCCTAATAGGCTGAATGTGGTCACATGGAGCCTGTAGTGGGAAACTTGTTTTTCAGGAAGGCATATACCTTTTGTTACTTTGTAGTCGAGTGGGTCATGAGGGTTGTGATGTCGTCTGACCCTGGAGAAGGCTATATATACTTCTGAGGAGAGATTTTGCTTTGGGGTCACTTATGGGAAGATTTGTGTGATTTGGCTAGATGAGACTCTGGGCAACCATTGAGCCCCTGGCTTTGAAAACCCTGATGTTGTTGCTTCCCTCTCTGGTAACTAACTATATGTATGTGATGGTCAGACAGCGGGAAGCCCTGTCTATTGGTCTGCTGAGCTGTGTTATTTTCTCTATCTGTATTTTTGTCTACTTGTAACTTCTGTTTGTATTCCCTGAAGTTCAGAGTGCTTTTCCCCCTGAACCAGGTAAATGATACATGTTTGATTAAACTAATATTGTTAACACTAAAAAAAATTAGGTATGAGCCAGGGGTGGGGATCCTGTGGCCGTCCTTTAGGTCCTCAAATTCAACCTTTTGGCTGAACCCGAATTTCACAGAACAAATCCCCTGAAAAGAATCTCCGAAGAATTCTGCAGTTGTCTCTATTTTAGCTGATTTTAGAGATTTTAAAATAGAGATTTTTAGTGATCTCTATTTTAGAGATTTTAGCTACCCAAAGTCATTCAAAAATCTGGTGTACTCTGCAAAGTAGAGTAAGGATCGAAGAATAATAGATTTGAAATTTAAAGGGATCTTCAGCCATTTGGAATAGATGGTATTGGATGAGAAAATCAAAGCTCAGAGAGGTCATTTTTCTGCTGCCTTAAGTATCAGATCAGACTCAGAGTCAAATCCATATATTTTGACTCCACGGTCAGTGCTTTGTGCATTAAACCATCCTGCTGACAATAATATATCAAGCACAACATAATGGAATTTTATGGAGAAAGATTCTAGTATTACTGGGAAGGAATTCAACATATTTCATGCAAAAAAGAATAGGAGCTGTTTACTTAAGTATTGTTCCAGAGGACTTCAGCATTTTGTTACTCAATATTTTAAATTCAGTTCTACTGTTTTAAGCCACTCATTCTCTCCCCTCCTTTGTTGCTAAACTTTTAGAAAGAACAATTTATACTTACTCTATCCTCTTCATGTCTACCCACTCACTCTTTATACCACTCCATGTGACTTCAGTGGCAACCACTCTACTGAAACTGACCTCTCCAGAATCACCAATGGCTTTCTAATTATAAAATCCAATGACTTTTGTCCTTGAATTTTCTGTAGTGTTTGACACTGTGGACCCTGGACTGTCTCCTCCTTTAGTTTTTGTGACCCCATTCCCTCCCTATATGTTCTCTTATCTAACCAACCCCTGCTTGTTTTCCTTTTGAGTTCATTTTTCTCCTTTTGTCCTTTAAGCATGCTTATCCTTCCCCTTGCCTCATTTTCTCTCCTCTATATATAGTTCCTGTGAGAGACTTCTTCTATCTGTGCAGCTTGACACTTTCTGCAACTTGGAGTCTTAGGGAGTAGCCTGGGACAATGAAAGGCTGAGTGACTTGCCGAGGGTGACATCTAGTACTGTGTGCTCTGAAGGCTGGACTTGAACTTCCTGACTTTGTGGTCAGTCTTACATCCACTTTGCCGCAGGACGTCTCAGTCACACTGTTTTTTATTGTTTCATTTTGAGGTTTTGTTGTTGTCACTTCTTTTAAGTTTTACTTCTAAGTTCTTTTTTCACATGACAAACATTTGTAGATTACTCCTATCTCATGAGAAGCAAATAAATAAGTATAGTAAAGTGTAGCAGTTAAGTAAAATTGATATTACAGTGGACTCCTCTAAAAGTAAATGCAATATTTCATATCTGTAGCATCCCCTCCACACACACATACCTATTTTTTAATGAAAAGAATTCTATTTTCTTTCCCTACCTCCCACACCACTGTCTCATTGGAAAAAAGAAAAGAAAGAAGCAAACTTCTTGTAACAGACATGCATAGTCAAGCAAAATAGATTCCCTTGATCACTGTGTATTGTTGTTCAGTCTTTTCAGTCATGTCCAACTCTTTGTGACCCCATTTGGGGTTTTCTTGGCAAAGACGCTAGAATTAGCTTTCCATTTCCTTCTCCAGCTCATTTTATAGAAGAGGAAACTGAGGCAAACAGCATTAAGTGACTTGCTCAGGGTCACACAGGTAGGAAGTGTCTGAGGCTGGATTTGAACTCAGGTCTTTCTGACTCCAGGTCTAGTGCTATAATCCACAGCACCACCTAGATCCCCCTAATAGTTGTATACAAATACATGTGTCTGTATGTATATATTTGTATATGTCTGTATATACATATGTATTCTCATAATCATATGGAAATACACCCACATATATACTTCAGCCTACACCCTAAATCCATTAATGTCTCTAACAGAAAGAATGTTTCATCATCATTGGTCCTCTAGAATCATAATAACAAAATTAACAGGGCAAGAAATAGAGAATTTAAACAACCCAATTTCAGAGAAGGAAATGGAATAAACCATGTATGAACTTCCAAAGCGGGGTGGTGGGGTAACTCCAGGAGCACAAATGCATTCTATCAAACGTCCAAAGAACAACTAATTCCAATATTTCATACATAGCTGCCAAAAATAGCAAAAGAAGGGATCCAGCGAAATTCCTTCTTGAACACAGATATGGTTTTTTATTTTCTTCTACCTGTGATACCTGTTTCTCCAATTAGATTAAATGATACTTGAAGGCAGGAACTGGAAACTGTAGATTCTCTCATCCTTTGTTCTAATGCTTATAGCACCCCTAAAACATCCTGAAATTCAGTTCCTTGAATTTATCTTGCCATTTTTATTTCTCACATTTCTCCATTAGCATCATTATACTGTGTACTATTTGTCTGCAAGCAAGCCTTCAGGCCTATATAAATACTTACTTGCCCCATGTGCTGAAACAGAGCTATGTGTTATAACAGCTGGCACTTCACCAGTTAGTGAGTAAACATTACATCCAGGGGTTAAAGTGGCTTGGAATAACTCCAGCTCATCTGTTCTTTCTATAAAGCTACAGGGCTGTCTTTTTAAAGTTTACAACATACACTTTAATATATTTTAAGTTTAACAATATAAAATGTGTCTTCTGTTATCTTAGGCCAGCACCATCTCCTTATAAATACTATTGGCCTGTGGAAGAAATGCCTCTTTTTTCAGCTGGTCAGTATTTTTGATTCATAGCCCACATGGTAGAGGAATGCTTGCTCTCCATTTTTCGTCCATAAATGATGATGACTATAATATAGGGCACCTCAAAAGTCTCAGTGGAGTTTCAGGCTTTACTAGTTTAAAACTGTACTGAGACTTGTGAGACTCCCTCTATAACACCTTTAACACATTAGCAAGAATAATACAAGTAGATCCCTTCTCATATTTTTAATTGGTGCCACAAAGTATGATGTAAGGTAAAAAAAATGTTATAGGGGACAGTTAATTCCACCAAAGCAATCCATAGGAAATGTGTCTCAGGCAAGTGGCCAAATGACATTACAGCTTGCTTTGTGGTAGATTTATAATGAATTCATGATGTTATCACAAAGTGTTGATTAAGTTTAGGCTCATATTTGCATTTATGTTGTATTTGAGTATATCTGTAATAATAATAACTGACATAGATCTAGACAGTACTAATTCAGAGACCATCTAGTCTGATGCCCTCGTTTTACAGATGGAGAAACTGAGGCCCAAATGACATTCAAAGTTACCTCAGAGAGAGGATTTGAAAACAGGTCTTCTGGCTCCAGAGTCAATGCTCTTTCCACCAAAACATTCTACCTCCCTAATGCCTCTTTTTTTATCTTTTTGGAGGGGGGAAGGCAGGGCAATTGGGGTTAAGTGATTTGCCCAAGGTCTCACGGCTAGTAAGTGTTAAGTGTCTGAGGCCACATTTGAACTCAAGTCCTCCTTACTCCAGGGCCGGTGCTCTGTTCACTGTGCCATCTACCTGCCCCAATGCCTCTTTTTAGAACACGAATTGTAGTACTTTGAAGTTTACAAAATGCTTTGCCTCCATCACCTCATCAGAATTTCACAATAACCTTTTGAAGTAGGTACTCTGAATATACCCATTTTATAGATAAGGGAGCTGCTGTTCAGAAAGACTGTCACATGGTCACACAGCTAGTAAACCGAGAAAGCAAGGATTTGAATCTAAAGAATAATAAATGTTATTATTATAAATTATGATAAATGAAATCATCATCTTATTAGTATAGTAAATTAGAGAACAAGAATTTGAATACAAATCTTCCTGCTAGTCCAACACTAACCATTATAAGACACTACTACCCATAACAATATTGGTGATTAGAGTAATAACACATTTGATTTATAAGACATTTTTCTTCCAACAAGTTCAGAAGTTTCTACATGAATAATATAACCTAATATATCTGGGTTGAACTGATGCTAATGGAGGAAAACTATGAACAAAATGAAACATTTCTTAGAACACAAGTCCTGTATGAGATAACTGGGGAAGCTACAATGGGTAGGTTTAACCTGAGAAGCTTACCTATGATGCTTTCAATGCTTAACCCTGCAGGGGAAAGGAGTTGAAGCTTTATACGGCTTAGTTTGCGTAGCTTTTTTTTAGTCTGGATCTGTGATTTCATTGGTCTGAAGAACTAACTATTAGAAAAACCACTTTACAAATGAATTTCAGCAACCATACTGCAACCTGTACCTTTAGGATCTAATGCATAGAATGTTGCCCAGGACAAATGGTGGCCTACAGAGAAAGCACTTGAACTCAGTTCTTCTTAACTCCAAACCCAACTGTCTGCTCACTATATTCATTCACCACAGAGTGGTCAGAAATCCAGCTAGGTAAATACAGATAAGCATACCTGCAGTAGAACTTTCATCTCATGGATACTCATACCCACTCCACGGGGTAGGTAGGTCACAGATATTAACATCGCCATTTTTTTCCCTGACTGAAGGACCATAGTGTGAGGTATAATTGTGATGTTTTTTATCATTAAAAAATATACAAGCATAGTCAAAACCAGATTTCCTCTTTATTCAGTACAACATAGGGTTATTTGCCACTATTAGAACTGAGGAAAAATGGTTAGTTTAAATATAAACAAAATACCATGGTCACTTTTGCAAGTTCAGGAAGAATTAAAAACCTGAATTCTGGAGATTTTGCTATAGGGTAAGTATTCCACATATAAGAGGAGAAACCCCTAAGTATAGAGAGGGCTAGGGGCGGCCAGGTAGCACAGCGAGTAAGAGAACCGGCTCCAGTGTCGGGATGACCTGGGGATCGAATCTGGGCTCAGACACTTAGCACCCACCCAGAAACACCTGGCCATGTAACCTTGAGCAAGTTACTTTACCCTGATTGCTCAAAAAAAAAAAAGTATAGAGAGGGCTGTCATTGTATGGTTCAAAGGAAGGTAGAATAGATATCCCTACCCTCTTCTTCCCTCACCCTTCTCCAAGGGAGATTTTAATTCCTACAAGGAGAGGAAATGGGAGGTTGGGCCCCTGCACTCTTCAGAAAGAGAGGATTTCAGGCTAGAATTAGAGGGATAGAGAGATACCCAATTAATAAATGTTTATTGAATGGAATTGCACTGAGTTGAACTGAGGATGAAAAGAAGAAAATTTACTCAGCAGTTAGAAGATAATGATAGAGTTCAGATTCTAGAAAATCAATAAAGATGTGCTATGTACCCAGTGGGCACAAAATTTGTCTCAAGTTTATGTTTTCCACCATGCCTCCTTGCAGATTCAAAATTTCATCCTACAATTTGTTCTTAATAGAGCTAGATAGATAAATAGATGATAGATAGATAGATAGATAGATAGATAGATAGATAGATAGATAGATAGATAGATAGATAGATGGATGGATGGATAGACAGATAGATGATGGATGGATGGATAGATAGATGATAGATAGATAGATAGATAGATAGATAGATAGATAGATAGATAGAT
>NW_027185791.1:18297390-18353121 GCF_028583685.1 Petaurus breviceps papuanus | reverse complement strand
AGATAGATAGATAGATAGATAGATAGATAGATAGATAGATAGATAGACAGACAGTCTGTACCTGCTTCCTTCAATATTATTAGTCTAGGGGATATGATTGGGTTCAATCTAATTTCCAATCATTTTGTCACTTTAGAGGGGAAAGGAAACCCCAAACTCTATAGCCAAGGCTTGACTCCTTTCCTGCCTAATACCAATTCCACCATGAACACACATAACAACTAGCAAAGAAAACCTATTTATCCATATCAGTAGCAAAACAGAAGTCAGAGAAAGTATATAAAGAAGGATATATAGCAACAATTCAGAGTGAAGGAGCTCTCCCACTGGGAGCAACATACCTCAGCTCAACCAAGAAAAAATCGTCCCAAATTTCACCCAAAATGAGATTCTCTGAAGTCTCACAAGTGTTGGGGAGAAGAGCATGATGCAGGCTGCCCACTCCTGTCATACCTTCCTGGAAGCTTTTCCTTCAGCAAAAGTGGGATTGGCCTTGTCCAGATTCTCTCTTGAAGCTGGAAGCCAAAAGTGCTCAAAATAGCTCAAAGTTCAAGGGAAGATCTGAAGCTTGAGGAGTTTGGAAGAGGATTGAAAAAGGCTAGAACTCTCTCCTACTCTTGCCAGCTCTGTCCTGCCTTTTAAGAAGGGCAGGGCATTTACTTCCACCAAGAAGAAAGTCTCATGCCAGGGGGCTTTGGGGCAGGGGTCATATTGTAGTGGAAAGTTGATTGCCTTAGATTTCCCTCAATTTTGTATGTGGTAAATTGGTTAATTCAGAAATGTATTTACACAGTATGTATGCTATGGTCGATTATCTCTAGTTTAGCCTGTATGGATTTTGTTTGGACATGCGTATTTTCACGTTGTTTTCCCCATTAGACTGTGGACTCTTTGAGAGCAGGGATTGTCTTGCCTTTCTTTCTATGTCCAGCACTTAGCCCAATGTCTGGTACATGGTAGCTACTTAATAAATGTTGACTAACTCACCAAATCAGTTATTTGATGAACGCGATCTGATCGGTAGACCTGTTAGCCCTAAGTTGAAATAGTTGTAGGAGGCAAGAGAGGGAAAATGGAATGGAGTGGACACTGTACTTCTGCGTAGAATCAGAGATGAAGGCTGGTTGGATCTACTTGGTCCTAAAAACCACATGGTTAATTTAATTAAGCCAGTGGAAAAATAAGTATTCAAACCAGTTGTCTGGCTCAAGGGAAAATCAAAACAACCCATTGATTGACTGTTTTCATTTTTCAAACTGGTTGTTGAGATGCTGTGTAGATACAGCCACAAGGAGGCCCATCGCCTGATGGTATGAGTATGTGAAGGCAAGGAGATTTTTGAGTGGAAAAAAAATCACATGAGCTGTCTTACACAATCTGTTATTGAATACTTAACTGCATATTTTTTTAAGTCACTGAATGTTAAGAAAACAGAAGCAAAGAACATGCGTGCGGGGGAAGGGGAGAGAAAAATCCTTTTTAAAAGGAAAGGAGTTCAGCAAAGTTTATCGTAATATAATGAAGATTAGATGAAGAGAATTGTAGTCAGCATTTGGAAATCAGTACATTTCAGGGAAAACTCTCAAGCAAAAGGAATTAATCCTTGTATAACAGCTCAAATTGTTAAAAAATTCCTCCCTTCCTTCCAGTATCACCTCCTTCAAGTCTTCCCTTATTTGCCCAGCTGAAAGTGATCGCTTCTCCCCCAGATTTCTCATGAACACTTTGGACCTGTCTTCTGCTCTCAACCCAGTCTCATCTCATGGTTATTTGTGGACCTGTCTTCCCCACATCTTCCCTGTGTCTTTGTACCCAATTAATAAATGTTTCTTGAATGGAATTGCACAGAGTTGAACTGAGAATGAAAAAAAGGAAATTCACTCAGTGGTTAGAATGTAATGCTAGAGTTCAGAATTCTAGAAAATCAATAAAGATTTCCTGGGTACCCCATGGGTGCAAAATTTGTCTCAGGTTGCTGTTTTCCACCATGCTTCCTTGCAGATTCGAAATTTCATCCTACATCTTGTTTTAAATAGAATTTTAATGTCAGCATGATAGGAATAGACCTTTACCTGAAGAATCTATGCTTAGCAACACTTACCTTTAATTATTTTGGCAGTGTGTTTATCTGAATGTGCTATATTTGAAAGCTTTGTTGTTGAGTCATTTCAGCCATGTCCAACTATCCATGAACCCACTTGGAGTTTTCCCAGCAAAGACACTAGAGTGGTTTGCCATTTCTTTCCCCAACTCATTTTACAGATGAAGAAACTGAGGCAAATGGGGTTAAGTGAGTTACCCAGGGTCACACAGCTAAGAAGTGTTTGAGGCAGGATTTGAACTCAGGTCCTCCTCTGTTGCTCTATCCACTGTGTCACTTCGATGCCCCATATTTGAAAGTACAATCATATGTACACTGTAGGATTTTCTCTATGCTGGAAAACACACACAAATAGTTAGTTGGATGGTTTCATGGATTATCTAAGATGAAGCCAAGTATATTCAGGCAGAAGAAGAGACTTTGTGAAAGATTTATGGAAGGAATGCAACAAGTATTTAAATACTGACTATTCCATGCTCTGTGCTCAATACCTTATAAGTATTATCTCATTTGATCACACTAACCTGGGAGGAAGGTTTGATTTTTATCTTCATTCTACAGTGAAAGAACAGGCACAGAGAAGTTATGTGACTTCCCCTAAATCACACAGCTAGCAAGTATCTGAGGCTCAATTTGAACTCATGTTTTCCTGGCTCTAAACCCAGCACTCTATCCCTTGTACCACCCAGCTGCCTAGCTAGAAACAAGAATCATACAGGATTCGGGTGGATAGATGGATTTTGATTTATGTTGCTGGAGGGAATGACCATGAGACCACGAAGGATCAAAGTCACAGTATTTTCATTTATTTTATTCTAAAAGACATTTAGAAGTCGGAAGAAATGGCTCCTCTCCACTTCTAAGTGGTCATTTATAGATCAAGTCATATGTCTAAATGGTTATTCCTTTTCTAATAATGGGTTGTGCCCTTACCCTTACCCATAATTCTGTGGTAAACATCATCAAGTTATTAGGACCAAAAGCAAAATTTTTGTTGTTCAGTCATTCGGTCGTGTCTGACTCTTCATGACCCCATGGTCAACAGGCCTTTCCATCCATTATTATTTCCTGGAGTCTGTCCAAGCGCATGCCCATAGCTTCCATGATACTGTCTATCCATCTCATCCTCTGCCATCCCCTTTCCTTTTGTGTTCAGTCTTTCCCAACATCAGGGTCTTTTCCAATGAGTCCTGTCTTCTCATTATGTGGCCAAAGTATTTAAAGGCAAAATACACTGATCTTAATCCCATTTAAAGGCTGAGAGTTCCTTATATATTTCTGTATACTCTCTTGGCAAATGAGGAAACTAAAGCTTTATATTTATAAAACCCTTTGAGGTTCACAAAGCACTTTATGAACACCCTTACGGGAGCCTCACAATGATCCTAAGAGGTAGGTGTTATCTTTATTCCCATTTTACAAATGAGGAAACTGAGGTTTAGAAAGGAAAAATAGTTTGTCTGTGGCCACATTGGCTGGTAAGGATCAGAGGCTGGGTTCCAGCCTACATTCTCACTCCAAATCCATCACCTTTTCCACTATGCTGCACTGTCTACTAAGCAAATAGTCCACGATGCTACATCTACTAAACAAACTAGGTAAAGTTTCATGGTGGTGGCATACTGGGCAGAATTTTAATGGTGATAAAGTCACTTTAGCGCCTTTCAGGGGGTTTTCATCTCCATCCTCTCTGTTTCCCTTCTACCTCTTAAGTCTGGTTTAGCTACGGATAAAAATAACCATTTGGAGTAAGCTCATCATTTGCCATTTAGTTATTAACAGCTCCATCCAGAAAGAACTATTACCAACACCTCAATCCAATTTATCAGCATCTACCCAAAACACTCATTTTGTAGCTTGTCATCATAAAGATTTATTGCCTAATTTAATTCACCCAATTCAGTTTGATTCAACAAGCATTTAGTAAGTGCTTATCTTTAAAATGAATTTGCTTATGAAGAAGACTAAGGGTTACATGCTTATTCATTTTAAGTTCAGCTCTGTGAAATTCAAAGGTTTAGAAAGTTTCCTGAAGCCTTCCTTTTTTTCTCCCTTTCCCCCCTTTTTATTGTTCAATTCAAGCATGATAAAAATCACCCACATCTGTTATTTATCTCCCTGTTCTGGTGCGAGGCAAATGTGTACATTTCCCCTGAGATAACATGAACCATATGGAACCCATGGAGTTATATGTATCACTAGTTTACATTTAATAGTGTCTGTAAATTCAGGCTTCTCTAAGGATTGTTCAAAGCTGCACCAAATTCTGGGGCACAACAGTTTGCATTAGGCTGTTTACATTTAGCAAATATATTGGTGAAAAACTTGCCAGCAGCTGGCACCACATCAGAGGAAGGGGGAGCTTAGACATGGTTTAAGCCACTCCAGAGATGGCTTAGCTGTAACACCTTCCATGGACTTGACTCCAAAAATCGTTTTGGACAGAAGAGAATGTATGACTTGACCATTGTAATGAAAATACTTAAGACTCAAACCACATCTCTTCTCAGAATTCCACCATCCAAAGTGTACAAGTCCAGGGTCCAGGTTTAGTCCCCAGGAAATCCCAGTTGGCAAACCTGGAGTGAGTACACTAACTTGATTAGACGATTTCACATCCCTCTTTCTCTTAAACTCATTCCACCTGTCTAATTTTCAAGTCAATTGCTCTTCATTCAACAAACAACATCCTGGGCTTAACACAAGCTCAGTGTCTCTAACTCTTAATCTCATGCATTTGTCATCAAATCGAGGCCATGGGGGTGCATTCCAGTTACCAGGTGGCTTTAATTCCAGAAAGACACATAATGACTAGTGGGTCAATTTCCAGAGGATGAGTCCAGTAGAAATTGTTCTGGAGGTAACAATCTGTCCTGGTTGTCTTTCTGACGTTTTTCCTCCCATGAAAATTTCCACATCCCATTGCCAGTTACAATGGCCTTCGGTGTTTATTGAAATCTATCTCTGGTTGTCTTCTGGTGCAGATAAACAGTGAAGTGTTTGAATTATATGGCAATAGCTTGTATTCTGTAATTCTGTTACCAAGCAATCAAATAAAAAATTGTGTCAATTTATATCAGCTGCTAGGTGACAGTCACAGTGGATAGAAAGCTTGGCTTGGAATTAGGAAGAATGGAGCTCACATCCTGTCTCATACACTTAGTGGGCAGCAATGTGACTCTAGGAAAGTCACTAAATTTCTTTAAGCCTCAGAACTCAATGGTCCTTAAAGTTGCTTCTAGTCCTAAATTAACGATCCCATGAAAATAAGATTCTGAAACCACCCTATGAACGCAACTTTAATATACTGGGGGTGTAGCCATGGTCTTAAGCGATTCTTTTCTACTTCAATTTCCTCATTCATGAAATGCAAGTGTTGAACTGAATGATTTCCCTTTTAGCTCCAACATTCTGTGCCTCTAAGTCATCCAACAAAGTCATCAATCATTCAAGAGCTGTGGTAGTCTTCTGGGATTGGAAGAGGATGGCATAACAATTGGGAAGGACCATAAAAAGGAGAGAGCAAGAAGAGAGAGAATCCACACTGAAAACGTTAGAGATGGAATAAGAGAGGGGAGGGACTATGGGACAATCTCACCAGCAGAAGGAATAGTCACTGAATGAGGACAAAAAGTCACAGGAGATAATTGTGGAGTGAATAGAACTCTGGGTTTGAAGTCAGGAAACCTGAGTTCAAATCCCAGGGTGGTATAGTGGGAAAAGCCTCAACTTTAGTCAGAGGAAACATTTCAAATCGTGTTTCTGATTTTGAGCTTCAGTTTCCTCAACTGAAGAGGGTGGATTAAAGGGGCTCTGAAAGCCTGTCCAATTCGAAATCTATTTGCATATAGCTATGATCTATGGAATGAGGGGAGTGAACTAAGTGACCTCTGAGGTTCCTCAGCTTCAAATCTATAAGTGTAATAAATGAATCACTGAATCCAACCTGCATTGCTCTGTGTCATCATAAGAAATGGTGTATGGACATTTGTAACATGAAGGAGCTTTTTGTTCTCCCTGATTTCAACCTAAGAATTTTAAAGATAAACCTCAAAATATCCTTAGCTTCCCTTAAAGCTAAGGAATTTATTTACCTGGAACCTATTCATATTTTTCAGCCAGTACCATTTCTTTATTTTTTTATTTTAATTTTTTTTTTTGCTTTTTTTGGAGGGCAGTTGGGGTTAAGTAACTTGCCCAAGGTCACACAGCTAGTTTTTTTGTGTTGTGTCTGAGGCTGGATTTGAACTCAGGTCCTCCTGGCTCCAGGGCCAGTGCTCTATTGACTGGGCCCCCTAGCCGCCCCTATGCCATTTCTTTATATCTAATACATTTTTTAACTTTGAATATCCTCAGTTTGAAGTATTCATTCCTTTGATTTGCCCTAAAATTATATGTTTCAAGGTTCAAGAGGGTGCCCCTTCTACCACCAAAGGATTTGGTAAACAAGTCCACTTTCATTTTATTCATACCTTTATTGATTCCATGACCTCAGATGACATTTCCTTTCCAACTTCATTTTTCCCAACTGAATAGTTTTATTTATTAAATTCATCCTCATGTAAAAGCCATTTCAATTTCTGAGTCATTCTTGTTGCCCTCCTCTGGTTGCTTCCCAGTTCCGTCCATGTCTTCCTTGAGGTACAACAGCACATAGATTCAGATGTTAATTTGATAGCAAAGAGAACACCTAGAATGTTTTTGTACTGCCTGGCCCATGTCTCCCTCCTCGACTTTGTCTCTCAGGATCCTTAGTTTCCTTCAGGGCTCAGCTCCAGTGCAGCCTTTCCTAATGCTCCTAACAGATAGAAGCATCTACACAAAATTACCGATTTTGTATGCTATACCTGTATGTACATATTATCTTCCTAGATAGAGTATGAGCTCTCTGAAGACAGGGGCTGTTGACTTCTTTATAACAGTTTTGCACATAGCCTGACACATGGTAGACACTTAATAAAAATTGGTTGATTGATTGATTAAAGAATATAGCTGTTGAGACACTCGTAGATTGAGAGGGGTCAAAACATTTTTTTAAAAAGGATTAAAACCCACACACTCAGACGTCTATAAAAAATTAAATATAGGCAACAAGATGAACTAAGGTCCTAACACAAGAAGGCAACTTTGACCTAATAAATATCACTGAAACTTTGAGGGATAAGAAGAATAAGTGGAAAACAGCTTTGGATAGACATACCTGATTCACAAAAGAAACAGGATAAGTAAAAAAAAGGTGGAGCTTGGGTTAATATTACCTGACTTGACCTAACCTTAGATTCAGATGGACATAGCCCAGGAACCTGAGCTCAAGAGCCCTAGGAATATCAGCAACCCTTCTAGACCTCTAGCCCTGCTACCAACCTGGCATCTGGAGCCATCCTCAAGGAAAAGGGACCTGCCATCAGTAATACAGTTGTCAACTGTGTTCAAGCAATGGGTGGGTAATATCAAGAGCCCTAGGAATAGGAAGGATCCAAGACTTCTACTTCCATCCCAGTCCTTAAAATGAGAGGATGGCTGATCTGGTAACTGCCACCATGGGGACTGCAGCACCTATCTCCTCAGGAACAATTAAAAACTCAGAAAATAAAGTTCTTGTCACCTTGGCACTGCCAAATGTTTCAATATCAAAAAAGAATATAGTCCTATCAATGAAAATGACATTGAAGAAGATACAAAATGCCTCAAGGGAATCTTTGCCTGTGTTCTGCTGTGGTTGTCATCCCCCCTTAGGAACTCTGTGTTCCTCTTTCTAAAATTCCCAAGTTCCTTCCCCTCTACTCCAAAGATCATAATAGTTCACTCTTTCTCAGGATTGGGAGGAAACATACTTTTGAATTGCAAATCACAAAATGCCAGTCATGTATCATATTACATTTCGCCCTGGGATTTGGAATTTTGCAGTCCCTTGAAACATTAGCTGTTGGCATCTGGAATTATACACTACAGTATCAAATTGCACTGAAATTTAACAGAACAAGAAAAATTCACCTAACAGCTACCTTGAGGTGATTTTCACCACAAATCTACACCAACAATGTCTGACCAAGATCTAAGGAGATGCCAAGGTCATTCACTGCTTCCTGGGCCATCACCAGTCATCTTGACTTTTGTCCTGCCACTAGACTTTAATGACTTTGGAAGAGAGAGTGAAGCCAATGACAGTGCAGCTCTGTCTCTCTTAAATCCAATTTACTCACAAGTCAAGACATCACCTGTAATGTCACCGACCTCTTCCAAAACAAAACAACAAACATCAACAGTACATGTAATATACATAGCATAATGCAAAGTTTCATTCTATACACATGCTCTTTGAATTTCTCAGACAATCCAGGCATCTTGAGTTCCTGACATGGTCTACTGATTTATTTTGGTTATTTTGTTCAAAATTCAGTTGTCTTCACTCCTGTGTAGATTTGCATTTTACTTTGGTATAACCATTTTTATAATGCATGTGGGCTGTTGATGATGCCATTAAACCAACAGGATTTTGAGATGTGCTCTGTGGTCATTCATTCCTAAAAAGGAATTTTCCTAGTTCTTTCCCAAAATGATTTTTCCCAGAACAGTTGCTCCTCAGGCACATCCCTCATCCCACTCATGAAGTGAGAACAAATGTGTTCTCTTTCTGAGCTTCTACCCAAACCAGTCCTTCCATTTTCTATTGGAAGTATCAAATATCTCTATATCCCTTTGAGCAGTTAGTGCTGCTATGATGTTCAATGCTTTATTCTCCTGAGTGCCTCTTCACAAGTTTTTTGGATAATCGAAGTATGAAAGTATTGATTCTCAACTCCTTATATGATGTATTTGCCAATTGACTGGTTTGTTCGATTATTTACTTATGCCTTTATTTGTTTGTTTTGTTGTTTGAGGCAGGGCTGGAAGTGCAGTGGCCTCTTAACAGCTCGACCCCACTGCTGATCGGTACAGAAGCTGTGATCTTCTCTATTTCTGATCTGGACCAGTTCACTTATCTTATGCCTGGTGCTACCTCTATCTCTCATTCCCAGGGACTTACCATATTGGTGCTGGATTAATTGTAGACATCTCTTCAGCTTTATCCCTGTTGCAGTTCAGAACCCCCAAGCTCCAGCAATACAGCATCTTCAGCTGTCCTATTAATAGGGAATATCAACATGTGCCATTCCAGCTATTGAAATTATTTAACAATTGATTCCAATTAGTGCTGACATTTCATTGACACACATAAAGCCTAGATACACAAGAACTATAAGGTGCCTTTGGACTACTTGATATCAGCATTTCTTCAAAGAATTCCACTGTTACTTCAATACATTCCGTGTATGGGTAGTTTTTACCATTCAGTTCTCCAAGGTCAAATACTTTTAGAGACTGTAATGGTATGGTCTTCAAAGGTCTCTTATGAAATAACTACAACTCGATGGTCATTTGTACTCCTTTGTCCAGGAAAGCAATGTCTCAATATTCTCCATGATTTCAACAATAAATACAGGTTGGAAAGAATAAAGGATAAAAAGGAAAAGGACCCATATGTGCAAAAATATTTATAGCAACTCTTGTTTGTAGTGGCAAAGAATTGGAAATCGTAGGGGTAGCCATCAACTGGGAACGACTAAGCAAGTTGTTGTAATAAGAATGTAAATTTTAAAGATCTTCCCTGCCCCTAGGCTAATGTGCACCTGAAGCCTGGGGTGAGGGAGGCTTGTTTTTCAGTAGATAACTTCTTGATTGGCCAGTGAGTCAATAAGGTTTTTACATTCTCTGAGCCAGGAGAAGGCTATATAAGCCCTGATGTGTAGCTTTGTTTTGGGACTCACTTTGAGAAGTGTTCTGTGATTTGATCTGAATTCTGGGAAGCCGTTGTTGAGAGTCCCCCGGCTTTGAAAAACCCAGAATGTGGAAACCCAGATGTTGACTGGGTATGGATGTAATGGTTGGACAGTTTGGAAATCTGTCTACTTGATGTTTCTGTCTTGATAATTATGCCTGTGTACTTTGAGGTTCAGGTTGCTGACCTTTTCTCCTGAACAAGGTAAACGATTTATGTCTGACTGATTAAAGTAAGCTTGTTAACCCATTTTGAAGTTGCTTTCCTTTAACAAAGCAGATCCAAGAACCTGTGTGAGCAGCCACCCTAGGGACTCCAGGGTGCTTGCTGCTACAGTTGTGGGCATATAAATGTGATGGGATATTACTGTGCTGTTACATATGATAAAGGGGATATCTTCAGAGAAACTTGGGAGGACTTAAACAAACTGATGGAGAGTGAGGTAAGCAGAGCCAGAAGAACAATTCAAGCAAGAAACAACAAAACAGTAAAGACAACAAACTTTGAAAGACTTGGGAACTCTGTTCACTACAATGACAAGCCATGATTTTAGAATACTTGAAACAAAACATGTTACCCACGTTTTGATAGAGACATCATTTTATAATAATGAAAATTGAGAAATGATTTTATTTTGGACATGGCCAATAAGGATATTTGTTTTGCTTGGCTAAACATGTTTTTGGTAGTGATTTTGTTTTTATTGCCTTCTCAATTGGTGGGGGATAAAGGAGGAGACAGGGGGAAGGGAAGGACAGCAGATGTTCACTTGAAAAACATATAAAATGCAGACAATTTTCAAAAATCAAATAAAAAAGAATAGCCGATGAAGTCGGTTCCATTTCTCATAGAGACAAGTACAAATTTCTTTCCTTGGACCCCTCTCCTTTCCCTGTAATCTTCATTTTCTATATTCTCTTCTCACAGGTATATATGATACATACAACAATCCTCAACACAATTGTAAGAGAACATAGCTCTTCCTCTCTGGAAAAGTACATATTTCAGGCTGGCTCAGCCTACATTCCCTTGTCCTATGACCTTCCCAAGTAGAATGGTTTTGTTCACAGTCCCACCAGATGTTCCAAGGGTTTTGAGGGTTTTGTCCTTTAAATCCTCATCAAAAGGGCAACCTTCCTGTCTTGTATCTATGTTCTCTACAGGAGAAGATACTCTAGATCTGGATAAGGTTGAAACTATCCAAGGCAACGACTCCTTGACAATTTTGCCCTTGTAATCGTTTCTTTACAGGGTATCTATCAGCTTTTAGCGACTGGACTGAAGCTGGTATGTCAATGCAAATTCAATGCCACTTTATCTCTAGGTTACATAGCTGGCCAATGTGTACTAGTTTCAATCTAAGCTCAACTGCTTCTTCAAGCTTTGTAATTCCACATGGTAGAAATCACTATAATTGAGAGTTCACACAAACTACTAAAGAGTCCTCCAGATCTTTTCCTGTGTCCTTCAAGACTTTTGAAATAACTTCAATATCATATTGGAAGTCTATCGATCAATTAGTCAACAATTATTTATTAAATGCATACTATGTGCCTGGCATTGTGCCAAGTGCTGCTGATTCAGAGAAAAGGCAAAAAGAGACATTTCTGCCTTCAAGAAGCTTACATTCTAAAGGGAATTTAAATCGGTAATATAAAATGAAGGTTTTCTTCTCTCTTCTCTTTGTATTTAGAAAATTTCCAACTCCAATGATCATATTATTCTGCCCTCATATGTGTTCAAAAGCTTTATACTATTCTTGTGGAGGGCAGGGGAAACTGTGATGTAGACTTTTTTCAGTCATTTCTGTCATGTCCAACTCTCAGTGACCCCATTTGGGGTTTTCTTGGCAAAGATAGTGGGGTGACTTGCCATTTTCTTCTCCACCTCATTTTATGGATGAGGAAACTATGGCAAACAGGGTTAAGTGACTTGCCCAGGATCATATAGCTAGTAAGTGTCCATGGTTAGATTTGAACTCAGGTCTCTTTTTACTCCTCAACCTAGCTGTCCAGTGATACATTATAAAGTAATTATAAAGTTAGATAGTTTGAGAAATTGTCGAGTGGCTAAACTCAAAGAATAGTCATTAATGATCCATTGTGAACTTGGCAGAAGGTCTCTAATGGAGTGCCTCAGGAGTCTAAGCTTGACTCTTTGCTGTTTAATGTTTTTATCAATTATTTGATAATAAAGTAAAGATGGGACTGACAGCTAGCACAGTGGGTGACAACAAGGGGCAGGACACAAAAGTGATCTTGACAGAATATTGAGCTGAATCTAGAGAAATGAATGACAATAGAGATAAGTGTCTCACTACAGAATGGGGACATGTGGTTGGGTAGCCATTTGTCTGAAATATGTGGGATTTTAGTGCATTGCAAATCCAAGAGCTGTCTTCAATGTTCTGTAGCAAACAAACAAACAAAAGTTAATTGGCTGTATTTAGAGGTATAAAGGCTAAGAGTAAGGAAGTCATAGACCCTTTGCAGTCTATCCTGGTCTGATCACATTTGATCACAAGTGTGTTGAGTGAAATGGTTTCAGTAGAACAGTGTGTAGAGGGGCGGCTAGGTGGCACAGTGAATAGAGCACCAGCCCTGGAGTCAGGAGGACCTGAGTTTAAATTCGGCCTCGGACACTTCACACACACACAAAAAAAAACTAGCCGTGTGACCTTGGGCAAGTCACTTAACCCCAATTGCCCTACCTTCCCCCCCCCCAAAAAAAAGCAAAAAAAATGGTCTGTAGAGAATGTTCAGAGGAGGACACCCAACATGGAAAAACACACTGAATCTATGCTTTTGAGGACAGGTTGAAGAAAATGGAGACATTTAACCTAGAGAAGAGTGAATTATGGGAGAGTAAATTAATGGGAGATGACAGCTAAGTCCAAGGATTTGATGGTTTGTCCTGTGAAAGACAGATTAGATTTGCTCTGTTTATTTAACCCCAGAGAGCAGAACCAAGAGCAAAGAATGAAAATCATAAGATAAAATTGAGATATCAGTAAAAACCAGCTAACAATTCAAATTGTCTAAAAACAATCTTCAAGTTCTTCAACAGAAACAACAACGTAACCATAAATGTTCCAATATTTTCCATGGTTACTTAAATCCCCATTCCATTGAAGTTTGGAGTGGCATACACTGGGAGAGGCGAAATGCAAACTTAAGTCTCATTTTTTCTCCATTTTCCAGAAGAAGATAATATGGCAAAATGTCACACCCTTCATGGACTTCAAACAGGAAAAGCCTTTTTTCACCAGGGCAATTACTTAGGAACTAATTATGCCGTCCTAATACCTTGAATGTTCAGGGACAAAAGAAATCCCCAAATGATTTTTAAATGTCATTTTAACATTACTTTCAGCCTTTATTTATGATAAAACTTTTTATCCAGATGTAGCAAAAATTGACTTGCTTTGAGTTTCAATTCAGATCAAAGCACAAACTGAAATATTCTCAAGGAAAAAGCCAGCAGTGGGGGAAGGAAACAGCTTAGCAAAATTTTCAGACAGATATACCTAAATTTGAACCTTAAATAATCTAGCATTCCCTTCATTTCAATTTAATTCAACACATGTTTATTCAGTTGTATGCTATATGGGTTCTGGAGTAGAGACACAAAAATGAATAAACAGTTCCCTGCCTCAAAACACTTACCTTCTACTGGGGGCATATAATTAATTATACACAGGTATTTCACAGATAACATACAGGAAGCATTGGAGTTTTGGACTCCAGCCTCCAACAGGTTCACTTTTGATCTGGTTAGACAGGCAGACACCTTCAGAGGGGTTAATAATCAGATTTATTTTAGTCTAGTATTCTCAAAGGGTTGCCAATAACAGGAATACCAGCTCCTATAGTATTCCCCAATCATCCTTCTCAAAGGGGCTGACAAGAAGGGGGGCAACTAGCTACCCCTACATCTTGATAGGGTCAATTGAGACAGGTATAGCTTGTGTACTCCCTTTTATGCCCTCAAGCCTTGATGGGGGCCAGTGAAGGCACACATAGATTCCCCTATGGGTTCCCCGTGGTTTTCCCCACTCACTGCCTAGTGCCCACTTCCTTTATAGGTCAACAGACAAAGAAGGCATATTGCCAACATTAAGTTCACAGGTTAACTTTAGCAATATTGTCATTCTTCACAAGCTTAGTAAATATCAATTATGTCATCCTCATATCTCAAGCAAGCCTCAGAAGGACTGTCTGTCACTATGATTCTAGGAATTACTATCTAAGATCTTTGGGGCTATTCTGGGACTTATTATCTAACACCTGGAAACTAGACATTGCCATGGTCATGGATCCTGAGAAACTGAACTCTTGAGAAGATAACAAAATCCTCCTTACTTACAACAGATAAGTACAAAGTAGGGATAGCTAGGTGACAGAGTGTCAGACCCGGTGTCAGTAAGACCTGACTTCACATCCTGCCTCATACACTAACTAGCTGTGTGACCCTGGGCAAGTCACTTAACACTGTTTGCTTCAGTTTCTACATCTGTAAAAATGAGCTGGAGAAGGAAATGGCAAACCTCTCCAGTATTTTTGCCAGGAAAACTCCAATGAGGTCATAAAGAGTCAGACATCACTGAACAACAACAAAGTACAAAATATATTTTAAAAGTAAATACAAAGTAATAGAGAATGAACAGCATACAGGGCGGTGGCAACTAAGCTGTATTTTTAAGCGAGCTGGGGATTCCAAGGCCCAGAGGAGAGGGGTGAAATGTCATTTACAAGCAGTGAGAAGCAGGCCATTTTGACTAGAATGTCAAGCATGTGAGTGATAGCAATGTGAAATCTGTTTACAAAGATAGACTGGAGTCAAGTTATAAAAGACTTTAAATGCTAAACAGAGGATTTTACATTTTATTCCAGAAAATTCGAGTTACATGATCAGATCTTGTAATCATATTTCTTTTGAAATACTAGCTAAGATTCAATCAATAGCAATCCAGTGCAAAATCTCAGCTGCCTACAGCTTTACTCATAGGTTGTTCCTGAAGACACTAAGAACTGATGTGTTTCCTCCCATTCACCCAAACACATACAAAATATTGGCCCTAGTGACCAGATCTAATTATCATGTGGAGAAACCCTGCTATGACATCACAACTTTGACTTCTTTGTTCTCATGGGGTCAGCTGTTCACTGAAGTATTGTTTTACCTCAAATAATGCTTCTATAGAACCAATTAACACGTTTGCGTAGGATATGCCTAAATAAAAGACTAGCAAATCAGTGTCCTAGGAAGTGATCTCCACATTGTCTCTGACTTTAGCCCTTCCTATCATACAATTGTTTTTTCTACCCAATTTTGGTAAAGGCATATCAATTCCAAGTTCTCCAATGTGTTCTCTATCAGGGAAAATACACATTCAGGTCTATAAAACTATCCCTTGAAGGTATTTTCATTGTTAATAACCCTCCACCCCACTCACACCCCCTTACCCCCACTAGAAGTGGCTTGAAAGAATGCTTGTCTAAGGAACCAGTTTTCCCTTGACTAAGTTAGAGCCCCTGATGCCAGGCCAGCACTAGAGAAAATGAAGCAGCACTGAAGGTTCCCTTTAACATTTGGTAATCACCTAGTACTGAGGCCCCTGATGGCACCGGTCAGGTTCAGACAGCATGGTTAAGGGAAGCTGGTCTCCTAGAAGTGCAAGGATTGTCTGGCAGCAAGGAAAATGTATGTATGTATATACATGTATATATACATATATATATACATATATATGTGTATATATATATATATATATATATATATATATATTTGAAACTCCCTGAGGCCTGGGAAAGGAGGATGGAAACATATTGTATGGAAAGCTTGAAATGCAGAGATCCAAGTCATTTAGAATTCTTATTAATTGATATGTATTTTTTTAAACCATGGAAACAAGGACAAAGGGCTGTTTGGGTTTTGTGTGTGTGTGTGTGTGTGTGTTTTGTGCTTTTTTTTAATGCTTCTTAGGATTTCGTCCCTTACAAAAGCAGCAGTCTCTGCAAGTCTGTTTCATATCTTTCTCTGTTCAAACTTACCCCTGGGATGATAGAGTGATATCACAAACACTTAATTCCACTTGCGTGGAGCCAGATCCTTTAAAGAAAAGATTTGAGGGACTTTTCTTTTTTCCCATATTTGGATGTGTGTCTCGCTTTCTAATTCAGAAAGCAGATGTTTTCTGCATAGCCTGGGAAGAAAATGGTTTGGTGTTTGCTGTGTGTGTGTGTGTGTGTGTGTGTGTGTGTGTGCAGGCATGAATGTGTGTGCTTACATGTGTGCATACACAAATTTTGTTTACAGAAAACCTTTGCATGATCTAAGTATGATCTATCCAGGGAAAATTCCTCTCAGGAGGAGGGTTAATCTCTATTACTCGCTTTAAAAAAAGAACTTTCCTTTTTTCTTCTCTGCAGAGTTTGTTCTTAATATGGAACAGCTGGATACCACACCGTTCTCTCACAAATAGCACAAAATGGAAAGTTCTTTTCCAGGACAGAATTGTTTGCGTTCTTTGTCTTGATGTGCCACCTGACTCCCCTTGGAGGGATTAGATTTCTCCACATCCATCATAGGAAAGAGACCACTGTCAAAAGACCAGCCATGCCTCTAACTAGCTGGCGTTCACTACACTGGATTTGAAAGAGGCAGAGGGACTTAGAGAAGGTAAATTCTAGACCAAAGTTTGGGACACAACCCCTTTTGTTAGCTAAACTTCTCCCCCTCCCTTTCCTCTATCTTCTGACCTCCACAGTCATTCTTTCAAGTGTGAGCTTGCAAGGTATCACTTTTCCAAAAATTTGGGCCTATAACTATAGGTATTCAGCTATGAGTAAAAAGATATGTCTGTAATAAAGCCAAACATAACAATTAATGTGTCAAGATTCAAAAGTGAATTTTGCAATACTAGCTCATGTTACTGCTGATGTCAAAGCTTACACATTGTTAATCTAATAAAAGTGCACTGTAAATTATCAACATGTCTGCCCAGCATGTAGGAATATGCTATTTGATCATTTGAAATTCTTTTTCAAAGGCAATAATCATCATTTTGCAAGGACTCAAAATTAATTGGTGAACTTCCAAAAAAGACAAAGTTAATGGCAGAAGTGGATAAACCTCATAAAGTGAAAAGATTTAGATGATCTACTCAAGTCATTTAATTTGGTGTGGAAATCCTCCATCAGGCAATCATTCTGAGGTCTCTTTGTCTTGAAAAGTTAGCTAATGGGGGACAATAGGAGTGGCTGTCCCTGAAACAGAGAATTGCAGAATGGAAAGGAACCCTCAGAACTGCTAGAAGGCCTCCCTTGAGGAAAGCTCTCTGGAAGGAAGGGGAACAAGCACTTATCAAAAAGTGCCTGCTATGTGCCAGCACGCTGTGTGCTTTACAAATATGATCTTACTTAATTCTCACAGTTCCAGAAGGCAGGTGCCATTATCTTCTCCATTGCATGGTTGAGGCAGACAGTACCCCTAGTAAGTATCTGAGGCCAGATTTGAATGCTAGTCTCTCTGACTCGAGGAGGAGGCAACTGGTGGCTCAGTGGATAGCCTGGAGTCAGGAAGATCTGAGTTCAAATCCAGCCTCAGAGACTTCCTAGATGTTTGGCCCTGGGCAAGTCACTCTGATTGCCCACCAAATGATCCCCTGGAGAAGGAAATGGCAAACCACTCCAGTACCTTTGCCAAGAAAGCCCCAAATGGGATCACAAAGGGTCAGATATGACTGAAAGAACTGGACAATAACAAATCCAGGCCCGGTGCATAGAACTAGCTGGCTCAGAAGCCAGTAGCAGCTCATTTCATTTGGGGATAATTCTAATTGTTAGGAATCTTTTCCAGATATGAAGACGCAATCTCTTTGTCTCTTTAAACTAATTCTGTTCTCTGCTGCCAAACAAAACAAGGCTTCTCCTTTTTCCATACTTGAAGACAGCCATCATATGTTCATCTAAGTCTTTTCTTCTCAAGGAGGAATTATTGTTATTCATCCTTCATTTTTGAACAGAACCAATGACTTCATCCCTAGTTTTTTGTTTGTTTCGAGGGGGAGGCAGTCGGGGTTAAGTGACTTGGCTGGGGTCACACTGCTGGTGTGTCTGAGACTGAATTTGATCTCAGTTCCTCCTGATTCCAGGATCAGTGCTCTATCCGCTTCACCACCTAGTTGCCCCCCATCCCTAGGTTCTTCAACTGATTCTCCTGTGTGTGAGTGAATCCATGGCTTTCCTGTCCTAGATTTCTTCTGCTGCTTAGTCTCCAGTTTTTCAGTGTTCTACAATGGTGGTACAAGAACAAACACTCCAGATATCATCTGGTCAGAACAGGGTAAAAAGAGACTACTCTTTCCTTAACTGCCCTACCTAGGATTGCCAAAGCGTAGAAACACAAAATCACAGATGCAGAAGCCGCAATATCCCCAACAAGCCTTTGTTTGAGAACTTCCAGTGGAAGTCACCAAACTTAAAAGCAGCTTCTGAACTACTCAAGGCAAAGGCCATCTCTCTGCTCTCATTTCCCTTAAGTTGTCTGCAGCATTTCTGCTATTGGTCACCCTCTCTTTCTGGTCATTCTCTTCTACCTCGGCAGAAGTTTCTGCTGGTTCTTCTCCCTACCTGCCTGACCACTCTTTCATAGACCCCTTTACTAGATCTGGAGCAGGTAGGCAGCCCAGTGGTTAGAGTGCCAGGCTTGTGTCTTCCTGAGTTCACATCCAGTCTCAGACACTAACTAGCTGTGTGACCCTGGGCAAGTCACTTAACCCTGTTTGCCTCAGTTTCCTCATCTGTAAAATGAGCTAGAGAAGGAAATGGCAAATCACTCCAGTGTCTTTGCCAAGAAAATCCCCAATGGGGTCATAAAGACTTCATATAGACAAGACTGAAACAAATAGATTACCATGTGGCTTTTGTCCTCTGAACATGAGTGTCTCCTAAAGTTGTTTTTGTCATCTTCTTCCTTCCCCTCCCCTCCCTTCCCTTCCCCTCTCTTCTTCTTCTCCTCCCCTCCCTTCTCTTCCCCTCCCCTCCCTTCCCCTCTCTCTTCATTCCCCTCCCTTCCCATGTGGAAACTGAAGCACCAAGGGATTAAGTGATTGGACCAAAATACCACAGCTGGCTAACGAGTAGCAGAGCTTCAACTCAAACCTCAGGTGTTTTTGGTTTTGTTTTTTTTTAATCCCAATTCCAATGTTCTTTCCATTGTACTGGCAACTAGATGGTGCTGGGTCTCTAGTCAGGAAGATTCATCCTCCTGAGTTCAAATCTGACCTCAGACACTTACTAGCTGTGTGACCCTGGCAAGTCACTTAACCCTGTTTACCTCAGTTTCCTCATCTGAAAAATGAGCTGGAAAAATAAATGGCAAGCCACTGTAGTAACTTTGTGAAGAAAACCCCAAAATGAGATCATGAAGAGCCAGACATGACTGAAAACAAATAACAATAACCGTAATACCTCCTCTTCCTTTTGGGTGATGTTTTACTTTTGTGGGTGTTAGAGCCTTTTTTCTTTCCTGGTAGGAAAGATTGGGATGATGTAGCTTTAATGCAATATTTACAGCACCTATGATCACGATAAAGACCATGACTATAAATATTGCATGACATTTGATTACAAAATATACCAAACTCTCCATATAGACAGAACTGAAACATTTATTTAGACAACAGAAAACCCAGTCCTCAAACCAATAAGCCGAATTCATCATAGTACCAAAGATATTAAGAAGCCTTAATAAAACTAAGAGCCACAGCACTCAGCCTTCCCACAAACCAATATTAGATCAATATTTACGCACAAACCTCTCTATCTCCTGGCTTGAGCACCTCTCTCCTACTTTCTGTCTGGCTCTGATTCCCAGCTTCCTGTGGGCTCTGCTTCCCTTCAGCAAACTCCTCTTGCCACAGGCTCCACGTGACTATATTCAGCCTATTAGGGGGCAGAGTTTACTTTCAAAGCAGAGGAGGTCTTCAAACTCCCCTAGGTTTATTAGGGGGCAGGAAAGATCTTCAAATTCCCATTCTCATTACAGATGGTTAATACAGAAAGAACTAAAAGGACTGAAGGATAATTGCTCTTTTGATGATAAGACCATCTAACTTGTAAGAGTCTGGCTTAACTCAACTCTTCTCCTGCAACCCCTCTATTCAAACAACATATAACCAAGTACGTCTTAAAAATGGCAGCCACATACATGGGGACTAGAAAAACAATTTGCTGCAAAAGATCATTCACTTTAGAGAATTCAGAAGATCAATGAATCATTGTGGCAAAGGTCGCCTGTTGCAATATGGAACTTTTAAAATTATTATTAACATTTGTAATTCTTTTAATAACATTAAATGAAATAGGAGGCTATCTGCACAATAAACTAAATGAAGGACCTGGGGTTGGGGATGCTAAGCTGGAGAAAAGAACCCTGAAGAGGGACATAATTGTGGTCTTCAAGTATTTAAAAGTCTGTCAACTGAAGAAATACTTATTCTTTTAGGCCCCAGAAGACAGAAATAAAAGGAATAGAATGAAGTTAGAAAGAGGCAACTTAAGGTTTGACATAAGAAAAAAACTTCCCAACAAAAACTCAAACCAGAAGTAGAATGAACTTCCTTGGTAGATACTGGGTTCATCATCCCTGGAGATTTTCATGTAACATCTTTTGACTGGACCACTGCTCAGTATATCATGAAGGGAATTCATTCATTCATTCATTCCACAAATACTTATTAAGGCAAGCACTCTGCTATACTCTAGGGATATAAAGACAAAAGTCAAAATAGCCCATATCCTCAAGAAGCTTAAAAAAACAAAAAACTAATAACTTACCCCCAAGATTCTAAGAACCAGAAACTTTGTAAAGACAAGTCTGCTTGACCACTTTTGTGCCAATCTTAGAATTATTGGGGGAAAGCAAGATATTTGTAGGGAAACGAGTGTGAAATATTTACAAAATAAATAATATACTTGGGGAAAGGCACTAGTAATTAGGAGAAGGGAAAGGCAGACTAGATGACCACCAAGGTCCCTTCCAACTCAAAAATTGTGATTTTTCCAGGATTCTATAAACAAAGCTCTGACTTTTTAAGTCATATATATATATATGTATATATATATACATATATACACATATATAACGAATACTATAAAACAATACAAAGTAACATGCAATTAATTTAAGTGGAAATGACATAGAGATCACTCTAGGTTAGAGTGGGCTGGGAAAGTGACTTGCTGTGGACAGGAAATGAATTTGAAATGTGCCTTAAAAGATGGGTGGTATTTAAATGTTTGGAGAGTTATCTGGAGAGAATTCCACATGTGAAACCAATGTTGGCAAGAGCCCTTTCTTTCAGCTTCCACCAAGCTAAGGATCCTTTTATGTAAACAAAAGATTTAATTAAGCAGAGAAGGCAACAATACTAAACAAAACAGTACAGAGGAAGGAGCATGGGATTTGGAATCAGATGACCTGGGTTCAAATGCCAACTTTGTTCCTGGAACCTTCAGTAAGTTACTTAATCTTGCCAGGCCTCGGTTCTCTCATCTCTACCCTTAAAGGGGCTAAAATAGAGGGCCTCTATGGTTTCTTTCAGCTCTACATCTATGAATGCATGAAAAATCCAGGACATGGTACCTCCTTAGACCACAAAGTCTGTGATAATAACAACAGAACTGTGTTCATCATGAACACCATTATGTAGATTATAATAAATCCCTTTCACTATAAAATGTAATTATCATGGAATATGGTATCAGTAAGTTAGTGTATTTTTCCTATACTTAAAAGTAAGTCTTGGGATGGCTTGGTGGCACAGTGAATAGAGCACAGGCCCTGGAGTCAAAAGGACCTGAGTTGAAATCCGGATCAGACACTTAACACTTACTAGTCATGTAACCTTGGCCAAGTCACTTAACTCCAATTGCTCTGCCTTTCCCCCTCCAAAAAAGCAAAAAAAAAAAAAAGAAGGTAAGTCTAGCAATGGATAAACCATATCCTATCAGTTAATTGATAAACATTTATTAAGCTATATGCCAGCTACTAGGGATACGAGTAAGAGGAAAAATTAAACACTCATTACTCTCAGGGAGCTTACATACTATTAGAAAAGTAACATACATACATGGTTATATTAGTTATGTCATACTGAAGAGGTTACCCACTAAGAGGGTTAGGGTTGCTCTGGAAACCCCAAAATGCCAACACACCAGGTCATACCAAATGAATTTACCTCAAGTCTTCTCAGCCAAAGAAAAGTAAAATTTACTACGAGTTCACTCGCATTAGAGACAGAGTAAGTCTGTGCTAGGTCATTCTATAGTGCTCTCACTATTCTATGGCATTCTATTACACTCTCACATCACGTGGCGTGTGATGGGGTCTTACCTACAGAATGTGGCGGGAGGAATCTAGGAGTGGTCGAGAGGAGGGGTTTGGGGAAGATCTTCAGGAGAAGTTAATGAGGCCAGTGGGAGATTAAGGGTGAGAGGTAGCTGGAGGCCACCTGGAGACCACAAACGGTGGTGGGCGAGGCCCCTTCAAGGGCGGGAAGTCTAGTAACAAGACTAGTAAAAAACATCCAATGGGATGATTTAATCAAGAATCCAAGGGGGCTCCCAGAGCCCAGGTCTCATCAATACAATTATATATCATATAATATAACTGTATAAATATATGATTTTGTAATGGTGATGTAATTTGAATTTGAAGATCCCTTTGTGTTGGCAAAGGTAGAAGGTACTTAGCACTTAGTAACTGATCAAGCCTCTGTTGGGGAAACAGAAGGTATGAACGCCTGTCTCCTGTTACTGATGTAAGAGGAAGGGGTTGGCTGAAGGAAGTAGGTAATACTGTGTATATAAGAAAAGGCCCAGAGAGGCACAGGGAGAATTTCTTGGGACCAGCATCTGGTGGCAGAGCAGCTACAGAAGAGAGAATGGTGAACTGAGCCAGAATTTCCTGAGAACTTGTGGTGGAGCTTCTTCTGAACAGGAGCCAGGATCCCAGAGCCCTGAGCCCTGAGCCGGCAGCCCACAGCCAGGAGCCAGGAGCCCAGGTGACTGAGGAAGCATGATTGGGATGCTGAGACTTTGTTTGTGCCTTGGTTGAGCCTTGAATTCTCTGAAGCATAAATGATGAAGGATCTGACATGAACCAGACCCTGTAAACTTCAGTGTGGAGTAAGACCTACCCAGAGAGCTGGACAAGGAACTGGGAGCTGTCTGCCATTGAACCAGGTGACAGTCTAGTGAATTCAGGTAGAATCTGGGACCATGGAAGGGGATCCAGGGAATCTGAGAACAGGACCCAAGTTAAGATGAAAAGACCTCTCCCTGGGTACTGAGTAAAGATGAAATTGACGTTTACTAGTGACCTAGGGGTAGAGGGGTTTGTGTATGATACTTAATAATTGATTACTGAATAAATGACTGATTGAGTTAATCAAGACTTCCCCATGAGTGGAAGACTTTGACTATTATACTTTGAGAAGTAGTAATATTGTGAATGCTGTACCTTGATTTTCTGTGAAAGTTTTGCTTTGATTTGTTATGGAATAAATAGACTGTTCACTATACTGTGTAATCAGAACCTTAAAAGCTGTTCACAGTAGCAGTTCTTCTGGAAAGCTTCTGTGCATGGCATTACAGATTTATATATAGCAATTAGTTATAAGTTATAACTATAATGAATCACAAAGTAAATGCAAGGTAATTTGAGGAGGGGCAGCTAAGTGGCAGAAGCAATAGAGTGATAAGTCTGGAGTCAGAAAGACCCACCTCTGTGAGTTCAAATCCAACTTTAGAACTTTATCCTTTTCTGAAGCCACACTGGCTCTCAGGTAAATGATCATCTTCCAGGTGAAGGATCATCTTATTAAGGAGGACACTGGCAAGTATCTTGCTAGCAATGACTAATAGAAAGACCCCCCACCACCACCACCACCTTGATTGTCACAGGACAATCTATTTCCTTTACCTTCATAGAGATGGACAATGGAGGCATTCTTCGACTCTTGGGGTATAACCTCCTCTTGCCATATAAACTAGAAAATTTTTGACAGCTTTTGTATGAGCAACAGATCCTCCATCTTGTAAATCTCAGCTGGAATAGAATCAGCACCAGGTGCTTTGCCGCATGAAAGGACCCTAATGGCATTCAAAACTTCTTCACTTGGAACTTCAATTAGGGAGGGATTGACTTCAACCTGAGGTAAACAGTCAATGACTTCAGCATTAATTGATGATGGTCTGTTGAGAACACTATGGAAGTGTTCACCCCATCTCTCTAGGATCATATCCTCATCACTAATCAATGTGGCTCCATCAGCATTGTAGTTGAGATGCACTATAGGTCTTTGGCCTATAAATAGTTTTCAGGGCATCATAAAATTGCTTTGATTTGCTACTATCAGCATAAAACCAAATTTTATCTACTTTCTTACTGAGCCAAGAACCTTGCATCTCTCTAAGCTTTACTTGTACTTTACTTTTGATGGCATGAAATACTGACTTCTAAAAGGTGGAAGAGCTTTCCTGCTGATAAACCCTGTAGAGTTCTCGTTTTTCACTTAGCAGTTTTTGAATTTCCCCATCATTTTCATCAACCCAGTCTTTGTGTTTGCAAGTGTTCTGACCCAGATGAACAAATGCAGTGTTATACACCAAATCTCTGAAAGGTGCCCACTCCTTTTCTGCTCCATTGTTGTCAACTGTGTGTTGGCTCAACTTTCCCTCCAAGTTAGCAACAAACTGTTCTCTCTCAGAGAAGAGCCCTAATTTTTTTGATATTCATTCTTCTGGTGGTCATTTTGCCTTTTGTTGAATGTGAATATTCAGCTTGGAGAGGATAAGTCTATGATCAGTCCAGCACTGTACACCACACATTGTCTTCATCACGGTCACATACTTTCTATCTCTTCCACTTACAATCACATAGTCTATTAAATGCCAGTGTTTGCTGTGAGGATGCAGTCAACAATGGAATAAGACAAGACTATGTGCTTACTCCCATGCTTTTTAGCCTGGTGTTTTCATTCATGTTGTCCAATGCTTTCAATGAGGATAGACATGGCATCAAGGTCAGCTACCATGCTGATGGCTGTAATGGGAACGCAAATTTGGAAGATCTTCCCTGCCCCTAGGCTAAAGTGCACCTGAAGCCTGGGGTGGGAGGCTTGTTTTTCAGTAGATACTTTTTGATTGGCCAGTGGGTCAATAAGGTTGTTAAATTCTCTGAGCCAGGAGAAGGCTATATAAGCCCTGATGTGAGGCTTTGTTTTGGGGGCTCAATTTGAGAAGTGTTCTGTGATTTGATCTGGATTCTGGGAAGCCGTTGTCCAGAGCCCCCCCGGCTTTGAAAAACCCAGATGTTGAAAGCCAGATGTTGACTGGGTATGGATGTAATGGCTGGACAGTTTGGAAAGCTGTCTACTTGATCTGTTTCTGTATTGATAATTCTGCCTGTATACTTTGAAGTTTGGGGTGCTGACCTTTTTCCCCTGAACAAGGTAAATGATACATGTCTGACTGATTAAAGTAAGCTTGTTAACCCATTTTGAGTTGCTTTCCTTTAACAAAGCAGATCCAAGAACCTGTGCTGGCAGCCACCCTGGGGAGGCTTGGGGTGCTTGCTGCTACAATGGCAAATTCTTCAACTTGAAAAGGCTACAAGCCAAGACTAAAGTGGAAAGACTGCTGCTGCATGATTTTCTGTTTGCAGATGATTGTGTACTTAATGCAGCTTCTGAAGATGAGATGCAACAAAGTGTGGATCAGTCCTCTGCTGTTAGTGCTGATTTTGGCCTAACAATAAACACCAAGGAAACACAGATGCTCCATCAGTCACCACCACACCATCCATACACGCAATCATCAATTACAGAAAATGAAGACGTTTTGGATGCTGTGGATAAGTTCATTTACCTTGGTAGTGTACTTTCCAGGGATATACACATTGGTAATGAGATTGATCCATGCATTGCCAGAGCTAGCTTAGTGTTTGGGAAGCTCCAAAGGAAAGTATGGGAGAAAAGAGGCATTAGACTGACTACCAAACTGAAGGTCTTCTGAGCCATTGTGCTGGCCTCATTGTTGCATGCCTTTGAAACTTGGGCGGTATACCAGTGCCATGCCAGGAAAGTGAATCGCTTCCGTTTGAATTGTCTTAGGAAGACTCTGAAGATCACCTGGCAGGACGAGGCACCAGACACTGAGGTCCTTACTTGAACTAAACTGCCAAGCATTCAGACTCTGCTTCAGAGAGTGCAACTCCAATGGGCTGGCCATATCGTTCAAATGCAAAACATACACTTGCCAAAAAGACTGTTTTACAGAGAACTCACACAAATCAAGCATTCATATGGTGATCAGAAGAAGTGAGGCATATAAGGGCACTCTGAAGGTCTCTCTGAAGAACTTTGGAATTGATCTTGTATCATGGGAGATGATGGCAAAGCCCAGTATGTTGTACCCACATCAAAGAAGGTGCTGTATTCTATGAGGAAAACAGAATTGAAGCAGCTCAAAAGAAACATGAGATGACCAAATTTAGAGACTCCACCCCAAATGTTCACACAGCTTATTTGTACCTGACCTGTGGTAGAGCATTCTGAGTTCCTGTTGGTCTGATCAGCCACAATCAGACACATTGAAACTTGATTCTAACATAGTGACGTCATTTTGGTCCCCTTCCAGAACAAAGGACAACAACCAACCCACTTAGACACTTTCTAGCTGTGTGACCCCAGGCAAGTCACTTAACCCTGTTTGACTCAGTTTCTTCATCTGTAAAATGAGTTGGAGAAAAAAAATGGCAAACCAATCCAGTATTTCTGCCCCAAAAAACCCCAAACAAACAAGTGGAGGGTCTCAAAGAGTTGGATATGACTGAAAAATGACTGACCAACGTCAGTGTTGGGAGGAGAGAGGCACGAGCCCCTGGAAAGATTAGAAAAGGCGTCATGTAGAAGGCATGACTAGGGCAATAGCAGACTTGGAAAAAGACTCAAGTTCAATCCCACCTCATTAGCTATGTGACCCTGAGCAAGTCACTTAGCTCCCCCATCTGCCTCAATTTCCTTATCTGTAAAATGGGGGGAATATTACCACCTAAATCTCAAGGTTGTTTTGAGGATACAAGGAAATATTTGGAAAAGTGTTTTATAAACCTTTAAAGTAAACGTAAATGCTAGCTGTTATTATTATTCTCACACTTATTACATGACTTGAAGTTTGAACAAACATTGATGCGATAGAGGCTTCACTCATCTCTTTACTGGCCTAAAATGTTAACACTTCAGGATCTGGTCTCTTTCCTTTGTTTTTTAGATTTGAATTCATGAAAACGAATCTTTCTGACTCCAGGCCAAGCACTCTAGCTCCCTAGCTGCCCCTAATATGCAATACATAAAAAATGTTAACTGATGGTTTTCTTACTCAATATATTGCCCACAATGATCCGTTTCCATTTGAGATTGACACCACTGTGCTATAGCATATGCCCCAACTAAAGTAATCCGTCCTTCCCCTGAATTTCCATCGAATTTTTTGTCTGTATTTACTGCTCATTTGATCATGAGTGTACCACATCTTCCCTTACTGGTTGCTTTTCATTTATCTATGTCTTCTCCCTTTAGAATTTAAGTTCCTAGAAGTAGGAGTCAACATTTAATGAATATTTAGTGATTATTTGGATAGTTGATTTGGGGTTACCAGAACACATGGAATGGTAGATACACTTAGTTAGCTTTTTAGGGATAAATAGGATGCCTGATCCCAAAGCCAAGACTTCTCAAACTCACAAGGTAGGCACTAATGCTGGAAATACCCATCCCTCACCACCATGCACTTATTGCTGCCACAGCTGCTGGGGGAAGAACAGAGTAAAATCCTCTTCCTCCAACCCCCACCTTCTTGGAAAGGGCTGGCAGAGTCCCAAAGTGCCCAATCCTTTCACCAGAAAGAAAACATAAACCCCCCCAGAAAAAGGAGTTCCATTTGGTGAGGATGGCCAAAAAGTGATGATTTTTCCTGCCTAGCAAACTATATACAAAACTGTCTACAAAATCTCCAATTTGGAAGGCACCGCAAAGACCATCAAGGCCAACTTATACAAAAAAATCTAGTGAACCTGAACAAGAAATAATAATAGTAGACTAAAATGTATTTGTAGCTTTATGATTTGCAAAGTGATTTACAAACATTCTCACTTCTCGGCATAAAACGATGCATAAAATTCAAAGCACTTTACAAACATTATATATTTTTATATCTACATCATACTTAGCAAATGGTTGTCTAGATTTTGCTGTAATTCTTCCATGGAGAGGGAACCCACTACATGGGAGGGTTTGTTCAATTTTAGGATAGCTCTAATTGTTAGAAAGTTTTCTTCTTACCTTTAGCTTAAATGTATTTCTTTCCATGGTTAGCTCATTGTCCCAAGTTTTGCTCTCTGGGGCCAAATCTCCAAATAGGAGTCTATTTCTTTTTCCAGTACAGCCCTTCAAATAAATTGCCAAATTCTCTTTTGAAATGTTTACCAAATGAAAACAAAAATTCCCTTTATTTAAAAAAGAAAAGAAATTCCTTTAAAACTTCCCCTTTAGAAATTTTTTGTTATATATAATGGCTCTCTCAGCAGGAGAAGAAGAAGAAATAAAGGAGGAAATGAAAGAGAAAAATTAAAAATATTAAATTAAAAAATTTATTTTAAAAAAACTTCCCTTTTATTTAGTGGTAGATACAAAAGAGGTTATGCTGAATTCTAACACTTGTAGTAGTTGGTAGAATGAGCAGGGAAGGGCATAATAAAAGTTCCAGATTCTTGGCAGCATTGCTCATTTTAGTCCGCTAACTCCCAACGTATGACTGGGCCCAAACACTAACCACTCAACCATCCAAAGCTTGTACTGCTTGCCTCCGCTGATAGCATCACCTCACTTTAAAGCTTCTTAATGAACAATCCTTTGCTGTGTTTTGCTTCACTCATTAAATTTCTATTAGAAGAATGTTTTTGAGGACACCTTAATTCTGGCAGCCGTCTCGCCAGCCCTACGGAGAGTTGTGGGGTTTTCATTCCCAGAAATGTGGACTCCTCCCCTCCCCCAATCGATCTTTTCATCTTCTCAATCTCTAAGCAGGGTCCTCTTCAGCCAAGTCACCCTTGGAAATGCATTTTAAGCCATTTTAGCAGAGAAAAATATTTGGATCTCTGCCTGTTTTGCAAAGTTGAAGCATCAAGTTACACACACAGAGCTTCTGTTTTTCTAATATTATGTTTCTGCACTATTTGAAAGTCCAAGGAAAGTCGAATTTTTTTAAAAAACAAACTGAAGCTTACTGGCGCCAGTGTTACATCAGTGACTGTAACTATCGTGTAACGTTGTATCATTGGGATTCAGTCAGTGATCTTAACGAGACAGACTGAATACAGGAGGTGAGCCCCAGATGTGGACTGGAGTCTGCGTAGGCCTCACTTTTGCTAATGCGGAAAGTGCATGTACAGCTGGACTTGTGCAATTCATCCATTAATGAGAAAAGTGTTGCCTCCTACCCACCTCTCGCTGGAAACGATGGTTAAATACCTGCATGTTAGCGTAGGTTTGATGGCCTCCTATGTGTCACTCCTTCAAAAGTCCTTGTTTTTAATGCATCGTAATCAGTTCACGGTTGCCTTACTCTTTCCCGTTGCCCTTTGGGTGAGCCTCAATGTTGATTCTTCTGAGGCTGAACTTTCCATGATTCTCAGCCATAAACAACACTGGACAAATTTTGGTGGTAAAACATGAGTAACTTTGTTTCAAGAAGAAACTTGGGGCCATCAAAAGAATTTTGCAATTTTCCAAAGACTGTTCAGTCCATGGCCCTGTTCAATTTTGTATCTGTGCTCTAATAATTGCTTCCCTTTATTTTTTTATTTGAAAAAAGTCTCCATAAACAAACCTAGGGCAACATCCACAAATTTAATCATCATTTGCCATGAAAGGTGAGTAGGAGGCAACACTTTTCTCACTAATGGAAAAACTTTACAAGTTTCACAGTAAATGTGCTTTCCATACTTAGCAGGAAAAGAAACAGGAAATTGAGGACAGAGGCCACTCTGCTCTCCTCAGAGACAAGGGATGTTGGTCTGGAGCTATATCTGTCAGCTCCCCTACATATTAGTCATTTAGGGAATGTGGTTTTTAGGTTTAATTAGCTTCTAATCACTGTCTCAATATTGGGAAAAGGAGGATCCCAAGTTCTATATCTGAGACTTGACCCCTTTCCCTTCAAATACCAGTTTTCCAATGAACATGCATAGCAAATATCAAAGAAAATTTATCCAAATGTATTTATCTAAAGAGATAGCAAAACAGAAATCAGAGAAAGCACATGTGTGTATAAGTATATATGTGTGTGCATATATATTCATATGTATGTTTATATATGCAAACACGTGTACATATACATACACATGTGTGTATATATACATATATATGCACATAAATCCACATGAGAGTGTATGAGAATATATACCTGAGAATACAGAATGAAGGAGCTCTCCCATTCTGAATAAGGTAACTCAGTCCAACTGAAAGAGAGTCCTAGGGAAACTTCCAGGCAGAAGTTCTCCAAAGGCCATAGTGTACCAAGCAGGGATAAGGACATGGTGGAGACTGCCCACTCCTCTCGTATTCAGCAATGCAAAGCAGGGTGGGCATCTTCCATCTTGAGGTTCTAGAAGCCAGAAGGGCCCCAAATCCAAAGAATCTCAACAATTTAAAGCAAGTTTGAAGAAGACTGAAGAGAGTGGGGTTATCTCACTCTTTCCATCCCTCCTCTGCCCCTCACACAGGTACACGGCATTCATCTCCACCAATGAGGAGAGTCCCATACTAATGAACTTTGGACTAGAGTTAGAAAGGAGTCAGGAAGACCTGGGTTCAAATCTGGATTCAGACATTTAATAGCTCTTTGACCCTGAGAAAATCACTCCACCTTTGTCTGCCTTAGTTTGCTTAACTGTAAAACGGGTCTAGTAATAGAAACTACCTCACAGGGGTGTTGAGAGGATCAAATGTGAGATTTGCAAAGCAGTCCTCATGGTGCCTGGCACTTCGTTGGACCTTAATTAATGCTTATTCCCTTCCCTATTGTGGGGTATCGATGGAGCAGGGCACCTGGCTGTCCACCTGTCATCTCTTGGTCTTTACAAGCCCATCTTCTCTCCCTGGAACACATTTTCCTACGGACATCTTTTATTCTGGTTCTTCAGAGTTTCTCTTTGGTAATATGCTACAGTCTGCTCACACTTACTGTGAGTCTCTCCTTTGTACTCCTTTACATAATATTTATTTTGGTTTTTTTTTTTTGTTGTTGTTGTTGGGTTTTTTTCTTGGGTTTTGTTTTGTTTTTTTGCTTTTTGGAGGGCAATTGGGTTTAAGTAACTTGCCCAAGGTCACACGGCTAGGTTTTTTGTTTGTGTGTGTTAAGTGTCTGAGGTAAGATCCAAACTCAGGTCCTCCTAACTCCAGAGCCAGCACTCTACTCACTGTGCCACCTAGCTGCCCCTTATTTATTTTGTTTTTATTATTTTTTTGGCAGCATAGAGCAACATGGGTAAAATATTAGTATTGAAATGATGAACCTTGCTTTCATAGTAAGAAGCTTAGAGTCAGGAGGAAAAAAACATTTTGCCATTTCCTAAAAACAAGTCACCCACTCTCTTCTTCCTTTTCAGCTTTGGGCCCAGATCATTGTTCATCTGTCCCAAATAATGTTGGACATACTCTGTGGGGTCTCCATCCAAATGCACACTGAAATCAAGGCAACAGACATTTTTATTCTCTTGGTCTTTCCTGTGTAGACAGCCAGCCTGTCCTCCTTTGAGTGATTACAGCTCTATTCCAGGAGACTCTTTGATATCTTGAAGCTTGATATAATAAGCATAATGGCATCTGCAAATAGAAGCATCTAAATGACCTCACCATCCACAGGGAATTAATCCTTAACTTGAACTCTTAAATGCATCTCCTCAACCACAGTGAGGAATATCTTTGCACAGAATAAATCTCCCTGTTTTATTCATTGCCTGACACTTATTATCAGAGAGTCATCCAACAGGATTGTTCCTGTTGCTATATTGTCCAAGGAATTCTGAACAACTTTGATGTGTGACTGGAAGACAGATTAAGAAAAAAAGATAATAAACAAACAAAAAAGGTGGGGTGGAGCCTGCTGAATCAAATGATTTTTGATAGTAGACAAACAATAAGCACAATGGTATCTTAAATTGCGAAGCAGCTAGGTGACACAATACATAGAGGGCTGGGAGTGGAGTCAGGAAAGACATGAGTTCAAATCTAGGCTCAGATAACTTAACTAGCTCTCCCCTGTCTGCCATAGATTCCTCAATTGTAAATAAGGAAAATAAAAGTACCTACCTCCCAGGGTTATGATAAGGATCAAATGAGATAATTGTAAAATGCTTGTCACTCTAACACACAGTAGGCACTTAATACATGCTTGTTTCCTTCTTTCCTTTCTTGTATTCTCTACATCTTAAAGTCAATTGTGAGATGGTAGTCCATGGCCAAGTATTACTTGCAAAAGTCACTTGCTCCCAAATAAAGCCCTCATTCAAGGCTGCCCATAATTCATGGATAAACGATGCTCATAAAGATTTTATATAAATGGATGAATAGGCATAGGTTAATGTTCATCAATGTTTTTTCAGTCATCCTTTCTCTTTACAAATGAGGTCCTAGATTATTTGCCAAACATTTTATATCTCCTCCTTCAGATACTATGTATTTCCACTTCTCAATGCCTTAATGATTGCATCTCCACCAGCATAAATCTTTTCTCTATGTAATTGGTCCAGTCACTGCTTGACTTTGTTCTCTTTAGTTTCATTGGGTATAAATGTGTTGCTTCCATAATCCTAGAAGGAAAAGAGAGGTTTACTTTATCTTTTATGATTTTTTTGGTAAATCTTTCCCATTTTGTTTCTTCTTGTAGTCTTTCCATTTTTGTCCCTGAATGCCCTTCTGATGACTTTGTTCAGTTGTATATCTTGCCAGCATTCCCTAGACTCTTTTTACCCTGCACTGCTTTTCTCTGCTTTATGAAACTATACTACTAAGAGTTGTAGATCTTCCATCTTCATAAGATTTTACAGAGCAGTTTATATTTTAATCCAGTGTTGTCTTTGGCAACCATCTCTACTTGACAAATGAATCAGACATTTACTTATTAAGGAGTTTTGCGGACTCTTTCGGTCTCCTTGTTGTGGCAATCCATTTATATTGGCTTAACTTCTGGATAAAATTATTGTAGTAGATGTCAATGTAATTTCTATTCTCCATTTCTCATTTTGAATAGTTTGTTTAAACAATTTAGAACTAAATATTTTAATCATAATGCCATATTATTTTCTTTGTTCTTTGTTCTTGTTTCTCTATAAATTCTGACCTTAGCTCTAACGAATCAACAATCTGACTATATACTTGCAGCTAACTCAGGGATAATTTCCAAGTTGATAATAAGTCTTTTCCTATCTGTTAAAATGTAGTGGATTTCCATTTTTGTGTTGTCAATTGTTATTCCATTCCATCAGATCCAGTTCTTACCAGGTCTTCTCTCAAAGAAAAGGTTAATGACATATAGGTGTAGGATTTCTCTTTAATTTACAAGTTTTTATTTACAAGTCTTTCTCATTCTTCTTCCTAAACAATACTTTTCCTCTCCATCCTCATTTTTCTCCCAACCTTGCACTGATCTCCAAGTATCTTTTATTACCCCTCAGTTGTTTTTAGTCATGTTTGACCCCCATTTGGGGCTTTCTTGACAAAGATACTGGAGTAGTTTGCCATTTCCTTCTCCAGCTCATTTTACATATGAGGAAACTAAGGCAAACAGGTAAAGTGACTTGACTAGTGTCACACAACTAGGAAGTGTTTGAAGCCAGATTTGAACTCAGGAAGATGAATCTTCCTGACTCCGGGTCAGGCACTTTATCCCCCGCGACGACTAGTTCCACACTTTTAGAATACCAAGTCAAATTGAAGCTTGTTAATGATCTAAAAACCATGTGAATCTGAGCATCCTCTGCCTACTTTCCCAAAACTCTGTTATCATTAGGGCAGAAGCAAAAAGGGGCCACACAGGACTGAAAACCATTTAAGCATTTTTTGTTTGTTTCACAGATTGCCTTGGCCCCCAAAGTTTCTTCACTGAAAGACATTTATCTACCTATATTTATATCTTTGTATCAACATTTTAAATGAAACAATAAGTAAGCAGACACCATGAGAATAATCTTAGCAACTATTTCATGGAATATGTGAGTTAAAAGTGGAGATATGCCAGAACCAAATTGTTGTTTAAAAATTGTGTTAAATTTTCTGTGTGAGCTTTTATACCTCGGAAATCAGGAAATGCTACAAACCAGGGCTTATTTTACTGTTTTGTTGATTATCTAGACTAAATAAAATAGTGGAGAAAATCTCAATAATGCAGATCAAACTTAAAAGTGTGCCGTGTGTACTATTTTTTTTTTGAGAATCAGTTGTTAAATATTTACCACCACATGCCTGACTATGAGAACTATGATGTCATGTACTCTCTCCTCTTCCTCACCACACACCCACTGCCTATATAGTATATTATATTAAATTATTATATATATTATATATAACATATATCAATAATATATACTATATCACATAAGAGAATCAGTAATATACTATATGTAATGTATCATAATATATTGAAAATATATTACAATATATTGTGTATTATAAATTGTAGATGATGTAACAAAGTCCAGGGAAATAAAGTGGCTTGTTGGTGGCAATACAGCTAAGGAGTGGGAAGACCCAGACTGGAACTCAACATTCCCAACTCTCTGTCTAGTACCGGTATTTATTTCTATTTCCCAGTATGCTTCTTTCTACCTGGCTTTGGATTTATATGTCCAGCCTCAGAAACCTGAATCCCTAACGTGACTCATTGGAGTTCTAATTTACTAATCCCTGTCTTATCCCACTTATTCTCTGTTTTTGATGTTAAAAAAAGAAAACAGTTGAAGATTTAAAATTCAGGCAATTGATTTGTACTTGAAATAATGAGATTGATAATTTATCATTCATTTAGTTAGGTCACATATAAAAGCTCTTTGTTTCAAAATGCCCTGGAGATCCGAAGATGATAAAACACAAATTTTCAAGACTTTCTGTGGGTTTTTTTTTCAGAGCACATATCTTTAAAAGTTATTTTATATATCAAAAGCAATCCTATTTCTAACCCAATATTTGCAAAGGAAGGAAACAAACGTTTATTTATTACTTACTGTGTACCTGACTCTGTGCTAAGATTTTTAGAAATATTATCTCATTTAACTTTCACAACAATCCTGGGAGATGAAGTCTATTGTTATTCCCATGTTATAACTGAGGAAACTGAAGCAAAGATTAAGTGACTTGCCCATGGTCACACAGCTAGTAAATGTCTGTGGTTGCATTTGAACTCAGGTCTTCCTGATGCCAGGCCCAGCCCTCTATCTACTGTTTCAACTACCTGTAAGATCTTGTTTAGCAATTACAGATGATTGTGAAATACATTGAAAAGTTGAAGCATGAAAGGCAATGTAATAGACTCAAGGTGGGATTTCCCTAGGTCTAATTTTATGTCAAAAGGAGCGGTGAAGAATTTTACCTCAGACAGATTGTATACAGTTTAAAAGACAGGTTTCCCTTAAATCTAAATCCAAAATATTTTATAGGCCTGTGTTATTTAAGCTGCAAGAATGTGACTGGAATAAACTGCCCCTAAGTCAACTCTTCTGTGAGCTTGAAGTACCCTAGAAAAGGCTGCTGCAGGGAGAACGATGTAGAAGCCGTGTTTGGTGGGAAGGAGTCACCTTTCATGATTTCCCACAAAACAGCTTCACAATGCCCTAGTGCGGCATCTGGCATTCTTAAAAGTGACTTGTGGATCTGTGGCTAATGAAACACTGGGAATCCACACTCTCCAGGTTGTAAAAAGAAAACCGCCCTTAACCCTTTACTGGCCTAGTGCATGACAAGCAGGCAACGAGGTTCCAGCCCATTCACCCTCCTGAGAAGGTTAAGCAGCAGCAACCACATCATCGAAAAAGAATAGTGCAAGCTCATCTTTTAAGAAGAAAATGCCTTAAAAACCTCTTCACCACTTGAAAATGTATTTTTTTAAAGTGCTGTAAAAATTGTATCCAGATAAGTGACCACAACTGCAGTGTCATGATCAGATTCTAAGACACGCAGACACACATATGTATATATGGAAAGGTATATGCAATTAGTCCTATAAGTGTGTATGTGTGTATATGTGTGTGCGTACACACATATGTATATACATACACATAAACATATATGGATATGTAGAAAGTTATATACAATTAGTCCTATAAGTGGCGCATGTGTGTACACGTATATGTATATACATACACATAAACATATATGGGTATATATGGAAAGTTATATACAATTAGCCCTGTGTCTATGTCTACATGTTTGTATACATATATACACATTTTTAAATATTTATATGGAAAGTTATATATAATTAGCTCTATAAATGTGAGTATGTATATATGTATATGTATACACACATAAATACATATACATACATGACATATAGAAAGATATATATAATTAGCCTTACATACATGGGTATCTATATGTAAATTTATATATGAGAAATTACATACAATTTGTTTTATATGTACACACATATACACATACATGTACACACACATATGCATATGTATCAGCCAAGTGGAGCAGAGGATAGAGCGCTAAACCTGGAGTCAGGAAGACTCATCTTTGTGAGTTTAAATCTAGTCTCAGATATTTACTAGCTGTGTGACCCTGGGCAAGTCACTTAACTCTGTTTGCCTCAGTTCCTCATCTGTAAAATGTGCTAGAGAAGGAAACGCCAAACCACTCCAGTATCTTTGCCAAGAAAACATCAAACAGCATCATGAAGAGTCGGACATAACCGAAACAACTGAACAACATTAACTATATATACCTATGTGTACATACACACACACTATATATATATATATATACACACATATATATAGTGTGTGTATATATGTGTGTGTGTGTGTGTGTGTGTGTATACACACAGTACACAGGTACAGGGGTGTGTGCCTCTGTGTGTGTGTGTGTGTGTGTAGAGAGGGGGGGGAGGAGGAGAGAAACATCTTGCTCTTAAAAAAAAGAAAGGAGAAAGAGAAGTTTTCCCACCAAGACCAGACATTGCAGGGTGGGGATTTTTTAAAAGATGCTTATCACTTTTACTTCTTGCATGATAAACTCCAAGATCAGCCCCTCTTCCAGGAAAGGTGAAGTCTTAAACAGGACTTAGATTGGATGAGATCATTGCAAACCACCAGCTTTCTACTTTTTTTAAGTGAAAGATCTGGAAAAGAGGCTTGAAAATATATTTTAAGTATTTTGGTCAGGGAATTTGATATCTTTAGAGAGAATTTGAGGTGGAGGCAATGGGAGAAAAAATCAGAAAGGATTCCTTTAGCAAACATCTTACCACTCAGATATATTTACACTTAGGGAGAGAGAAAAAGATGAGAGACAGCCAGCCGGGTTATTCTCAGTGGCCGTGGCTTCAGCTACTTCTCCATTCTCTCTTTCACTTTCCCTATGCTCTTCAAGACAATATGAATTAGTAAGTATTTCTCGAACACCTGCAATGTTCCCTGCACCGTACTAGGTATTTTCTGGTATGAATATGAATAAATAGTTTTCAACAGCCAGAATAACAACAAGCTTCATTCATTAAGTTAGATGATACAGTGGATAGAGCCCTGAGCCTGGAGTAAGAAAGATGTGAGTTCAACTGCTATCTCAAACACTTATGAGTCTTGTGACCCTGGGTAAGTCACTTAATCTCTCAGCCTTGGTTTCCTCATCTGTAAAAAGAGAATTGTTATAGCACCTACTTCATAGAGTTGTTGTGAGAACCAAATGAGTAAAGCACTTTACAGACTTTAAAACACTATAAAAGTTTTTTTTTTAAGTTAGCTTTTTTTTTAAAGTAGGATTATACACAAACGCATTTTACATATTCCTGTTTATGGAACCTCAGAGGTCCCATGACTTTCCAGTAAATGTTCCTTGTTCTATTGCCAGGACTTCCAAGTTTCATAGACATCTGAACCCTCCAACTCTCGTAGATTTGGGTTAGTTCAGTGGTTTGGACTCTGGCTACACCTAGGGGTATTCTTTCTTTTTCTTTTAGAATTCAGAATAGTAATTATCAACCCTGGTTCTTTGATAATCTACAATATCTCTATACTCAAGGAGTATCATGAAATTCTCAGAACAAAATGTAATTTGCTTTAAGAATATTTAGGTACCTATATCTGCTACATTATGTATGTATGTATATTATAGAATATATATATACATACATAAACATATATATATATTTGAGAGAGGCAAGAGGAAGAGGAGGAGGAGGGCAGAAATAGTGAATATTGACAACAAAATAACAGTATAAGACTTTATAAAAGCTGAGAATCCCTCTCTAAATAATACTGGTTCTACAATTCCATGGGCAGCTAGGTGGCACAGTAGATAGAGTGCCAAGCCTGAAGTCAGGAAGATTCATCTTTGTGAGCTCAAATCTGACCTCAGACACTTATTAGCTGTGTGACCCTAGGCAAGTCATTTAACTCTGTTTGCCTTAGTTTTCTCATCTATAAAATGATCTGGAGAAGGAAATGGCCAAATCACTCCAATATCTTTGCCAAGCTGGACACAACTGAAAAATACTGAACAATAACAACAATTCCGTAATTCACTGATGGTGAGGAAAGAACTGTTTTGTTAGAAGGATCTTCTAATCTAGACAGGGGCTTCAAGACCTTGGCCTTGTCTCCAGGGGAACAGAATAATCTTTGGACATTTATTAAACCTATCTCCATTGATTAAAAAAAAACAGTGTGGCAAGGAAATTGTGAAGCATACTGGATAAGAAGAAAGAATATATGTGGAGGAATTAACTAAATTTCTCCACAACCAAAACATTTAAAACTTTAAAGCTTTCAATACCAACTCAACCACATTGTTTTCAAAGCACTGTTTACTATTATTTTCTTTCCTAAATTCAAGAACTTTAGAAAAGAAAAAAAGGGGAGGAAAGAGTGGGTAGTCTTTTAAGTAACACTTAAAAAATCTGTATATACTGTAAAATATTACTATTTATTTTAGACCATGGGAGGAAAGTGATTTTAAATATATTTTCCAACCTTAATGAGTGTTTGTTTTTGCCCTTGATTTGGATTAAGTTCATCTGGGATCTGGGAAACACACTCCAAGAAACCATATTACTACTTATCAAACCATATAAAAGCTATGGTTTATCTCCTAAAATATGCCAAAGAATCATATAAAAAGATTGTTATTTTAAATCAAAGTAAACATTAAAAAAAAGCCGAAACTGGTTGAATTTTATATCTAGGTGTTAAAACAAAGAAATTGGAGGCCAATTATCCTATGAAGCTAGCTAGATTAAAAAAAAAGATGGGATAAAATCATTTAAATAGTTTTTTAATTTAGCTTTAAAAGAAAAGATTAAAAATATAGCTGAGTATATAAGATATGCCCTGTAGTGTGTAACTCAACTCCTAACTGCCCCCAGTGAGTTGGGTAAGCAGAAAGTGAATACTATATCCCTCAGACTCATAAGGGCACCTCTGAGGGTTTACATGGGATCATTTCTAGTGCAACAGCTCATGAGCCCCCACCAGCATATTTACCCTCAAGTTGTAGTCAGCCAGATTTATAGAGTTCTTAGAAAGGGATATTTACTACTAAAATTAAAGCAGTTGGTACAAAGCATGTCCACAAAAGTCTGACACTCTCTCACAAGTACACACAAGCCAGGGGAAAGTGGGTCCAAGCTGAGAGAGTCCGTGTACCAAAGGTTAACTGAAAAACGCCAGTTACTGGAGGTCCTTTGTGTTGTACGCAGGAAGATCCCATTATGGATGGCAGCACTTCTTGCTGAGATCGTTGTTATTCTCATTGCTTGTCCTTCATTCTCGAAGAGGACTACGACATCAGTGAAGCGAGACCATGACATGCAAGTGAATGGGATTGAAGTGAGGGAGGATCTGGGCAAAGCCACCAGCCTCACTTTCTCCTCCTGAACCATCTGGGTCCAGTGGCAAGATAAAGATCAGGATGACTGGAGATGGCCCCTACAGATATTTGTAGAACCATGAATATGCAATTAGTCTCTCCTTGGATTCTAATATAGATTTGGCTGCCAGCATCTGCTGTCCCTGGGGTTGATTTTACGACAGAAGAAGGGAAGGCATCCAAAATTCTCCAGACCATTCAAATCTTGCATGATCCTTCTCCCACCAAAAAGAGAAGACTCCTGAGTCAAGGACAAAGTGGGAGGTTCCTCCTTAGAGGTTTTACTAGAACACTGAATTCACTGCAATCTCTGACATGACTTCAATTCTCAAATAGCCTGATAGTTTACAGTGAAGTTTCCTCAGTGTATCTGAATATTCATTCTTATTGTGCAATGTGACTCCATTTCCAAGAACTTTTCACACTTAGTTTAAAACCCATGATTGATGGATGAAGGGATGGATGGAAACTGAGATTGATTGATTTGAGACTGTCATCATATTGAGATATCAGGGCATCTTATCACTTAATTTCAATCAAGTAGGGTATTTTAATTGTTTTGCTTAAACTAATCCTTATAGGTAAATGCTCTGACTCAATACAAGTTCTTTTGTTCCCACCCCTCTTCCAACTCCCTAAAATAGAAGTTCTTTATGTCTAGCATAAAGACCAGAGCAAAAGGCAAAACTGTGGTTATATGGTGCGGTGGCTGGAGCACTGGGTCCAGAGTCAGGAAGACCAGAGTTAACGTCTGGCCTCAAGAACTTACTAGCTGTGTGAACCTGGTGAAGTCACTGTATTTCTTTTTGCCTCCATTTTCTTATCTGTAGAATGGAGGTGATAATGACCCTTGTCTCCCAGAGTTGTTGTGAAGTTCAAATGAAACAATCATTATAAAGTGTTTACATAGTGCCTGGAACATAGCACTGTAAGTGTTAGCTATGATCGTCAATCGTGGACATCCAGGCAGCACCGTGGACAGAGCACCAGGCCTGGTGTTCAGAAGGGCCTCAGACACGAGCTGTGTGACTCTGGGCAAGTCACTTAATCCTGTTGGCCTCAGTTTCTTTGGCTGTAGAATGAGCTGGAGAAGGAAATGGCAAACCGCTCCAGTATCTTCTCCAAGAAAACCCAAATGAGGTCGTGAAGAGTCGGACAAGCCTGAACAGCAGCAATCATCAGTTGCTGACACCTGAGACCTGAGAGTGGCATTCTATGTCACTACCAGAGGCCTCCTTTTGCCCTTTCTCTTCTTTGTCTTTTCACCTCCTTCCTTTCTTTCAAATCCCTCCTTTTCCTCTCCCTTTTATTTTCCCTCTCCCTTTAGTCCTCTCTGTCTGTATTTTGGGGCTCCTCCCTCCCCCCAAAATTCTTACTTGTAGCCACCAGATAGGAGACTGAGCCCGACTCAGAGAGAAGGCCTTGGTCAGCACAGGGCAAGATTCTGATGACAGAAGCCAACCTGACCATTCAGGAATTAGAATCAGATTCCCAACAGTGAGTGCTGCTGGATATTTGTAAAGAAAATACAATGTTTTAGTGCTCTTCAAAATAGAGAATTTTACAGTTAAAATGAGAATGACTATGAGAGACTGAAACCCAGCTCAAACACACAGCCAGTTCATGAAGAGTTCTCTTAATTCTATCCAAACTGTAAAACGGGTGTTTCTAGGCTCCTGGTGCCTCATTCTACCCCAGAGACGGACCATGGTGGGGATTTAAGCCTGCCATATTTTACAGGCCGGGTTTGTCTTTGTCATAGACTTACTCACATGTAGACCCTGTCTGTGGCCAACTAATCAGATTTTGTATGACGCCTCTTGGGATGGGCACTGTAGAAGATACCGAAGAAGTTAAAAAAGGGAGTGGGGGAGCCTGCCTTCAAAGAGCTTACGGTCTAGTCAATAAAGCAAGGTCAGCATCCTGAAAAGCTTAGAACCAGCTCTAAGCTGTTCGTAGGAATTCTGAGAAGGAAAATCGTATGTTGGCCAAGATATCAGGGAAGATTTTATGAAAGAAGTCAAACCAGCAACAGAGGAGCTCCATAGGTGCTCCATAGTTTTCATGGCCCTTTCTCAGTCACTCAGTCCAATCACTTCATTTTACAAATGAAGACACTGAGGCCATCAAGTGTGTGTGGTTTGCCCAATATCACACAAGAAAGAAGCGGTGGGAGTGGCTAGGTGGCATAGTGAATAGAACACTGGCCCTGGACTATACCTGAGTTCAAATCCGGCCTCAGACACTTAACACAAAAACTAGCCGTGTGACCTTGGGCAAGTCACTTAACCCCAATTGCCCTCCGAAAAGCAGCAACAAAAAAAGAAGCGGCAGAGCTGCGACTGATCTCAGATAAAGGGAGTCCAACTCCGGAGCCTTTCCTCTACACCACTACTTCCCTCAGAAATGGGACCCTGCATATTCAGGGTCACTTTACTCCCCTATTTCCTAGTTGTTCACTCTCTTCAGTTGTGTCCGACTCTCTGTGACCCCATTTGGGGTTTTCTTGGCAACGATACTGGAGCGGTTTGACATTTCCTTCTCCAGCTCATTTTACAGATGAGGAAACCGAGGCAAACAGGGTGACCCTCACCTAGGGTCACACAGGTAGTAAGTGTCTGAAGACAGATTCGAACTCAGGAAGCAGAGTCTTCCTGACTCCCGGTCAGCACTCTATCCATCGTGCCACCCAGATGCCCCCTTTATCAACTAAGGAATCCAAAAGGGATTGCCGTACACATGTCATGTTTTAAGGAATCATCATGATCCCAGATAAGAACTAAGAGTAGGATTGAAATAGAAGGGAGGAGAGGAGGGAAAAACCTGAAGGCTTTAGGAAGAACCTTTCCAACATGCTGCTTTAATCAAAATTTCTTCCAATCATTGAAGTCTAGGGCCTAGCTTTTTAGCTGATATCCCAAAAGTTCACATCTAACCATGTCACTCCCTTGCTTAAGAAACTTCAATGGCTACCCATTGTCTGTAGGATAAAAAACGAACTCCTCCAAATGGCATTTAAAGCCTTGCAAGATGTGGTTCCACTCTATCTTTCCAAGTATATTGCATACTAACCCCCTTATTGTTGAGAATTCAGGGGCAGGGAACCTGAGGCCTCAGGGTTACCTGTGGGGCTTTGGGTTTTATTCTATGAAGTTTGGATTCAGTCAAAGGGTCGCATTAAGGACCTAGAGGGCCCATGTGGCCTCCAAGCTGCAGGTTCCCCACCCCACTCTAGATAAATGACCCACTCGCCCCTCTACTAATGCAATATTCCATTTTCTGCCTTTGTACAGAATCCTCAAGCCTGGAATGTTCTCTCCTTCCTCATGGGTACTCCTTGGAACCCTTAGCTCCCTTCAGGTCTTAGCTCAAATGCCACCTCCTTTATGAGGCTTCTTTGGGTCATTTATTGTTGTTTGCCTCTTTCTGCTTTCCCCATGACTAGCACAAAGCCTGGCATGTAGTAGGTGCTTAATAAATGTTTATTGATTAAGTGGTAGTGTCATCCCTCTTTACCAAACACATTACACACACACATACACACTCACATATATACACATGCACACATACACACACACAGAAGCCTGTGTTTTTATTTTGGGCCCATACTATACTTACTTATCTATGAATGTCCCGGATTGCAGGATGGTAAACTTCCTGAAGACCAGGACTCGTTCACTTTTGTATTTATATCCCCAGCCCTTAAGACAATACTTGCTACATACTAGGTGATTACTAAATACTTGTTGATTGATCGAGTGATTGATGAAGGGACAAGGGGAAGAGAAACATGCCAAAGCTAACTTCATTGTGATAATGTCAGCATTTATGTTATGTTACCAGTTTCAACATGTCAGTGCCAATGTGTATTGTGTTAACTGAAATAATTGGCCACCATTAGACTGGGGCAATAAAGACCAAAGAGTGCAAAGATCATTTAAGGGTGTAATGATCTGGTTTATTAGCACAGATGGCTCTGCCCGGTGCACTATTCACCAACATAGAAAGCAATAAGAAATAAGTAAAGATCACGATGCTCCTTTAAAAGTGAGAGTTTTGTAAGGTGCAAGATGGAGACAATTCCTAAAACAGATCACAAGGAAAATCACAAAACCATGACAAGGGTCACTTCAGTGGATGTGCCTTGTGTCACTATTTTAAAAACTAACAAAGAATGAAATGAGCACAACCAGGAGAGCAGTTTATATACATTGCTGAAAGAATTTTTGAAAACTATAAGTACTCTGATCATTTGTGATTCCAGGGGACTGAGGATGAAATACGCCATCCACTTCAGAGATGGAGCGAGGATGTTTGTATGCCGTCACTGAGGGAATTTGGTTTGCTTGATTATGCTTTTTTCTTGTAAGAAATTTGCTTTTTCTTCTTTTTTCAATGGGATTCAGGGAGAAAAAACAGAAATGCTCGTTCCTTTTTTAAATAGACAAAAGGGGTAGTGCTACAACGTTTAGATGAAATCACTGTATTATTAGTTTTACTTAACTGTTTCACTGTTACAAGAAAGCTCACTAGAAGGGGGAGGAATCTGCAAATGTTTGTAACATAAAAATAAAGCACACCAATAAAAGTGAAAGTTTAAAAAGAGCAAGAGAATGAGAGAGAGACACAGAGAGAATGAGAGAGACAGAGAAAATGCGAGAGACAGAGAGAATGCGAGAGACAGAGATTTAGAGGGTACATGAGCTATTTGTAATCAAATCAGCTGCTGACACTAAGAACCAGTGTACTAATACTCTCAAGATCTGGAGCCTTCAGGTCCCCACAGAGATGAAATGGTGCTTTGATCCAGGAAGTCGATGTCCCTTAAAGGAAAATTTTTCCAAAATGAATAAATAACATCTGTAGGGTATCTATTATTATCACCTACTAATTCTGTGAAGAAGAGAGGAGGGAGATACATGTAAGGAAATTTCCAGTCTAAAAATTCTTGCTATGAATCTTTCTCTCTGTCTCTCTCCCTGTCTCTGTCTGTCTGTCTCTCTCTCTGTGTCTCCTCTCTCTGTCTGTCTCTCTCTCCTCTCTGTCTTTCTCTCTCTCTCTCTCCTCTTTCTGTCTGTCTGTCTTTCTCTCTCTGTCTTTCTTTATCTCTCTCTGACTCTGTCTCTGTCTCTCTGTCTCTGTCTCTCTCCTGTCTGTCTGTCTCTCCCTCTCTCTCTCCCTTTCTCTCTCTCTCCCTCTCCCCGTCTCTTTCTCTCCCTCTCCCTTTTTCCTTCTCTCCCTCTCCCTCTTTCCCCCCTCTCTGTCAGCCCTCCCTTCCCTTTTCTCCTTTCTCTCCTCCTCAGTCTCCCACTTCCTTTTCTCTCCCTCTCTTCCTATATTTTATCTTATCTCTGCTTCATCTACCTAGTGTGATGTACCACACATTTCATTATTTTCTAGGATTGCATTCAAGTGTTCAGCAGCCTATCTAAAAACATCCGATACATATCCAAGCAATTTTTTTTTATTTTAGGGATTTGTGTTGTTTTAAATATTTGGGACATTTTGCCAATCAGAACTTTTCCTAAAACAATGTAACTGCTTTTCCTTGTGGTGTTGGAATCATGTTAACATGTTCAGCAAATAGCTTCCATGATAGTAATGTGATGTTTGAAATTGTTCCTCTACCTAGACAATGTATATGGCTTAGGTTTCTTTGGCTATCACAGATGTCTGACTGGTTACATTTATTTATTTTAATAGGTGACCAGAAATGAGTACAGGGATCTTTTCATTCTTCATGTATGTACACCCACTGTTTACCACATAGTAGTAGATGCCCAATAAATGTTTGCTGATTGTTTTCTATATAAAAATAACCTTCTCCATTGTAAATTTCTCAAAAGGGGGGCTTAAAAATATTTCTAATTTTTAAAGTTTTGCTTAACATCTTGTGTGGCCTTCCCCACAGTTTAATTTGGAGCACAGTTCAAAAAAAAGCATGAGACCGGGAAAAGATTGTTTAAGAGGCCCATATTTGCTGTCTTGTGTGCATATTCGATAATACTTACTATTTTAAACGCAAACATTAATCTTCAGTGTTATGAGGTTGCCTACCAACTTTTAAACAAATGCGGTGGGTGACTATATAGCACCATTTCATCTCTGTGGGGACCTGAAGGCCCCAGGCATTCACACAGAAGGAAACAGAATTTGTGGGATGCAGGCAAATGATGATTCTCCAAGTGTGTTCTGGGATAGTACTCTGCCTGATAAAAGAAGGATGCATCAGATCCGGTTACTTCTCTCTTCTTTCCACTACATGAAAGATTCAGACTTACTCATCACCATGCTGGCCATGAACATTAGATTATCACTAGATTAAGACTCCAGCTTCCAGTAGACAACCAGGACAGGCAGGGTGGCTACAGTTCCTATGGCCAGAGGCTCAAGAAACTGACCTGTACTTTGGAGACTCCAGATGGAGCCTGAGTCAAAGACTGGTAACTATCATAATCCCTTCTAGGCGGGTGAAGTGAAGAAGATTGTTCCACTCACTCCTCTTCCCCTGATTGCTTCTGAGATAGCTCACGATCTGAGCTTCCAGACACTACCCTCACCCTCTTCCCCATTGTGCCCCCTTCCCCCTTTCCCTACCCCCAGTTCTGCTCCACATTCTACAGGCACCTGTGATTAGGGGCTTCTTCTGGCCATACCTGAACAACTGAGGGGGCAAGCAGGAAGTGGTTGGGGGAGACTGCTGAAGCTCACGCAAGAGTGTTTAATTTTCTTCCTTTCCATTTTCATTATGTTCAATAAATTATGTGGTCACAATGCTTACTTTTTTGATTGTTGGAAGCTATGACCAGAAAGAGGAAAGTCTAGACATGGGGTGGAGATTTTGTTTTTCATATGTTAATATTTTATTTCATCCCCTAAATAAATGGTCTCCAAAGTAGGGCCTTTGTACCCTGATGGAAATATGTGATTATAACCCCAGGTTATAATAGTGCATGAGCAATTGATCAGAATGTAGAAAGATGGGTTAAAAAACACCATAATTGAAGTCTTGTCTCCAAAACAATTCCACCAAACCATTTATCACCTAGCATTGGCCCGTGCAAGCCTCTCCCACTACAAAGGCCAAGCTTCCAGCCTTTCCTTTTCTTCGCCAGGTGTGAGCCTCTTAGGTCAGTAATAACCAAATAACACACACCTACTCACAACTGCTCACCAGTTACTATTGGAAAAAATCCCCTGCCCCATTAAAACCCCGCCCTCCTCCCCACCCGGCACCTTCTAGCTAAGGCAGACACTCCTCAGATAGCTCTGGGAACCTGCACAATAGACTGCTAATTAGGTCTCATCTCTCCATTTTTGTTTCTGGAAGAATGAAGTAAATCAAACAAACATAAGTGGGTTGCAATCTGCAGCACAGAGCTCATTTCCTTTCCCCCAAAATCTCTCGCACTTTTGAACTTTCCTCCAATCATCCAAGACCAAAACCTCAGGATCTTACCCAATTCCTCACTTTCACTCACCCCATAAATCTAATCCACTGTCAGATCTCATTGTTTCCAACTCCACGTCTCTCACTTCTGGCCCCTCTTTTCTACTCACACAACCCTTACTCTGTCATAGGCCCTCCCTCCTCACTTGGCTGTTGTGATGGGATCCTACCTAATCTTCCTCCCCATCTCTAGTGTCTTCCCTCCTGAATCCAACATCCACAGATATCAAATTGATCTCCCTAAGGCAGAGGTCTGACAATTGTGACTTAAGGATCAAATATAATGGGAGAGATTATTTTTTCTCTCTTTTTAAATAATTAATTATTGATTTAGGACCAAGATTATTTCCCTTCTCATTTCCTCATCCAGAAACCCAAAACCTGTAGATTTTGGACATTGTTGAGATTGCCCAAATCCTCCAGCTACATGCTTTTTGGATCCTGGGTGGGAGACTTCACTCAACTAGAAAACCTTAGGAGAATTTAATTTAAGGTGAATTCTGGCCAATTGTGTTCCACTTAGGCAGGAGGCTTGGGCAGGGTAGATCTTTTGTCTACTGTGGGTGGTCTGGGAGCCAGAAAGATCAAAGTCACATTGCCCCAGCCCCTCATCAGAACAGGTCTACCTCTCAGAATAACACTCATTCTCCCATTATTTGTTAACCAGAGTTGATTTCCACCCTCAGGAACACCCACTCTTCTAAGGATATATAAGCATTGAGTGTATTCCATGAGGAGTTTTTGGTTTCTTTGTTTTTTTGCTTTCTGGAGGGGGGAAGGCAGGGCAATTGGGGTTAAGTGACTTGCCCAAGGTCACATGGCTAGTAAGTATTAAGAATCTGAGACCAGATTTGAACTCAGGTCTTCCTGACTCCAGGGCCAGTGCTCTAATCACTGTGCCACCTAGTTTCCCCCAAGAGGGGTTTTTGGCATTCAAGAGTACCACTGACCCCTTTTATTAACTATCCACTAGCAATAATTAACATATTGATTAATTACTCATAAATATGTCTCTCAAACTTTTTATACATCACAATAAACTCTTATTTGACATTTGAAGCCCTTCACCTTTCCAACCTTATTTTTCATTGCTTCCCTTCTTTCAATCTACAATCCATCTCTCTCTCTCTGTCTGTCTGTCTGTCTCTCTGTCTCTGTCTGTCTGTCTGTCTCTCTCTCTCTGTCTCTGTCTCTCTCTCGAATGCACACACACACACGCACACACGCGCGCACACACACACACACACACATGCACACACACGCGCGCACATGCACACACACACGCACGATATTCCAGGTCCCGTCTCCATCCCACTACACTGGCTGTCCCCGTGTCTGGAACAAATGCACTCCCACCCCGTCTCTATATCTTAGAATTCCTTGTTTCCTCCAAGGCAGCTCTTGCACAAGTTTTCTCCAAGAAGCCCTTCCTGAGCCTCCCCAGCTGCTAGTTCCTCCCCCCCCCCCACAATCCCTTTGTATTTACTCTGTATGTATTTGTCTAGATACAGGTCTCTTCCCAGACACAATACAAGCTCCTTGAGGGCAGGGATTGTGGGTGTTTACTTTGTATCCCCAAGTCCTAACATAGTGCAGAGCACACACATTGTGGCATTTAATAAATTCTTATGAACTGACTGATGGTTGCAGGGAATTTCCAAATTGATGAGATCACAGCTCCATATTTTCTTTTGGTTTCAACATCTACAAACTAGCTGAATCTGTGAATTCATTAAAAAGACCACAGGAAGAATATGATATGTGATGAGAAGAGTCATGCGATGTATTGCGAAAAATATTGGCAGAGTTCTAGATCTGAGTGTTTGGGGAAAATGTAAATATTTCACTATCAAGTATTTATTTGGCATTTGATACTAAAACAAAAAACCGCCCAAAACCTTTACTCCTCTGCTCCCACCTAAAAAAAAGATTACACATGCTAACATCTTTCTCACACAGAGATATACTGGTTATCTCCTGATATAATGTTTAAAAGAGTTTTTGCACTGGAAAATGTTATGCATTTTTCTTTCCCAGAGAAACATGTCCCAAAATCACCAACCTTCTTTTTGATGATAAATGACTGTCAGTAATACACTACTACTTCGTGTGTGTGTGTGTGTGTGTGTGTGTGCGTGAACTCAATCTTTCCCTTAAAGGATATTTTTTAAAATTTGGTTGTACATTTTTTTTACATTATTGTCATTTCCCAATATTTCACTCCCTTCCCCTACTCAGAAAGCTACCTCTCATCACAAATATCATATCCCCTGAACAAACAGGAGTCAGACCAAGGAAGGTTACAAAGTGGAGGTTCTCCCAACTACAAGTTCTTCTAGCCCTTGATGGCATGGGAGAAAGGTTGGGTTCTGTAGAGCAGCTTCTGGAACCATATCCTACTAGATACCACGTTGACTAAATAAGTGGGAAATGAAGAAATGGCAGATTGCCCCTGCTCATTCAGCAGCCACATGCAAAGGATAACAGGGCTGAGAGGAACAGAGAAATGGAAACAAGGCTGGATAAGATTGACAGCAAGCAGACCTGAAATTGGACAGAAAATACCAATAGTTGATGGAAAGGAAGAAAAAAATTGTGCTGTGGTGAGACGTCTGGGACCCGTCAGAGTTCCTTTGGTTTTCCCTTCTTAATAGGAGCTCAGACAGCAGAAGCTGCCTATTTCCCATTTCACTGTCTATGTTCTTCTCATTCATTCTCCAAAAACTGGAGGGGGAGAATAGCGAAGGCAGTGAAGGGGATGTTGGGAAGGGACATAAAAGGGATCCAGTACCCTTTTTATGGAAGGGTACTGCAGCCTACCATTCAATCTGTTGCTTTGGAATGTTTATTCAAGTTTCTATATTACTTAAAACTTCTCATTAAACCATGGTTTCTCTTAAACCATGGTTCCTTTTTTTTAGCTGTGTTTTGTGTCTGGATTCATCAGTAGGACACTAGAGAATGAGAAAAGGGAATTGAACTTTAGAAAGGACAAGAGACATTCCCCTCAGTTTGAGATGAAGTGGGGACCAGAGCATATCAGATGAAAGGAATTACATTTTAAACAGTTTTCCAGAATCATAGGCTCAAATATAAGCTCATGCACATGTAGCCGTTGCTTGAAAGTGGAGATAATTGACTGAGAAGGAAAATGATTTACTCCCTTGTGGCTAGCACCCAGTCTTGTGTGGGTGGAGCTACTCTTTCCCAATTCCCTTCTGTAGAATCTAGTTACCGTGCTAGCCTCCACTGCCTCGGGAGGGGGTTCCCTTGAATCTAACACCCCAAATGAAACAATGGGGAAGACACATGTCTGAGGCCACTAAGGTAACTGCCTCTGGTGGAAACAATTCCAATTCCCTATTCACCAAACTTCTTTTCTCCTAATATCCCCATTAACTCATTCTTTGTCCAGAAGAATCCATGAATGCTCTGGATTCACCTTCAATTCTGTGTTTAGGGAATTCAATAATATCTCTTCAATAAAAATTTTATTTGGTTCATTCAAGCCCTCAGCCAGACACTCTAACAATTTATAGTGTTCCCTCTTTGGTCCTCCCCTCTCCTCTCAATCATAACTCCCCTCTCAACTACTTTTGAACCAATGAAGTGAACAGTCATGAAAAAAGTCATTTTAAAGAAACAGATAAACTTTGAAGTGAATGCATACCTTTCCTGGAACAAGGAGAGCTTCATCATCCTCCTTCTTTGCAAACGAAGACTAGTCTTTCCTTCATTGGCCTTGGATGACTTCCACCTGGTTTAACCTTCTGATCATGGTAGCAGCAGTAACAGTGACAGGTCACCCAAGAGCCCCACTCGAGATTTTCAAGCTCCCCCTCCTTTTGAGTGAGAAGAAAAAGAAACTGCTTTACTGTGTCATGGTCATAGTCCCATTGTTCCGTACCAAACTCCTTTGTCCACCCACTGCCATTATCTTCAGTAACCTGCTGCACGTTCATATACTGGGAACTTTAATCCTTTGTGAGTGTGTGTGTGTGTGTGTGTGTGTGTGTGCCATTTGAGAAAACCTAGTAAAGAAAACAAGCTGAAGAAAAGTCCAAATCCTGGGGGGGATGGGGGGGTGCAATTTCCATTTTAGCCTGAGGGCACCCAAGCTAAAGAAGTGGCAGATGTTTTTGGTTTCTGCTGCTAGTTCTGGTGAGTGTTGAGGTGTCTCAGAATGTCAAGGGTCCCAGTTTCTGGTGAACCACCCCACTCCATTCAACACACTCTTGCATTGTGGATACCGTACATGCCAAAACTTCCTAATCAGACTAATTTCTTTTTTCCAGTTCTGGCTGTTTGGACTTTTTAATTTTATTTTTTGATATTCCTCTTTTTATTTAAGACTCCTTAACTCCCTATTTTCTTCATACTCATTCATTTGCATTGTAAATCAGACTGGATCTTGAGAATTTTTCACCTGATGTTCGAATCTCATTTTTTATTCTAAATCAGAGAGAATTTTAGGAATTCCTAACCCTTAAGTACATTCCATGTCTGAAACTCTGATCTTTTGAGGGGAGGTGATAGGGGTATGGGAGGAGGCTGAAAAGTTTTTATCTTTGCCTCAGGCATTCTGCTGAGCAGGCATATATGACTAGGATTGTTAGCCCACACTTACCAGACACAGCTTCTTACCACTCTATCCTAGCAGATACTTGGTTGTTGTCCTTCATTCTCTACAAGGACCAAAATGATATGTTAGAGTCAAGGTACAATGTGTCCAACTGTGACTGATCAGAAGAGTGGGGGCCATCTCCAGTCATCTTCATCTATATCTTGCCACTGGACCCAGATGGCTCCAGAGAAGAAAGTGAGGCTGGTGACCTTGCGTAGCCCTCCATCACTTAAATCCAATTCACTTACAAGTCATGAAATCACCTTCCCAATGTCACGGCTTTCTTCCATAATGAAGGACAAACAATGCCCAACAAAAAATCTGTAAGTAGTAGTAGATCCCCCGCTGGGGATCTGTCTAGTTTCAGCTGGGCAACACAGCTCCCACCATCCTTCCTTCCTTCCTTCCTTTCTTCCTTCCTTCCTTCCTTCCTTCTTTCCTTCCTTCCTTCCTTCCTTCCTTCCCTCATTCTTTCCTTCCTTCCCTCATTCCTTCCTTCCTTCCCTCATTCCTTCCTTTCCCCCTCCCCTCTCCCCCTCCTTTCTTTCCTACTTCTCTCCCTCCCTCCTCTCCGTCTGTCTACATAGGGAATCATACCCTTTCCTGGAGGTGCTCTTCCCAAACGAATATAAATTTTGATCGATAAAACCACACAGAATATCTTGGGGTTTACCATGCCAAATTTATTTTTAAGGACCACCCCTTAAACCCAAATCACTCAGGCTCTCATTGATTGGCCAACAATTGGACCCAGCCCAAGCAGTGAGTATAAATAGCAATTGTTTGTTTTGGCCAGAAACCCTGAAGGATTTCCCCCTCCCAGGTATTTTTTTTTTTTTACTAGTTAAAAGAGAATATTCTTTGCCTTATTTCTTACCTAGCCTTATCACTGAATGGGTGTTGCCTCAGACACACTGAGATCTGGCAAAGACCTTAGCTTAAAAAGGCCATGGTCTCCCACTGCATTCAGGACCATCTCCATTCCTCCTGATCTATACCTTGCCACTGGGCGCAGATGACTGGAGGAGAGAGTGAGGTTCATGACTTTGCGCAGCACTGCCTCACTTAAATCCCATCCATTCGCAAGTCATGACATCACCTTCTTGATGTGATGGTCCTCTTCCAGAACAAAGGACAAACAACAACAATAATCAGGCCAGTGGAAGCTTGGAATGTTCTACCATAGGTTGGGCATGAAGAGTCCATGTGAATATTTGGGGTGAGTCTCTAAACTTGGTCATCTCATGTTTCTTTTGAGCTACTTCAATTCTCTTTTGCTGGTCCTTTGCCTCATCTCCCATGTCACAAAATCAATTCCAAAGTTCTTCAGAGTGTCCTTATATCACTTCTTCTGACCAACATGTGGATGCTCGATCTGTGTGAGTTCTTTGTGAAACAGACTTTTAGGCAAGCACATTCTAACAACACTACCAGCCCATCAGAATTGTTCTCTCTGCAGTAGAGCTTGAATGCTTAGCAGTTAAGTTCGAGAAATGACCTCAGTGTCTGCTACCTTATCCTGCCAGGTGATCCTCAGAACCTTCTTACACTTATCAAGCAAAGGTCCTTACCACTCTGTCCTAGCAAGATTAGAGTGGAGATGGAAGGTGGGTGACCCTGAAGAGATAGAACAAGCAGCTATCCAGCTGAGATCATGGCACTAGCAGTCACTACTCTCAAATAATTATATGTTGTATATTTATGCTATTTTTGTAGGACCACAAGACTTCATGAGGAATAGAAATTAAAAAGGAAATTAAATTAAAATCAAAATCAATGATCAGAAATAATGACATCATCATGAGATACCACCAGACAGAGCTGGAACAGGTCCTGTAAAAGAAGCTCAATGACATCACCAGAGGATTCCACCATAGCCGGCAAGGAGCAGGTCTAGTGAGAGCAGGGGGTTAATAATAGCAGAAGATACTGATTGTCTTCTAATATTAGAGGCGTGGGTTGCTCTGACATGTGTGCTGCAGCCATATCTGTTCTCTATGTATGTCTTTCATCCGTGATTCCCAAGCATTCCTACTCTACCCATTTACCCACAGATGGTGTAGGAGATGAGGTCTTAGCTTGAGTGCTCTATTGCAACGTGTTGGGTTGTTTGGGGGTTTTTTTACTAGTCTGTTTGATCAAATATCTTTGCTTTAAACTAATTGTGTGCTCACTGCAGAAAAAGTAAATGTATTTGAGGGGGCTGGGAAGTTCTCCTGGAGTAACTCTTCTAAGGGCTCCAAGTGTGAGTCTGGGGTGGCTTTGGTATCACAGGGGATATTCATAATAAATTAAAATTACTGATTACGCCTGTCTCCAGAACCTAGGTACTATGTTTAAATCATCATTGTGGTTTGGCTACTGATTCCTTTACTGTGGTTAAATGATTGGCTATTTCTCTGATGCTAACTATATTACTTTCAAAACATATATGTGCACTTGTTTCTCTCCCTGCTCCCTTTCCCACAACTATTTTTTAAAATCTTTTGAGAAATTTTCACAAGTTCCAGGATAGAAGACGCATGACTGTTTGCAGGCACTACCTCACTGGTTTACTGGAAACTTCTCCCCAATCCCTGATATAACACACATACCGTACGGCAAGCATTTAAAAAGTTACTGCTGTGTCCCAAGATTCTGTGCTAGGCACTTACAGCACAAATTAAAAAGCAAAAATTACTGGGGCAAAAGCCTGTAATCCTAGCTACTGAGGAGGCTGAGCCCAGGAATTCTGAGCTTCAGTGGGTTAAGTGTCACACTGTTTGACATTGATATGGTAAGTCCTTATGGAGGTGGGTAACCAGGTTGCCTAAGGTTAATGCCCCAGTCAGATATAGAGCAGAGAGTCACTCCATGGTGGAATGTCTTTTCTCTCTTTCTACCATTTTTCTCTTTTTCCTTCCTTCCCTCTTTCCTTCACTCCCTCCTTTTTTCCTTCCTTCTTTCTTTCTTTCTTTTTGATACATTTCATTTTTGTTTCACTTCAAGCCTGAGTGATATAGGGAAACCCAATGGAAAATAAATAAATGAATAAAAACAATCTTTGTTCTCAAGAAGCTTCATTTTTCCATTCTAGTTCCTGGAACCCCTTCATGCAGTTCTTCTGAGAATGATATTAGTTGCTCCCTGGAAAATTCCCTCAGGGAACTCAATTTATCTTCCCACCCCCACCCCTGCAGTGGTAAATCTGGGTCCAAGAGACAGGGCTCTTCAGTGCGCATTGATTTCTGTGGGTTTCCCCCATTCTATACTTGTCAGATGATACTCAACGTAGTTTTAAAATTCATTAGAAAAGTATATTTTATGAAAGAGAACTCTCATATCTTTTGAATCAACTCTTCCTTATCTTTCTTCCATTTCCGTAAAAATTTTCTATTGTCTAATAATTCTCAACCTCAGAATGCATCTCAGATAGTCAATGGCAAATCATTCTTCCTTTCTCATTTTCTTTCTTTCTTATTCTTTTCTCTCTCTCTCTCTCTCTCTCTCTCTCTCTCTCTCTCTCTCTCTCTCTCTCTCTCTCTCTCTC
>NW_027185791.1:18258059-18297380 GCF_028583685.1 Petaurus breviceps papuanus | reverse complement strand
CTCTCTCTCTCTCTCTCTCTCTCTCTCTCTCTCTCTCTCTCTCTCTCCCACAGCCAAAAGCATATTATTTTTTATTAAAAGATGAGGGAAGGGAGGGAGGTGATGATCCTATGAGATGACCTGTAAGATCTCTTCTTGTTCTATCTTTCCATGATTCTATGATTCTCTAGGACTCTGTAAAGATAGACATTCTCCTATCCACACATGTACTAGAGCCAGCTTGAACAATTATTAACTTTTCAGTGTGAGCTTTTATACACTAGAAATTAGGAAATACTACATACAATACGGGTTTGGTTTATTGTATTCTTGATTGTCTAAACTTAAGAAAGTGATAGAGAAAATGTTAAAAATGTAGACTAAACTTAAGTGTGTTGTACATATATATATATATATTTCTTCCTCTCCTTTTCCTCCTCTCCCTCCTCATCTTCCTCCTCCTCCTTCTTCTCTTCTTCCTTCTTCTCCTTCTCCTTCTTCCTTGATTTTTTTCCTTCTTCACTGGTATTTTAAATTTTCCAACATATCATTACCTCTTCTTTAACCAACCTTAGAGCTCTTTCATATTCATGGATATTGTTCTTAACCAGAAAAATCGATTCAATAGGTATGAGCAATTCATCCCCTATAGAAGACTCTGGCAGCACATTGGAACTAATTTCCTCTGTGACAGTGCCCCCTCCTCTCCAGTTGCTTAGTGGTGCCGACTGATCCCTTGTGACAGATTTCTAATGTAGAAGATATGTGTCCAGGCTTTGTTCTGAATCCTTACTGCCACTGAACAATGATGACTTTGTTCTGGTATTGAAAATGTCTGCCCACACTATTTGGAAATATCCCCATTAACACCACATTCAAGGGTTACTGATTGACTCATAGTTAGTCATACCCTAGTCCAGTAAGGGGAGTGTATGAAGTTGAAAGGTGTGAAGATGGTGGAGCTAGCTAGTGATGTGTTTGGTGAAGTGGCAATAAGGCCTGTGGTATACATTCCATTAAAGATAATTACATGGCTCATAATCTTTATCAGTCCATCGAATCACCGCTTTCATGTACGCTACTTTATGACAATTACAGGGTTGCCAAAATGCAGAAGCAAACAATTCTAACACAATAAAATGAGGGATACTCCCCTCCCTCAACGATTTTTTTGAGAAACAGTAATAAAAAAGACTCACACATTTTATATTAGCTGGTGTATTTGATGTTTTGGTTTTCTGTTTTTATACCTTTTTTAAAAGGGACAGCCAAAATGAGGGCTGGTTCCTTTTACACATACACCATCAGGTTCAAAGGTTTTCAGACTTTTGATGACTGTTTTCTTATAAATCACATTCCTTAATGTTTACAGAACATCTCGACCCAATTTATTAAAAAACTCTGAGGGCTTTTTCCATTACTTTACTAAAAAAAAAATGAGTTTTCCAAACATGGATTTTTATATTAGAGGCTGGTATTTGATATTTGAAACTTTGTATTCTTGTGCAAATAAAGATGTGAAATCTAACTTTTGCAACTTTAAAAAAGGAGAGACAATTATAACTCCTAATTTAGGGAAGCTGGAACCCTCTAAATCTTTTGGCTTTATCTCTAGTTTCCAACTTGCAAAATTCCTCTCATTATAGAATGTATTGCCACTTTCCCACTACCCAGCCCCACCCCTTTTTTGGGTCAATATCTGTGCTTTCATAAGTTTAGGATATAAGGTAGAGACTTCCCCTCCCGATGAACATTAGCGGCTCATTTGTAATACAGTCTTAAAGAAGTGTTTGGGTGCACTTAAACTCACAAAGCTAGCACAGGCGAGAGGCTAAAATTAAATTTGGGCTTTCCTTTACAAACTATGAATTGTCCACTCATAGCTTCCCACCATTTACAGTCTCCAAACAGATCAATCAAGAGTGTTCATGGGGGCACTAAGTCAACTGAACTGTGAGTCTGGTCACGCTGGAGAAGGGCAGTCATTGGTGGACAGACTGGGCCCTAAAATTCCTAATTTGAGAAAAGAGCTAGAAATTGGCTAACGTTTAAGTCTAGGAGTAATTACAGGGGCCTAGTAGACATTCTATTACATATTGTTTTATTCATTCCATGCTAAAGAATAAGGAATTGAATGTAGTATCTGAACATGTCTGTGCATTTGCTAGGGAGACTGACTTCATTATGTTATAGTTACATGACTTGGGAATGGTAAAATTGGGCAAATTCAGGGAGGAAGTTGGGTTTCCAGCTGATGAAAACTCAAGAACTATTCTGATAAGTTAGAACCACACTATACAGCTAGTTTGATTATGTGTCTCTAACCTTTTTTTCATATTAAGCACCCACTTAAATATGCATATATACATACACATACATATGTATTTGTCTATAAATTATATACATGAACAATGAACTAATATATGTAATGCAATGGAATAGAGGAATATTTATTAAGTGCTCACTGTGTGCCAAGTATCGTGTTAAGTACTGGGCATACAAATAGAAAACCAAGGTCAAGGAGTTCACATGCTAATAGGGGAAAATAACACCCATAGGTGGGTTCAACTACAAAGCAGATCTCTAGTTCCTAGAATGCAACCAAAGGGCAGATGACAAAACCTAGGAGTCCTTAGGGTACAACGTCAAGTCAAAGAGAGATGCCCAGGGCTCTGGCGGGTATAGCTTCAGCGACAGAAGCTAAAGCCTGGGGCGACTTGAGGATCAATGGGAGGACACCCCAGCCCATGATAAGTTCACCATCTTTCAGGAAGAATTGTAGTTGGTGTCTCCCTGTTCATCCAAATTACATATTGTTGACAATAGGTTTGGTGGTTTCAAAGGTTGGAACAGAGCAAGGTTCAGATTTTCTAATCTCCAATTAAGGTATACATGTGAGGTCATCCTCCAGTCTCTTTGGGAACTAGGAAATAGGTGCAGGAAGTGAAAAGGGAAGGCTCCCTAGGCCTGTCCTAGCCTTGCCCTCAGAAACCAAATGAGATCTAGACCTCTGGGGTGAAGAAGGGGAAAAAAAGTATGTATTATAGATCTTCTATGCAAAAAAAATGAAAAATTAAAGGTGAGATAAAGAGCAAATAGTCTTTAAAATAATTTCCTTTATATAGGGAGGGGCTTACACTTATGATTCCATTGGCATAGGGAATTCACGATGAAAAAACTCTCTCTACCAATGCAGAGCTGCACATTGTAGGCACATATAGTTTTAGAGAGTTGCCTGGGAAACTGAGACATTAAGTGACTTAACCCCCAAAGTCACATGGCCAGTGTATATCAGAGGCAGGACTTAAACTCAGGTTTTCCTGGCTCCCAGGTTTACTTTCCATCCACTGCCTCTTTAATTTATTTAATAATCACACACACAAACATCTTGCTTTCACTAAAAAAAAAAGATTATTAATATTATTATTTAGTAAGAGACTTGTGATAATGAACATTTCAACATTTCTTAAAATCTTGGTTCAATAATTTGTGATACTGTGCTATGAAAGTTGATTTCTATATTCAGTTTATTTCCATAGTTAGTTTTGATGGCTGATATAACTGAAAAAGATGTTATACAGATATGTATTCTCATCTCTGCTTACTAAATAATCATAGTAATTCTTCAATCCTATCCTCTAATTATGCAAAATTTTGTTAAAATTCAGCTAGTAAATTTCCATCCTTCTTATTGTTAAACAATTTTTACAACTAATCAGAAGATTCGGCTTTTTTTAAGCAAATGGATTCAAAATCAACTGAAACTCTTCATTTGGAAGATTTCTACATGTTAGAAAATCCTGTTTCCAAAAGTACAACTATGAGACTGTTTCAAGGTGACAAATGTTGCTTTTGGCAACAGAAACTTAGCTTTTAAATCCCTTGCTAATAGGGACAATTTCCTACTATTCTTGGCTAATATCTTAAAGCACAATATGCATTTAGAGCAAGGTTCATTTTTAAAGACAGTAAATCTGTATTTCAAATAATCATATTGAATTTTTTTTTACTGACTTTGTCATAGCTTATTAGAGCTTCATGTTTTTGCTTTGCAATTTTGACTGACAAAGAATTCTTACTAGGAGTAGAAGAGGCAACAGTTCCACCATATTCTTATCATTTACTTGTGCTCAGATTTTTAACACTATCACCCATTTGCAGTTACTTTGCAGGAATATTTTGAAACCTCTTATCCATTTAACCAGGTATAACTAAGCCACAATACATCAGAATTTGAAAAATTCAAAATTTCCTGAAAGTGATCAAACAAATGTCAATCCCTGTCAACTCTTCTACATTGTGGAATGCCAATTCTTCCCTCAGAATACTTTGGAAACTATTTGATCAAATGACAGAGCCACTGTCTATTAAGTATTGGTAAAATTTAATTTCTTTATCTTTTTTTATGAAAAGTATATATAACTAAAAGTTCCAATATTTTCTTTCTTCTAATCCAGTGGATTACCATGCACACCATACTGTAGTATATGAACTCCATTTTGGAGACTACTGCTTTAGATTAATGATGATCATGATCATTAGTTATATGGAGAGCTTTAAAGTGTGAAAAGTGTTATATATATGGCCACTCAGAGAGATAAAAAGGTAGAGCTGGAGATAAAGGTCACCCACACTTTTTGGAACTACTTAGAGCTAAATAAGAGTCATTTCCTAATTGATAAATGGTCAAAAGACATGAACAGTTTTCAGCATAAGAAGTCAAAGCTTTCTGTAATCACTTGAAAAAGATGCTCTAAATCACTTTTGATTAGAAAAATGCAAATTGAAACAATGCAATGTTCACAGTTCCCATGATCACTATAAATATACTTGCATGGTGCTCAGTCACAAAGAAGACAGGAGCAAAACATTTATTCAGACACCAGAAAACCAAATCCCCAAACCAGTAAGCCAATTCCATCATAGTAGCAAAGAAGCTAATAAGAAAAGAGAGCCACACCTTCTTGTTAGCCTTCCCACAAACACATATGAGACTAATATTCACTCACACTGGGAAGCCCTGCTCTCCTCCCAACCGTCTAGTCCAGCTCTGACTCCCAGCTTCCTGTGGGCTCTGCTCCACCCTTCAGCAAACTCCTCCCACCACAGGATCCATGTGATTACATTCAGCCTAGAAAGGGGCAGAGTTTATTTTCAAAGCAGGGAAAGTCTTCATATTCCCTTAGGCTTAGTGAAGGGCAGGGAAGATCTTCAAATTATCATTACAGATATCAAAGTAATCTGTGATTACATGGAAAAAAATGCTCTAAATCACTACTGATTAGAGAAATGCAAATTGAAACAATTCTGAAGTGCCACCTCACACCTATCAGATTGACTAAAATGGCAGAAAAGGTAATGATAAATATTGTGAGGATGTGAAAAAAATGGAACACTAATGCACTTAGTGGAGTTGTAAATTGATCCAAACATTCTGGAGAATAATCTGGGACTATGCCCAAAGAACTCTAAAACTGTGCATATCCTTTGACCCAGCAATAACACTAGGTCTCTGTTTCAGAAAAATAAAAGAAAAAGGAATGTATAAAATGTATAACAGTATTTATAGCAACTCTTTTTGTTGTGGGAAAGAATTAGAATTTGAAGGGATGCCCATCAATTGGGGAATGGCTGAACAAGTTGTAGTATACACTTATGATGGAATACTAATGTATATAAAAATGATGAGCAGGATGGTTTCAGAAAAAAAAAACTGGGAAGATGTATATGAACCAATGCAAAATGAGGTGAGCAGAACCAGAAAAACATTGTACATAGTAACAGAGTAATAGTGATATTGTATCAACTATGAATGACAGTTATTGTGATCAATACAATGATCCAAGACAATTCTGAAGAACTTATGATAAAAAAAAATGTTATCCACCTCCAGAGAAAAAAAACTGATGGAGTCTGAGTATAAATTAAAGAAACTTTTTTTTTTTTACTTTTTACATTTTTTTTGCAACATGTCTAATATGGAAATACGTTTAGCATAACTTCAATGTACAATTAATATTACATTTCTTGTGGCAGAGTGGAAGGAGAGAGGGAGAGAATTTAGAAGCAATTTTTAAAAATAAATAATTTTTAAAAGGAACTATATAGAGCTCAGTACATCTCTGGGACTTCCACTGGAGGAAGATTTAGTATATAATCATCAGGGTGAATGTGGGATTTCCCAAGGTCTTGCCTTTTTTGTGAATTCAGATTAGATTAATAATTAGCAATGTGACCTGATGTCTAAATGAGGTCTGCAAAGTACTTTCCTCACAACAACCTTCTGAAGTGTATAAAAATATCATCTCTATTTGACAAATGAGAAAATTGATGCTTTAAGAATTGACTTGCCTGTTCTAGGGTTGTATCCCAAAGAGATCATAGAAGTGGGAAGAAGACCCATATGAACAAAAATATTTATAGCAGCTCTTTTTGTGGTGGCAAAGAATTGGAAATTAAGGGGATGCCCATCAATTGGGGAATGGCTGAACAAGTTGTGGTATGTGCATGTAATGGAATACTATTGTGCTATAAGAAACGAGGAGCAGATGGACTTCATGTTTACCTGGAGAGGCTTATACAAACTGAGGCTGAGTGAGAAGAGCAGAACCAGGAGAACTTTGTACACAATTACAGACACAAAGTATGTGTGATGACCAACTTTGATAGACTGGACTCTTCTCAGCAATGTGGTGTTATAAGTCAACTCCAAAAGACTCATGATAGAGAGAGATGTCTACATCCAGGGAAAGAACTAGAAAGAACAGAGGCTGAATGCAGATTGAAGCAAACTACCTGCTGTCTTTCTTTTTCTTATTTGGTTTTGTTTCCTCTTTCCCATTGTTCATTCCATCTGATACAAACCTTCTTAATAACCTGACTAATGTCTAATGTGAAAGTATTTGCAGATCCTATACTTGATTGCATGCTGCCATGGGGAGGGGGGAGGGAAAGGAGGGAGAGAAAATTTGAAACTCAAGGAATTGTGGAATTGAATCTTGCAAACTAAAAGTAAATGAACAAATTAATAAAGACCAAATAAATTAAAAAGAGAAAAAAAATTGACTTGCCTGGCATCACATATCTAATAAAAATCTGAAGCATAATTTAAAGTGAGACCCCCTGACTCTAGGGGCTCTTTCTACTCACCATGAGTGTTCTTGACATCCTAAACTATAAATGAATGAAGGGTGAGAAGTGTGTCCACACATCGTTATGTCACCTACAAAGCCTGAGCAATAGATACTTAATAAAAACATGTTTATTTATTCGATGAAACATTGACTCTTTGATCTATGATTGTGAATTACTTTTTTTAAAGCAATTGGGGTTAAGTAACTTGCTCAAGGTTACATGGCCAGGTGTTTCTGGGTGTGGTGCTAAGTGTCTGAGCCCGGATTCGATCCCCAGGTCATCCCAATACTGGGGCCAGTGCTCTTACTCGCTGTGCTACCTGGCCGCCCTGAATTATTTTTAATAATATTTTTTCTTCAATAGTATTCTATTTTTTTCCAATTATACATAAAGACAATTTTTAACATTCATTTAAGAAAATTATGAGCTCCAAATTTTCTCCCTCATTCTGTCATTTCCTCCCTAAAAATGGTAAGCAATTTGATATAGGTTAGAGACATGCAGTCATATAAGACATATTTCCATATTAGTCATGTTGTGGAAGAAGAAACATAGCAAAAAGGTGGGAAAAGCACACACAAAAATAAAAAAAAGTGAAAATAGTTTGCTTTGATCTGAATTCAGACTCCATCAGTTCTTTCTCTGAACATGGATAACATTTTCCATCATGAGTCCTTTGGAATTGTATTGAATCATTGTATTGCTGGAAAGAGGGAAGTCATTCATAGTTGATTATTGCACAATGTTGCTGTTACTGTGTATGATGTTTTCCTGGTTCTGTTCACTTCACTATGCATCGGTTCCTATAAGTCTTTCCAGGTTGTTCTGAAATCCACCTGTTCAACATTTCTTATATTACAATAGTATTCCAATACATTCATATATAACAACTTATTCAGCCACTCCCCATTTGATGGATATTCCCTCAAATCTTAACCACGACAAAAAGGAATGCTATAAATATTTCTTTATATGTAGGTCCATTTCTCTTTTCTTAATGATCTCTTTGGGATTCCGACCTAGTGGTGGTATTGCTGAATCAAAGTTTGGTTGCCTTTTGGGCATAGTTCCAAATTGCTCTCCAGAATGGTTCAATCAGTTTGCAACTCCACCAACAATGCATTAGTGTTCCAGTTTTCCCATATCCTCTCCAACTTTTATAATTTTCCTTTTCTGTAATATAATATGACTGTAAATTCTTAACCATAGGTTTTCCAAATGCAAAATTCGTAATAACTCTACCTACTAAATATAAGAAGTTGAGATTATTTTAAAAGGAAAGCTGTGCCTAAGAACTAAATCTATCTCCAGTTCTACATGTGGATATCTATAAATGAATATACTATTCTAATACAATTCTAACATGTTCAAAACTGAAATCATATTTTCTCTTAAACTTACTTTTTCTACTAAGAAAAACTTCTAAAAGAGTTGAAAACTCTGAATGGCTACATTAAAAAGACTTTCCAAAACACTGATAGAGAGATGTAAATAAAAAGAAATTCTGAGGTTCATAGTGCCAATGCAATACTCACAGCATTGGCAGTGAATATGAATATGCCCTCACAGTTCTGAATTGCAAAATATAACAGACTTTCCATATACAAGACAGAAGCAAAACATTTATTCAGACACCAGAAAACCAAATTCCCAAACCAGAAAGCCAAATCCCAACACTAAAAAATGAAATTCATCATAGCAGCAAAGAAGTTAATACGCCATAGCACAGCAGGGAGCCACACCATCTTTTAGCCTTCCCACAAACTCACAAGCCTAGCTTTCTCCTTGTGGGTTCTGTTCTACCCTTCAGCTAACTCCTCCCACCACAGGCTCCATGTGATTACATTCAGCCTATTAGGGGGCAAGGAAGATCTTCAAATTCCCTTAGGCCCATTAAGGGGCAGGGAGGATCTTCAAATTACTGTTACCATTACAAGGTTTCACCACATATCTTGAAAGTTGGCAAAAATGACCACACTACTACTGGGCATATACTCCAAGGAAATCAGGGGCAGAAACATAGGTCCAATATATATCAAAATATTCACAGTTATACTCTTTGTTGTAGCAAAGAACAAGAAACAAAGTGGGTTGGCCTTCACTTGGGAAATGACTGACAAATATGAGTAATTCAAAGAAACATGGGAAGGCTTACATGAACTGATACAGAAAGATCTAAGTAGAGCCAAGAGAATGATACCATGACTACCATAGTGCAAATGATAAGATCATTAAGAAAATCAGACTCTGAGTAACTGGGAAAACCAGTGACTATCTAGCTAAAGAGATAACCAAACATATCTCTTCCTTCGAAACAGAGTGGTAGGAGGTGATTAAGAAAAAATAGCATATATGTTGTCAAACATGGTCCTTGATTTTGATGTTTTTGATTAATTATCTTTTTTCCATATGGGAAAATAAATCTGAAGTAGGATGGGAAGTAATTGTGATATAAAGGCAAAAAAGCCCAACAAAACTTTTTTTAAAGAAATAGAGGAAAAACAAAAATGCTCATTCAATTGAACTGTATTGTTTAGAGCACTGCCATTCTTCCTAACAAGCAGGGTAGAAACTTAAGCATTTTCATTGATTCCTCTCTTTCCCTCCCCTTCCTAGCCAAGAAGTTGGCAAGTTTTCTCAGTTTTACCACTATAATATATCTAGAATCTGTCCCCTTCTTTCCATACAATCACTGTCATTCAGGTTTTCATTAACTCTCCTGGACAATGACCTTTTAAATGGTATTCCTGTTGCCAATCTAGCCCAAATACCATTGGCTAAGTAATTCTCCTAATCCATAGCTCTGTTCACACCATTTCCCTGCTCAAAATCTTTAATGATTTCCCTTTGCCTAATGAACAAAGTCCAAACTACTTAGCCAGTTATGGAAGATCCTTCACAATCTGCCAGCAATAACTATGATTTGAATTCAAAGAGATGGGTCTTCCTGACTCCAGACCTGGCACTCTATGGCTAGTAAGTTTTAACTTTCTAAGGCCAGATTTGAACCCAGGTTGTTGGGCAGAAAATCAATGAGGCGAGACCTGGGCATAATTTAATGTAAGTTTAATGTGGATTTTAATGAGGGCCCGGCTGTCCAGAGTGTAGACTCAAATCAGACAGCCCTGAGCTGGGGCAGAGCCAGAGTATTAAAAGACAAAACTCACAAAGTAATGGTAAGATCTATAGAATACCAGGAAGTTACAGAAGCAGAGGAATGCAAGTGGTTAATACTCAGTTTAAGACCTTATATGGAATATGGTTAGGTTTCAATTCCCTGGAACAGGGCCAGTGACAATGCCTTGGGAGATTTCCAAAAGATATGCCTTGGGCAGTTATTCTCTTGGCATTTAGGGGCTTCTCTGTGGCAGGACTTTACTTCCCTGGAGAAGGGAGCACAAAATGGTGGGGACTGATACCAGGTGGAGGGTGAATTGAAATAGGGTACAGCAAGGTCCTCTCGACTCCAGGGCTGGTGCTCTGTTCACTGTGCCACCTAGCTGCTCCTATCCTACCAGTTCTTTAAACCGACCTCCTTCATTAAACCTTCTCCAAATCCAGGGGAGTAATTTTCCCTTCTTAGGTCTCTCATGACCCTTTAATGATGTCTCTTGTGATCTCATTGATGTGGGTACTCTCTTTAATAATAAAGATAACAATCCATTCATGCCTTCTCATCCTGGAAGGAAGGCCCTGGTCCACATTGTGGCTATCTAAATAGATGTCCTATCTCCCTTGGGAGGCTGAAAGATCCTCAAAGGCAAAGACCCTATCTGCTTCACCTATATATCCCTCGGCCCCTAGGCTAAGACATTTAATAAATGCGTGAGGACTTTCATTGAAGCAATTGTGGTTGCAAAGAATGAGAGAAAGAACAGTATAGTAAATAGAAGGCAGGTCTTGTGGTCAGTAAGAACTGAGTTGAAATCCAACATATGATATATACATATGGTTCTTTAAAAATGCTTGTTGACTCACCATGGACATTAAATCCTGGGATCATATAGGCCCCTGACGCTCACTCTGACTCCAAAACTTGGAAAAAGTATGACACCGGTCTTTTCCCTATCCTTCCTTGAAGGGATTCTGTCAAGCTCCTGATAAAATGGACAGTGAGGGGGGAAATGTCTTTACTGGTTCAGTTTATTTTAATAACATTCCTTGAGCCTTGGAAAAATAAAAGAGGAAAAAAGGAACCTTAGAGGTCGTTTAGTCCTATCACCCCCTTCCCCATTTAAAGGTGAGGAAACTGACCCAAAGAGACTGGGGCAGGTAGGTGATACATTGGATGGGACATTGGACCTGGGGAAGGAAATCGTTGTTGTTGCTGCTGCTGTTGTTTTCAGTCATGTTCAAGTCTCCATGACTTTGTTTGGGGTTTTCTTGGCAAAGATATTGGAGTGGTTTGCCATTTCCTTCTCCATAGATGAGGAACTGAGGCAAGCAAATAGGGTTAAGTGACTTGCCCAGGGTCATATAGCTAGTAAGTATCTGAGGCCAAATTTGAACTCACAAAGATGGGCCTTCTTGACTTCAGGCCTTGAACTCTATCCAATGGACCACTTAACCGCCTCTGGAGTGAGGAATATCAGAGTTCAAATCTGACTTTGGACCAACTGAGTGACTCTTAGCAAGTCACCTAATTTTTGTTTGCCTTAGTTTTCTCATCTATAAAATGGGGAAAATAATATCACCTACATCTGTGGCAAGGTTATTATAAGGATCAAATGGAATAATATTTGTAAATCACTTATTCCAGTGCCTACCACATAGTAGGTCCTGTATAAGTGCTAGCTGTTATTATTATTATTTATCTGTCGTAGGTCACAAGTCAAGCAAGCAACAGAACTTAGATTTGAACCCAGAATTTCTGACTCCAATCTTAATATTCTTTCCACTGCACTATAGCTGCTTCCAACGTCACTTAAATTCTCCAGGCAATTCACCAAAACTGTTCATTTTAGACAACAGCCAATCTCTATCAGTAGAGGGAGTTTCTATTCCATGTAGAAATTTTCAACATAGACAAAACACAGTTCTGGACATAAAGAAAAAAAAAGAGAGAGAAATAAAAGTTTGTAATTTGACTAGAGTCATTAGACAAACCTTTTACAGCTCAATAATAAGTTTGAACATCAGGCCCAGTCTTCTCAACAATCACAATAACGGAGCACTGATTTTGAGTGGCAAAATGGTAGAATTACATAATGTTAGATCTGGAATAAAACTTAGAGATCATCTAGACTAGGAGTTTTTAACCTGAGGTCTGTGAACTTGTGAGTTTTTAAAAATATATATATATGATTTAATTGTATTTCAACATTAATGGTTTCCTTTGTAACTATGATATTTTGCTTTAGCATTTAAAAACATTTATTCTGCTTCTTCAGGTAGCACAACAAGTTTATTTATATGAAATCAGAAAGATCTAAAAATAAAGACGGTGCTCAGAAATCTACATTTGCTTGGACTCGGTCTCACTTTCAACTTACATGTGGTCTGAGACAAACAGCAATACACAAAGCATTGGAACCCAAGCTCCCTCTGGTACTGGAAAGTAGATTTAGCTCTAATTTTTGTGACAGATGGAGTTGATACTCTGGAGGGAGAGGGGGAGGGGGGGGGAGTGCTGGGGGAAAAAAAAAAGGCCAGGTTTTGACAGGCAGCAGACTCCCTATGCCTCTTGTGGTCAAAGACCGTGTTGCTATGAAATTAAGGTAGCAATAAAATTCAACCATCCTCCAAAGGAAGTAGTATCTACTAACTGCCCTGCAGGACAGATTAGGAACTTCGTTTCAAGGCAAGCCAAGGGATCAAACATTTCATTTCACAGGTTAATAGAAATCTAGATGAATGCCTGGCTGTGTCTTTCGTGCAATTCTGATTTGTTCTTGATAAACGTCAGATTTTTAGTATGATCAGAATTCAAAAGTATGCATGTCATTTTTTTTCATATTTCACACTGAAAGGATGACTAAAAGTCACGTTTGTAATTTTTGTCAATTTTCTTATTTTATTTATACTAATTTCATTACAACTGGCTCTGCATCCTTTCTAAAAAGAGTCGTTTGTTTTCTTTTTTGTTAATGAAAAGATGAAACAATAAAAGTGCAAATAGAGGATGGTAGCTCTGTTTTTGGAGTTGAAGCATTACACCTCCGGGGCATACATCTAATTAAAGTGTTATTTATTGTGTCTAGTTTTTTTTTTTTTTAATGATTCAAAAACTCGAGACCGATCCGCTGATTTTAAAATAATTATCTCATGATTGTGACTCACTGAGGGGAAATCTACAAACTAAACCGATTTCCTGACCCAGAAGAAGGCACGGATGAGGCCAGGGAGAATTAATAAAACAAATTCAAAACAAATCGAAAAGCCTCATAGCTTTGCCGGATGCAAACAGCTGCCTGAAGCAAGCCCTTGCAAATTCATTTGTGCACGAGTAAGGACTACATTTCTGAGCCTCCTTAAAAGTAGGAGGAGCTCCTTGGGGCTGCTGTCAGTCTCCTTAAGCCTTTCCTTTCAAGACTTGAATGTGAGCTGCCCACCATCCCCCGTCCTCCCTCCCCCACCGCCCAGCCCCGCTCTAGTGGATAGTTAAAAAAAAAAAGTTTCAACAACAACAGGCATGACCAATAGTATCTCGAAAAGTCGGGGAAGGGGGCCGAGCAAAGGGCGAAAAGAGAGTGGAGAAAAGGAGAAAGCAGGCGCTGCGGAGAGCGAGGGACTGAAGAACTGCAAGGAGGAGAAGCGTTGCTAATGTTTTTATTTGTTTGCTTTTCCATGCATGCATAATGAGGAGGGATCTAAGCACGTTGCAGTAGCTCCGAGAGGACTTTTGTATTTAAAGCCTCGCTGCCAGAAAGTCCACACACCCGATCCCGGGAGCAGCTCCCCGGCGCTTGTTGACAAGGGGCGAAGCATCCGCAGCCGAAGGACGCGAGCAAGCCCGTTTTGTGCCGCTGAGAGTTTCTTCTTGTCCCCCTTCCTTCCAGAAAACGGAGATAGCGGAGACTTCGGAGGAGGTGCGGTGGGGGAGGGGACGGAGCAGCGCAGGGACAAGAAGACTTGTCCAGGGCAGAGAACGCGGGCGATGGGCAGAAGCTGAGCGGAGCAGCGGCAATGCGGCCGGCGCAACGTTGAGAAAGAAGAGAAAAAAAGCCCGGGACTGAGAGAAAGGGCAACTTTCCCGGGCAGCTCAGCCACACAACGGATCCGCTAAGGGACAGCAAGATGAATTCTCGCTGCAGCGCGTCGGTGCAACCAAGGGAGCCCCACCGAGGCCCCTTTCTCCGGAGCCTCCAAGGACAGCGCTGAGTCCCACCCGCCACGGGGGACTGTTTTGGGGGGAGACTTCTGGGGGTGAAGGTTGATTAGCCGATTTTTTTTTTGTTTTGCTTTGGGTGTTTGTTTTTTTTTTTTTCAACAGAGAATACCTTCGAACCACCCCTAACCATCACCAAGACAGGAAAATCAAGCCGCACGAATGGATTTATGAAAACCCTCATGCAAAAAGTTGGCAGGAGTTTAGCAAACTTTTGCACAGACTCCACCTCCGGTGCCGCCTCCTCGTGGGCCTCCTCCCCTCCGTCTCCCCTCTTGTCCGGCTGCTGCTGCTGCTGCTGCCGCTGCTGCAGCGGCGGCGGCGGCGGCTGCCGTTCCTCCTCCTGCTGCCCGCGATGGTGGCAGGTTTGCGGGGCTGCTGGGGCGGCGGCGGCGGCGGCCGGTGGTGGACAGTGCCCGGCACTTGGCTGTGCTTGATGGCGCTGCTGCTCCTGGGCTCCCCTCCGCGGGGCTCCGTGATGGTGCACGGACGTAGGCTCATCTGCTGGCAGGCGCTGCTGCAGTGCCAAGGCGAGCCCGAGTGCAGCTACGCGTACAACCAGTACGCTGAGGCGTGCGCACCAGTCCTGCTGCAGCGGGGGGGCCAGGAGGCTGCCGCCGCGGCCGCTTCTTCTTTCCCCTCCTCCTCCGCCTCCTTCTCCTCCCGCTGGCGATGCCCGAGCCACTGCATCTCGGCCCTGATTCAGCTCAACCACACTAGGAGGGGCCCAGCCTTGGAAGACTGTGACTGCGCGCAGGATGAGAACTGCAAGTCCACCAAGCGTGCCATCGAGCCCTGCTTGCCCCGGACCAGCGGCGGGGGCGGGGGCGCCGGCGGCGGCGCCGGGGGAGCAGGCGAGGGAGGCGCCGGCGGCGGCGTGATGGGGTGCACCGAGGCCCGCCGGCGCTGTGACCGGGACGTTCGGTGTAACCTGGCCCTGAGCCGCTATCTGACCTATTGCGGGAAGCTCTTCAACGGGCTGCGCTGCACGGACGAGTGCCGCGCCGTGATCGAGGACATGCTGGCGGTGCCCAAGGCGGCGCTGCTCAACGACTGCGTTTGCGACGGGCTGGAGCGGCCCATCTGCGAGTCCATGAAGGAGAACATGGCCCGGCTGTGCTTCGGGGCCGAGCTCGGTAACAGCCCGGGCAGCAGCGGCTCGGACGGCGGCCTGGACGACTACTACGACGAAGACTACGAGGAGGAGCCGCGGGGCGGCGGCGCGCTCGGGGCGGCCGGGGACTCCCAGTACGAGGAGGACGGGCTCCCGCACCCGGCTCGGCCGGGCGGCGGCGCTGCTGCAGCGGCTGCCGCCGCGGGAGGAGGGCGCGGGGAGCTGCCCTACGGGGACGGGCGGAGGAACCGCGGCTCCCGCTCGGCTGCCGAGGGCGCCTGGGCTCGGCTCGTGTCCATGCTGCTGCTGCTGCTGCTGCGGCCGCTGCTGTAGCCTTTTCTGCCGGCCCTCTGTTGGTCCATGGGCTTGCTCCGCGGGCTCCCCGCACTCAGCCCGCGCTCTCCCGGGTCTCCCTTCCGCCCTTCCCTCCCTTGTCTCTCCCTTCGCCCATCACCTTCCCACGGCCCCCCGGCACACTTTGACTCCCCTCCCTCGGAAGAGTCATCGGTACTTAAAACACAGCTTTAGAGGAGCTAGGGAATGCTTGGATTCCTACTCCCCCAGACTTTCAAAAATAACCAACTGTCCCCTGGTTTCTTCCCGCCTGCCTTCCCCCTTGATTTCCCTGCAATACCCGCACCGATTTCACACACTCCTCTTCCAGAAAAATAGCGAGCATCCCGGGTTGTTGTTGGGGGGGGAGGGGCGTTTCTGTTTCCCCCTCCACCCCACCCCCCACTCCAGCCCTACTAATAAACACACACTACAGATCACCGGGTAGGCTGGAACCCCGGCTCTGCGTGAGACTTGAGAAGGCAGTTAATGGAATGGGAGACGGGGTGGAAGCAGCCGGACAGGAGGCACAGAGACACCCCTCAGATGACGTGGAGTTCTAAAGATTGCATTCTTCCCAGTTAGATCCCACCTAGTTCCGGGCTAGTGAGAGGCCAGCAGAGAGAGATTTGAAAGAGATAAGTTTGAAATGCTGCTGTAGGTTTATTTGCAAGTCTCCTCTAAGGTAACATGCAAATAGTCTTATGGTTTGACCTATTAGAATCTTTTAAGGAGTCAGCTACTTGAATTGAAGTCTCATTCATTCAATCATTTCTTCTCGGCATCAATGCCCAGAGTATTCTTAGTGACGAAAGAAGCAGGGATCTGGTCTTTAAGCAGGTCGTTATTGCTATTTCACTCCCTGGGGAAGGGGGAAAAAAAATCTAAACTGTGTGATGGTGAGTAACGTACTTAGCAAATTCCATTCCGGTTTTTAAAAAAAAAAAAGTTTCAGATTAAATTTGACTTCCCATTCCATCACCCAGTATTCAAACTCAAATGCTGATGTAGGAAGTTATTAATGATACTAAACAATGCAACTTTTGTTTTAAAAGAGCGCTGCACTGCCATCTTCGAAAGACACTTTCTGGTGTTTAGTGGTTATGTTTGCGGTTTTTTTTTTTTTCTTGTTTGTTTTGTTTTGTTCTGTCCTGTTCTGGTCTTTTTACATCAAGAACTTTTGTGTACCTTGAGAAATTATATTGCCTCTTCTCCTATCAGGGTGCCGAACTCTGGTAAATCGTATATAAAATGTATTTAAAACTGGGATTTGTTACCAGTCGCTGTACCTTGTATATAGAATTTTTATAAAATGTATGCTTCAAAAATAATTTATTTTTAAAAAAAGAAATTAAAGTTTAAAATTTACGTTCATGCTACTCTTTTTTAAAGAAATGTACAGATTTCATTTGTTTTAAAGAATACAAAGTACAATAATCCATCGTGAAGTATGCTCTAGGACAGCAGATGTACAGTGTATTTTATAAATTTGACGTTCACTTTCTTATTTTTAAGAGAATTTATGGATGATGTTGTTGATTTGTATAAATCCACTTCCAGACTGCCTTAAACATTGTCTTTTATAGAAGGCATAAGAAGTCCTATGTAACTATGGCTTTGTGTATTTTTTTTTTTTTGTTAAGTGTGTACATCAGTAAAGAGTTTTAAATAATGAATGTGGTGAAGTTGTTTTTTCAGTAACCTTACGCCGCAGCCAGGATTGGAGAAAATTCATCCACCAAAAGTTAAAAGTACAAACCAAGACCTGAAATGCCATAAAGAGAGGTTTTACTATTACCATGGATACTTTAATGAACAATTAGACTTCTGCAAATAAGGCAGTTAAAAATACTTAATTACCTGGAATGACTTCAGTTGTTTTTATGATTTAGTGACACAGTTCCTATATCTACAAAATCGTTTCCCTTCCACATACAGATTATCAGCAGCCCTCATTCTGTCCCCTCCCCCTTCCCTCTGGCTTTCTTTTCACCCAGTAAAGTGGTACCCTCCATGCTACTAGACATTCTTATGCAATAAACCATGTCAATAACATCTCGGCCTGTAAATGGGTCTACAAATCCCAGGATTTTGAGGTAACTTTCACAATTCTAGCGAAAAAAAAAAAAAGTGAGGCAAAAGTAAACCCGTGAGGTGTAGAACAATTAGCAGAACTTGTAATATTGTTGTGAAGAGTTGTTTAGCAGTGAGCTGAAGGCTGGTTTTCTGCCAGGGCTACTGATCTACACTCAGACGTCCTTAGATAAATAATTACACTCTTAAGCTGTGTCGAGTGCTGATACACTTGACCTTGTAAATAGAAATGTTTGCAGTAGGAATAAACTCCGGCATTGGAAAAATCTTTTAAACATTAACACAAAAGAGAGAGCTCAGTTCTCTGGGGATTTGAGTCTGAACCTCGCCAAGCAAGGCACTTGCAGGGGGAAAAAAAAGTTTATTTATCTTGTATTCCTTGTGTTTATTTAAAGCTTTTCATTTTAAACGCTGTGATTGGAAGGCAAGTCAGAAGTTTAAAAGCCACCACAAATAAACTTTGTCTGAGGGGTCGACAGATTAGCCAGATCTCTTGTCTCTTTATTTGATATTAACATGTGTCGAGAAAACTTAACCAGATTTCTTTGCTGCCTAAAGTAATTAACAAATCTGTGTCTTTGCCCCCCCCTCGTCCTTCCAACCCCACCCACTCCCATTTTTGAGGATTAGTTTTCTTTTAGTTCTCACTTCTCCTCCTCCCTCTTATTTATTTTCAGGGTTCTTTTCAATGAAACTAAAACCAGGGCTTATATATTCATATATTTATCAGAAAGTTCAGGATAGTTGTAATATCAAACAACCATTTATGAATATAATGTGTGGCTGCGTTCTAAAGTCACCTGAATGGTTGAGCAAACATATTGTTAAAACAAAGCTGAAAATGTTGTTTCTTTAGGAAGAAGGGACAAAGGGTGGTTGGAAGACACTTGTAAATGGAATCAGCCCTCTTTACAAAACGCTGAGTTTGCAATCCTTTTGAGCATGCCCTTAAATATATTTAAATGTGTCTTGATTCTATCTACGCAGTCTATTTGAACACATTTTTTACTAAAAAGTTGCCTTTGTCCCAGTAAAAGGCTCAGTTTTTCCCCAGGAAGGAGTAAAAGGCATTAGCACTAGAAAAGGGCTGATAATTAACTACTACAATATACTGAAGACTTGATTTTACCGGCTCCTGTCAAAAGCATCTGCCTGGAATAAATCAACAGCGAGCACCAGTGGGGAGGTAGGACACGAGTCTTTGTACTTCCTTCGCTGTAGAAAGTGAACATTGGTCAGTAGTTTGTTTTAATTTAAATTATTATACAGGGGAACCTAGTACCCACCCTACTCCTCAACTGAGAGAGCCTATAGAAATCTGTGGCAATATCAAAGCCAAAGGTTATTTATTTATTGTTTTGGTGAATGGACACATATTTCCAGCTTCTCCAAAGCAGGGAGAATTTTATAGATGTTGACATATGCAATATCTTCAGCTCTCTAGGGAGCCAGTTAGAACTGTGGACACTTGGCAGCCTTAAATGAAAGTGCTATGGATTATCATTAGAGGAAGAAAAGACCAATGCCTTTCCCCTAGAAATCCAATAGGGATTTTTCTAGAGTGTCTTGATATAGTAGGTGTACAATCAATGTGGAATGAATGAATGCATGATCTGAAAATGCCTCCACCCCCAACTGAGATCTCCCAGGATGAAAAGGAACTCCTTTTTTAATTTCATGTAAAATCATGTGTTCTTGCTGCCTTTTTTTTTTTTTAATTTTCCCAGTTACCAGGTTTGAATTCTCAGTGACAGTTTATTTGTCTTTGGAGACACCTCAGTGACAAATGTTTAAGGGAGTGTGGGACAATGGTGGAGAACAAGGAGGCAGTTCATTGAACTGACAGTGACCATACAGTAAATAGAAGGAGATTCAAGCTTCACTGATCACCCAAGCACACAGCAAAGCTTTTGTATATGATCACAATGGACATAACATAAGGTCTCTGTTTATTTTTAACAATATGTAGCAATGTACACAGGCAGTGCACATATGTAAGGTGGAAAGATAGGGCTAGTCAAATGAATTCTTACATTAACAACTGGTACATCCTTGAGCTTGTCCGTGGCCTTATAAAACACCTAGTGTGTATGGAGTGATGTCTTAGCTCTCACTTCCACTCTGTTTAGGGAAACATTTTAATCCAAACTGTAGCATGTGCTACACAGAAGATAAACCTGTAAAGGCAGGTACTACCACAGGAGATCACCAGAAAATCATACAAATGAAATTCTTCAGTTTTATTGTACATGTGCTCAAAGAATAAATAACTGTTAAATTCCAAGGACACTAGGAATCATGTGTGTCACCATTCTGGGAACATAGTAAAACATTGTCAGTTTCTACTATTGGCTCCCCACTTTCATTTTAGAAGTTCGTTAGCTTAACTTCATGGGTTCATTTCCAATACATGTAAAGGAGGAAGTGAGGGGGAGATCATTTATTTTCAAACTTTCACACCAAAGATGATAAGACACTTTAAAGAATCCATTCCAATCTTCCCCTATCTAACCCAAGTACATCTAGGATATGTCCTTGATTTAAATAAACTCATAGTCAGAAAGTGGTTTTTTCCTGTATCTGGTTTCCACCTTTGTCCAACTGAAGAGTGATTTTGAGAGTTACTGTATTTTACTTGAGTCATTTGCCTGTGGTGGACAGTTGAAAAGGTTTGTGTTTGACTCTCTGTGTGACTTAAGTAATTCACCATTAATACAAACACTTTCTGGGGCATCTATTTAATCAATTTCTTAACTAACAGAATGATCTACTACAAAATAGTGAACTGTATACACTATATTTTGGCACAAAGATGGTCATTCTCCCACTAGTAACCAGGGGCTCTAAATAAATGATTTCAACAATGTTTTATTAAAGGGGGACAAGAGCCCTCGAGTTGCATTAGTTGGGAAGAAGTCGAGTGGCACTTTTGTTATGGAAATGTTAAGCACATAAGAGTTCAGACAAACAATGTGGAGCCACTTCATTCTTTCAGCCATGCTGACATCTCTTAAAGAGGAACTGCAGGGAAGGATGTGGGAAAGATTTGCTTTCTGAGGAAGCTTTCAGCTAATATTTTGGAGGGTTATCTCCAAACCTTGGGTAATATGCATGTTCCTGAGAGGTATGAAGGACTGAGAAGGAGAAATCACTCCCACCCCCCACTCTCACCCCTCCTCCCCTCAATTCTGGAATATGTGCTGCATGTGGAAATGTAGATACTATTGTTTTGGAAAAGTATTTTGCCAAAAAAATTTTTTTTCAACGAATTCGTGGCACAATTTGTCATTTGTAAAACCAACCAATCATCTATTACATTCCAAAGTATATCAATAATATGTTTGTATTTAATCTAAGTGGCTGTAACGTGCATTTTTGTTGCTAGCATAGTGATGCAAGCTCACCCTGCTTTTAGTCTCATATTTAACTTCTGGGAGTACCTTTGGACATTTTGTGCTGATCTCTTAAAGACTCTTGAGAAAAGTAGCCTGTATCCTTAGCACACATCTAACATTCCATTGTGGGCCTCTGCATGGAGCGGGCTTTGATAAACACCATTGCCTGTTTTCAAAATAAGCAACTTTAACTCAGCATGGGTCGAGGTATCCTTCAAAGTCAGCGTGTGCCCATGATATTGACAAGTTTTCAGCTACTTCCTTTCTAAACTACCCAGAAATCACACCTGTTCTGGGCACTCATTGGCTGCCAACATTTTAGCCTGTTTATTTTCAAAAATAGTGACCAAAATGCAACGTGTACCTCATCTTACCGTGAACAGTTGAGGACCACACACACACAGAGGAGGTCTCTGAATATTGAACACTAAAGTTAAAATACAAAAGAGTCTGAGAGCAAAAGATGGTAAAAGTCCAGCCCATCAAACTGTGAGGTCCAGAATCCTGCTTTCTGGTGGTGACCAATATCCAATATATCAGATGATGTCCTTTTTTCTTCCCTTATGTACACAGTGACCTTAAGCTAATTGGGGAGCGGGAGGGGAGAAGAGATAGGAGAGGAAAAATTCTCAAAAAGATTCAGAATATTTGAGGTTAAAAAAATCAAGCTGAAAAATTTTCATCTTTAAAAATATGCTACCTAATGTGTAATTATCTTGGGAAGAAAACCCTCTTCTTCATTTCTCTATATACATATAATGAAAAATGTGCATGATTTCTTTCCAGGATCTAAATATATTTTACATCCTGGGCTTGTGTGTGTCCTTATGTATAAATGAATAATCATTTTGCTCTTATAAGTGCTTAATAGATGGGGCAGCTCAACTTTTTCATAACTCAGCATTGACTTACTTTGGTAATGAAAAATCCTGAGTAAAGTTTTTCTTTTTTTTAAAGCAATTGGGATTAAGTAACTTGCTCAAGGTTACACAGCCAGTTATTTCTGGGTGTGGTGCTAAGTATCTGAGCCCAGATTGGATCCCACGTTATCCCGACTCTGGGGCCAGTGCTCTCACTCACTGTGCTACCTGGCCGCCCCCTGAGGACAGTTTTAAGTCAGACATGGCTATACCCTATCCAGAAGAGAAAATGGACTTCATATCTGTTAAAAATAAAAATTCTGAGAATGGCATTACATCCAGGGGGTATCTTTGCTGTGTGTTTCTGTGTAATACTATACACCTCTAAGACAGCTTAATTTTTAAAACAAATTCTCCACCCAGGGGTGCCATTGATAGAGTGCTGGATCTATGTTTAGGAAACTGAGTTCAAATCCTGCCTCAGACCCTTACTAGCTGTTTGACCTGGGACAGGTCACTTAACTGCTGTTGGCCTCAGTCTTCTCATCTGTAAAATGGAGATAATAATAGCACCTGCCTCCCCAACTGAGAAGTGGTCAAGGGATAGGAACAATTTTCCAATGAAAAAAAAAATTAGTCATATGAAACAATGTCCTAAATCATTATTGATTAGAGAAATGCAAATTAAAACCACCTTGAGATAACATTTTATACCTCTCAGATAAGCTAAAATGATTGAAGGGAAGAGCAACAAATGTTGGTGGGGATGTGGAAAAGCTGGGACACTAATTCACTGCTGGTAGAACTGTGAGCTCTTCAGTAATCTAGAATTATGCCCAAAGAGTTATACAATTTTGTATACCCTTTGACCCAGCAGTACCACTACCAGGTTTGTTTCCAAACATCATTAGGGGAAAAGGAAAAGAACCTATATGTTCTAAAATATTTATAGCAACTCTCTTTGTGGTGACAAAGAATTGGTAATGGCAGGGGTGCTACTCAATTGGGGAATGGCTGAACAAGTTGAGATACATGACCATGATGGAATCATGATGGGAAACTCCTACATGACCTTGATTATCTTAGGAAAAAATGCATAGACTTTCGTGAAATAAAGAAGACTTAGACAAATAGAAGAAGGGAACATTGCACACAACAGCAGCAATGTTGTTCCAAGCACAACCTCGAGCAACTAAGGCATTCTCACCATTATCAATATCCAAGTTAACACAAAGGACATAGGAAAGGAGGCGCTGTCTGCATCCAGAGAAGGACCTGACAAACATAGGCACGGAATGAATTTACAGGCACACACTTGTCTAATGGCAACCGTCTCTAGGTCTGGGCAGAAGGGAAGGAAAAAAGGGGGGGGAAAGTTGCATGACGACTTGAATATATATTTAAAAGAAATAAGTAGCAAGTTGTACATAAAAGCTTTGCAGTTCCATGTACAATCATCTTTTTTCTATTTTAGTACATTATGAAAATGCTTATTTTATTTAAGTTCAGAGTAAAATAAAAAATATAAATAAATAAAACAAAGATCTAATACTCCAATTAAATATTGGTGTTCCAATAATCCAACAAATTTGTGGAATTTTGTCACATCTTCCTATAGAATTGCTTCACTTCTCTTAACATGCAAGAGCCAAAGGATCGTCCCTAATTTATTTCCTGTTATCACTTTTAAAAAAAGAACTAAAGTGCTACTCATAAAAAGTACCTACCTCCCAAGATTGCTGTGAGTATAAAATATGATATTTGTAAAGTGCTTTGCAAGCCATAAACTGCAATATGAATGCTAACAATTATTATTATTACTGTCCAACTGCACAGTGATCAGAGAAGATAAACAGTAATTCTAGGAAGAAGACAAGGAACCAAAGACAAGAACGGACTAAGGTCCAGCATACCTGGGAATACAATGAGAGACACTTTAAAATACTACTTTTTATAAATGTACTTATTCTTAATGGCAGAAAATCCACTTTTACGTGGGGGGAACTTCTTTATTTTTTGCCTCTGGAGGTCAGTAATTTTCAAGCTTTACTTGGGCATAGGTATGCATCATCTTGATATTGCAATGGATTATTTAATGTCATTCTTATGAACAACGATTTGATTCAATGTATTTGTATCTCCAGAGCCTAGGACACAATACATTTACATATTAGATGCTCAATAATTCAATTTTCAATTTAACAAACATTTGTTAACTATCTATTATGTGCAATGTGTTGTGTTTCACAAAAGAGGCTGTTGGGAGTCATTCATTCATGTCCAGCTCTTTTTGACCTTTGGATCATTCTGTCCATAGGGTTTTCTTGGCAAAGAGACTGGAGTGATTTACCATTTTCTTCTCCAGTGGATTAAGGCAAACATAGGTTAAGTGACTTGCTTAGGGTCAGATAACTAGTAAGTGTCTGAGACTGGATTTGAACTCAGGCCTTCCTGACTCCAGGTCCATCCAGCACTCTATCCCAGGAGATGAAAAAAAAAAATAAAAAGACAAAGGCTCTTCCCTGAAGGACCTTACAGTTCTAACGGGAGGAGGATATGTCACACATACAAATTACTAGAATGTAAGTGTATAATAGATACATCATCAGGGGTGGCTAGGTGGCGCAATGAATAGAGCACTGGCCCTGGAGTCAGGAGGACCTGAATTCAAATCCAGCCTCAGACACAACACAAAAACTAGCCATGTGACCTTGAGCAAGTCACTTAACCCCAATTGCCCTACCTTCTCCCCTCCAAAAAGCAAAAAAAAAAAAAATGGATACATCATCAAAAAAAAGGGATACAAAGAAATCATTAATGTGAGAGGACCAGTATGTACAAAATATTCATATCAGCTCTATTTGTGGTGGCAAAGAATTGGAAATCAAGGGGATGCCCATCAAGTGGGGAATGGCTGAACAAGTTGTGGTATATGAATGTAATGGAATACTATTGTACTATAAGAAACAAGGAGCAGATGGACTTCATATTTACCTGGAGAGTAGTATATAAACTGATGCTGAGTGAGAAGAACAGAACCAGGAGAACTTTGTACACAATTACAGACATAAGATCTGTGACAACTGACTGTGACAGACCAGGCTCCTCTCAGCAACGCAGGGTTAGAAGACAACTCCAAAAGACTCATGATGGAGAGGGCCATCCACATCCAGAGAGAGAACTACAGGGTCTGAATGCAGAGTGAAGCAAACTACCTGCTCTCTCTCTTGTTTGTTTTGTTTTGTCCCTTCTTTCTCATTGTTCATTCCATTGGTTATAAACTGTCTTTGCAACTTGACTAATGTTTAATGTGCAGGTATTTGTAGATCCTATATTTAATTGCATGCCGCCATGGCGGGAAGGGGTGGGGGTGGAGAGGAGGAAAGGGAGCGAGAGAAAACTTGGAACTCAAGGGATTGTAGAACTGAATGTTGTAAACTAAAAGTAAATAAATAAAAATTTTAAAAGAGAGAAGGATAAAAAAATAGTGAAGAAAAGATTATTTCTGCTATATTTGATAAAGATCAGGAAATGCTTAATGGAGAAGATTGCAGATACTCTGGGTATTAATGGAAGGGAAAGAGAAATGTTTGTTGAATCAAATTGTCTTTTCTTCTCTTCCCCGGCAACATATAAAGCCAACGAGCTCCAAATAAAACTGTAAAATGGCCATAATAGGGTAAATACTAATCATAATTATTTAATTATTGCAATTATAATTAGTAATAGAGTAAATTATTAAAGCTAAAAGCGATAGGGGGCCACGAATGCCAATTAATTAGTGATTAATGATCTTCTCCGGCTTTTTTTTCCCTTTCTCTGTTGTAGTCTAAAATTATATAGGGTAGTGAGTCACTAACAATAACAATAACCAACAACAGTAACAATAATGACTCATTTATAGCTTACAAAACAGTATCTCATTTAGTTGATAAAGAATCCCATAATGCAGACAGTGCAAATATTATTATCCTCATTTACCAGTTGAGAAAATTGAGGCTTGGAGAGCTACCCCAAGGTCATGCAGAATGACCAGGCTGAGACTCAGACTCAGGCTTTCTGACTCTCAATTCCACTTCCCCAACCCCAGACCATACTATACTATCTGAGGAAGGTGCAGGCGACTGTGGTTGTTCAATTGTTTTTCAGTCTTGTCTGACTGTTTACTTGGGGTTTTCTTGGCACACAAACTGGAGTGGTTTGCCCTTTCCTTCTCCAGCTCATCTTACAGATGAGGAAACTGAGGTACAGAGGGTTAAGTGACTTGTCCAGGATCACACAGGTAATGTCTTGTATCCACAATATCACATGATATACCGGGCACAGAGTGAATATATAATAAATACTTATTGAATAAAGAAAGGGGTTTCTTTTGAAAATCCCAGTTTAAGTATTATTACCACTACTACCTGAAACCACTTTGTAAGATCATTAAAGCATCATTGTTCCTGTTGTAACTTCATGTCTCAGCAAGTAGAGAATCTTTGCAAATAAAAAAGGTAGTGTCTTGAAACTGGAATAGTAAATATGAAGATAAAATGCCTCTGTTCTTTGGACACCTTTCAGCGTTTCCTTCTCAAGGGTCAAAGTTTTTCAGTGACACAAAGTAATGTTGGGAGGAAATAGATGTTTTGTTTAAGCAGGATATGATTTTCCTGGTATTTACTTCAATAGGATAAGAAGAAATAACTCTTGCATAAGTTTCCAAAAGGGCCTTAAGTTCTGCCAGAGTAGCTCCTAGAAGACAGGAGTCATTCTGTGAGTGTGAGAGGGAGACCAACTTCCGTATCACTATCCCTTATCAGGATGACATTACTATGCAGAGACGCCATATCGAGGCTTGATTCGGGATGTGTGTTTTCACGAGAATCAGCGATGGAGAGGAGGAGCCTTTTGCAGTATAGGGAGCAGAGTTGCAGGTGGCAATCAAAACATTCTTTTCTTTATTTCTTTATAAATTTTAATTAATTTTCACAATTAACAAACTCTATCTGTATGTGTCCCTTTGTCTGTTTCTCTGTCTCTGCCTCTCCCCTCCCCTCTCCTTCCTCTCTGTCTCCCTCTCTCTCTGACTACCCAATAGACATCATAAATCCAATATATCTAAAATGGAGCTCATTCTTTTTCTTCCTAAACATTTTTCCCTGCCCTCCTACCTTCCCTATTACTGTAGAAGACAACACCATCCTCTCAGTCCCCCAGGTTCACAACCTAGGAGTCATCCAGGATTCCTTACTATCTTCCATCCCGCACCTCATATAGAATCTGTGGCCAAGGTCTATCAGTTTCACCTTTGCCACACCTCTCAAATACACCCCCTTTTCTCCCTTGACACTGCCACCTTTCGAGTGCAGGCCTTCATCGTCTCACGCCTGTATTACTGTAATGGCCTTACTTCTGGGTCTGCCGGCCTCAAGTCTCTCCTCAGTCTAATCCGTCCTCCATCCAGTCATTAAAATGATTTTCCTAAAGCACAGATCCCATCATGTCACCCCCTCTCCTACTCAATAAACTCCAAGGGCTTCCTATCACCCTGAGGGGCAAGTGTGAAAGGTGTTCATAACCTGCCCCCTCCCACCTTTGCACTCTTCTTATACTTGATTCCCCAACACCAGTGACTGGTCGCTGGCTGTTCCACAAACCAGGCATTATATCTTTTAGCTCCGGTCAATTTTTCTGGTTGTTCCCCATTCCTAGAAGCCTCTTGCTGTTCTTCCTCAGCTACTGAAATTTCAGGCTTCCTTTGAGTTTTTTTTTAAGTAATCCGGGTTAAGTAACTTGCTCAAGGTTACACGGCCAGTTATTTCTGGGTGTGGTGCTGAGTATCTGAGCCCGGGATTCGATCTCCAGGTCATCCCAACACTGGAGCCGGTGCTCTTACTCGCTGTGCTACCTGGCCGCCCCTTCCTTTGAGTTTTAACTGAAGTCTTATCTTTTACAGAGAGCCTTCCCCAAGAAAGGAATACAAGATGAATGGGAAGTAATTAAAAGAAGGAAGGCACTGGAACTAAGAGGGGTTGAGGAAGGCTTTCTATAGAAGGTGGGATTTTAGTTGGGACCAGAGGAAGCTGGAGAGGTCATTAGTTGGAGCAGAGGAGGGAGAGATGTGTAGGAGCAGTGAGATAAGCAAAAGGAGAATCAGCCTAGAGAGCATAGTGCCAAAGAAAAGAGTGTAGTTGACAGTGTCAGTTCCTGCAGAGACGTCAAGAAGGAGGAGAGTTGAGAAAACATGCTAATTAAGAGATTGACTAATAAACTAAAAGAAATAAATTAAAGGTATGGTCATTAACTTTGCAGGGACCATTTTCAATTGATGATGTCAGAAGTCAGGCTGTAGATATTAGAAGAGAAGAGAGGAAAGGAAGTCAAAGTACTAGTGTAGACAGTCTTTTCTAGATGTTTATTCAAGAAAGGAAAGAGATATGATACAATAGTTGGTAGAGTTTTTGGAAGATGTGGAAGACACTGGCATATCTGTAGACAGTGGAGAAGTAGTCAATAGACAAGAAAAAATTGGAGATGATAATTTCTTAGCATTCCCTTTTCTGTGTGAGAATAAAACTCCCTATTTTTTACTTGATTAATGTTTGTACTCTGGGTATGTTTTTACTTAAGGGTAGATAGGTGGCATAGTAGATAGAGGCATACCAGACTTAAAGTCAGGAAGACTCATCTTTCAGATACAAATCTGACCTCAGACACTTACTGGGTATATGACCCAGGGCAAGTCACTTAACCTTTTTGCATCACTTTTCTCATCTGTAAAATGAGTTGGAGAAGAAAATGGTAAACTATTCCAGCATCTTTACCAAAAAAACCTCCCATGAGGTCATGAAGAGTTGGACATGAATGAAAAATAACTAAACAACAAATGTTGCTATTTTTCCCTTGCTGGGGAGAACTCTTTAGATAGGAGCCAGAATTAGAATTGTTCCTCAAAACTCTGAGGTGAAGGTAGAATTGAAGAAATAGGGAATCTAATTCCTCTCTTGAGGAGACCAGAAACCCCATAGCAACAAACCAAGGCAAACCTCAAAGGTAGGTAAAGTACAGGGATTGGCCAATGTTGTCAGTCCCGTGGCTTTAGCTAAGCTCTATCTGACCAGCCATTGTAACCGACACATAGAAACAAGACAGTCACTGACCTCCAAGAACTCATGATCTCAGATAAATATATATCTAAGATATAGTAATACATATATATACACTATATTATATATAGTATATGTATATACATATGCCAAATACAATATGGACCATTGATTAGACATATACACAGATAAACATAATATAAATCAGAATAACCAAAATGTAGAAGGAGGGAGCAACTAGATGGCATAGTGAATAGACCCCTGGGACTGGAGTCTGGAAGACCTGAGCTCAAATCTGGCCTCAGACACTTATTAGCTGTGTGACTCCAGGCTAGTCACTTAACCTCTGTTTGCCTTTACCCACTGGAGAAAGAAATGGCAAACCAATCCAGTATCCTTGGCAAGAAAACCTCATAGACAACATGGTCCATGGTGGTCACAAAGAATCTGACTCTGCTGAATGACTGAACAATAGTCACACACACATACACACATGTGTAGGTGTGTGCGTGGGGGGGAGGGGAGGGTGTGTGTGCAAGAAGATCAAATGAGAGAAAAATCAATTTCAGTTAAAGGAATAGAGTTTTCCAAAGATGCTGAACCTGGAAAGGGACTATGTATGTTGGAGATGAAGAGCGAGCGGTATTCTAAGTATAGAAAGCATTTTCAGCAATGTTTTATAGAGGCAAGATAGCAAAGGAAATATTCAAGGGAGAGAGAATACTTAAATTTGACCAAATTTAAGTTTAAATTTAATTTAATAAATTTAATTTAAATTGACTAAAATACAGAGAATGTGAAAGGGAAAAGAAAGTACTGGAAAGTTAGGTAGGATCCAGATCAATCATAAGCATTTATTAAGCATTGACTACAGTGTGCCAGTCACTACACTTAGTGACTTAGATCCTTAGTGAGGATAAAGGAACATATCTTTGCAAACCTTAAAGTGCTATACCAATACTAGCTTATTTTTCTATAAATTGTTATTCATTTTAACTTAAATACAAAATAAGAAAAGAACATTTCCACGTACATAGCAGAACACAGGAGAGAATCCAATATAAAACAATACATTTCCATTGCAAGAAAACCTATATAGTTAATACTACACATTGTTTTCAACACTGCCCATCTTTGCTTCCTTCTCAATGTTAGCTATTATTAATAGTTATTAGATAAGTTTATACAGAATAAATACAATAAAAATTTTGGGGAAAAGATACTAGCAGCTAAAGAGAATCAGAACAGACTTCTTTTAGGTGGTGGCGCTTCAGTAGAGTTCTGAAGAAAAGGGATTTTTAAAAGAGGTGAGATAGAAATGCATTTCATGCTTAGGGGGCAACTAGCATAAAGGACAGAGAGGGAAGATGGAATGTTGGTTACAAGGAAGAGTAAGAAGGACAGTTTGGCTGTACCATAGAGTAAGCAAAAATGAGTAATATATAATGAACTTGAGAAGGCAGGTTAAGGCCATGTTTTGAAGGACTTTAAACATTAAAAAAGAAACTTATATTTAATCCTAAAGACAAATTGTTGAGTATGGGAGTGAAATGATTAACTTTGCACTTTAGAAAAATAGTTTTAGTAGCTGTGTAGCAGATGAGTTGGAGAGGGAATAGGCAAAGCAGAAAGACCAATTAGAAGGCTATTGTAATAGACCAGGCAAAAGGTAATTTGGGCCTGAAGTAAGGCTATCTGAATACAGAGAAGGGGATAGAGGGGAAATATTATGGAGATATAAATGACAAGATTTGACAACTGATTGGATACGGGGATGAGGAAGACAGAAGTCAAATATAATACTAAGGCTGTAAACCAGGGTGACCAAAAGATTGGTACTAGCCACAAGAGAGACAAGAAAGTGAAAAAAAGAGCTAAGTTTTGAGGGAAAGATACTTAGTTCACTTTTAGACACGTTGAATTTCGGATGACTATAGAAATTCTGTTTGAAGTAATATATAATTAAGATGAATGACTGTAGATCAGAAGAGAGACTTAACAAGATATACCAATGGCAGGAGCAAAGATTCCCACAGGAAGAACATTGAATGTTAAGTTAAGGACTTTATATTATTTAGCTGACATTGAAGTGTTTTGAGCAGTGAAGTAATATGTCCTAGTGGAATGTCCCTGACCTCCAAGGTACAGATTCAGGTGCAGAAGGAAGATGAATTTGGCAGCAGTGCATAGGACTGATTGGAGAGGAGGAGTAAGCAAGGAGAACCAGTTATTGAACTGACAAAAGAATTAATGTGAAGCAGCGAAGGCCTGCTCTATGGGGATAGCAGGGGGAATGGTAAGGAGGGGATGTGTGGGAAAGGAAAGTTGACTGAATAAGTATTTTTTAAGCATCTATTTTGTGCTAGTCAGGGGGCAGCTATGTGGTGCAGCAGATAAAGCACTGGGCTTAGAAAGAGGAATACTTATCTTCCTGAGTTCAAATCTGGCCTCAGACACTTACTACCTGTGTGACCCTGGACAAGCCACTTAATCCTGTTTGCTTTGGTTCCTCATCTGTAAAATGATCTGGATGGATGGCTAAGTGGCACAGTGAATAGGGCACTGGTCCTGGAGTCAGGAGTGCCTGAGTTCAAATCCAGCCTCAAACACTTAACACTTACTAGCTATGTGACCTTGGACAAGTCACTTAAACACAATTGCCGTGCCTTCCCCATTCCGAAAAGACAAAAAAAAAAAGATCTGGAGAAGGAAATGGCAAACCACTCCAGCCAAAAAAACCCTGAAAATGGGGTCACGAAGAGTCAGAAAGGACTGAAATGACTCCACCACAGTCATTATGCTAAGTACTAGGATACAAAGACAAAAATGAAACAATTCATACTCACACAGAACCTATCCCCTGTTAGGGGAGACAAAATGTAGTTAGAGGCAACTAGGTGGCGCAGTGCATAGAACACTGAATCTAGAGTTAGGAAGACTAACCATTTGGGAAAGAATAAACAAAATTTAGAAACTAATTAGATAACACAGAACCAAGGAGGGAGAGTAGTCAAAGATGACTCCAGGACTGTAATCTAGAGTGACTGGGGAAACAATGATACCATAAAGAGACAAGGATATGTCCAGTAAACTAGCCTTGTGAGAGGGCATTTTAAGCTCAGATCCTCTTCATTATCTCAAAAGAGCAATTAATGTGTGTGGGGAAAGGAACAATGAAAATAAGTAAAGGACAGATTCTCACAAAACATTACCCACAAAAAAAAGGGAAGAATAAGCAGAGAAAATGAACAAATAAATAAAAACAACAGCAAAACTATTCTTAATCCAGTGAAGAAATTCTATGAGGTAAAAAGAAATCTTCAGAAGATGAAATCAATATTTCTGTAATATCTGCAAGGGTATCTTGAAAGGAGAATAGAACAACTTTCAGCATCTTTGAATGGCCCAACCAAAGAATGGAAGGAAGAGATATGGAAGAAAACCTTAAATGGAAAATCAGTGTTTTATAACAGAAACTGAAAAATTTGAACAAATCAGCGCATACTCTAAAAAAAATTGAGGAAATATAATTTTAAAATTAATGATGTGGGGCGGCTAGGTGGTGCAGTGAGTAGAACGCTGGCCCCAGAGTCAGGAGGACCTGAGTTCGGTTCCAGCCTCAGACACTTAACACCCCCACAAAAAAAAACTAGCCATGTAACCTTGGGCAAGTTACTTAACCCAAATTGCCCTCCAAAAGGCAAAAAATCAAAACAAAACAAAACATAAAATTAATGATGCAACAAGAGAAAAATTTTTAAACAATGAAAATTATAAGATCATATGATGTATCCAAATGCCATTACAAGTGATGTTGTAGAACTCAGCTAGAGAATCTAAGAATTATTAGGCTCTCAGGAAAATTTCAATGTCATATATAAGGATATAAGAAAATTGCCTAGAAAAATTGGAGCTAAGGGGCACATTGCAGATAAGTACGTTTCTGAGGATATTATCACAAGAGAACCTTGTGTTTAATTCACTGAGAAATATTGTCATCAAACTGCAAAGTTTCTAGGTTTAAGAGTAAATCTTCCAAGCATCCAGAAAGAGACAACTCAAGACCAAATAAATTATCCAGGAAAGTCATCAACAATGAGAAATGAAAGCTAAGCCTGGAATATAAACAAATGCAAGGCAATTGATTCCAATTTGTACCTAAGAATAGCATCCTGAAAAATTTGGCATTACCCTATTTTTATTTTTTTTAAAGCAATTGGGGTTAAGTAACTTGCTCAAGGTTACACGGCCAGTTATTTCTGGGTGTGGTGCTAAGTGTCTGAGCCCAGATTTGATCCCCAGGTCATACCAACACTGGAGCCAGTGCTCTTACTAGCTGAGCCACCTGGCCACCCCTAAGCAATTGGGGTTAAGTAACTTGCTCAAGGTTACATGGCCAGGTGTTTCTGGGTGGGTGCTAAGTGTCTGAGCCCAGATTTGATCCCCAGGTCGTACCGACACTGGAGCCAGTGCTCTTACTCACTGTGCTACCTGGCCACCCCAAGCATTACCCTATTATTTTTTAACAAAATTAATGAAAATAAGACTTTCTTTAAAGAAAACAAATCTATCGTGTTTGATTGCAGTGGACAAAAGAAACTTAAGAAGATAAATATATCCAAAGAGTGTGAAAGGCTTGATTATCCAAGTTTATGTACTTGAAAGAGGAAGCAAGATTATTTTCCTTAGTAGTACAAATTATCATGAAAGCAAAGATAAGCAAGCTCTGAATTTGGATGATAGTCAAAAAAAAAAAGAAATTTCTCAGAGGAGTGAGGGTCTTGATATGTCTTCAAATCTGGGTACCACAATTTAGACAAAGAAATATAAAACTATGTGGGAAGTGGGAAGCTCTGGAAGCACATTAAGCATGAAAAGGGAAGTTTAAACAATAATTTCAAGAAGGGTAAAATAAAGTGGGAAAACAACTGTGCTAGACTGGGGAGCAGAGGAAGGGTGACTGAGATCAAAAGTATAGTTAGGGAAGGAGAGAACTGCATCAAGAAAAATTAACCATAGCTACAGGAGGGGGTGATTCCCCTCACATACTCCTCTCTACCCCAACCCTCCACCCTTGCCAAAAAAGTGGTACAGCCCTAGTGATTTGGAGATCACTTGGTAGAGGATCTAGAAGGGAGACATTGGGATTAGATTGTTACAACCAAAATAAATTACAAAGACCTAATATGTCTCTATTTCTCCCTACCGTTCACCCTTTCTTCCTTCCATTCTCCCTTTATTCACTCCAGAAAAAAAGGACAAACCACACACAATATTCATTCAATAATATAACAAGATTTAATGGAGGGGGAAGCTTAACTATAACCTTCATTGCTAATGTATTCACTTTGCAGAATTATTAGAATATAAGACCTAAAAATTGCTACATGTGAGAAATGCATTTAAAACCACAAGTATACATTGGAAACGTTTATCCTGTCCTTCCTTTTTCTGGTGTTCTACTCTCAAAAATACAAATTCATGAGGAAAACATGGCAGAACTATTATGTGGTAGGAATCAATTCATCTCAAAACACGCAGCCCAGTCCTACTGCCCTGCCCTCGTCACAATTGTTCTCTATTCTTAAGGCCACACTATCCTTTCTTTTCTTTTTTTTTTTTGGGGGGGGGGGAGGATCATCTTTGTCTTCCATAACACTCTTAAGTGTTCGTTGCCCGTGGGAGTTAATACATTCTCTCCCCTGTATTAAGATGCTGTCCAGAGCAACCGAAAACAGTTTATTGTGAAAGTCTTTGTCAAAGAAGGTGGTTTCCAAATGGGAAAGTTTCCCCCAGTTAAAGCTCATTATAAGGTTCCTGTCTATTAGTGAGAGTATATTGTCTCTCTCGTAAAAGGATGTCCTGGAGCCAGTTCAAACTGGCTTGCCAGAGCTGATTGTTAAATTTTCATTGTGAGCCTTTACACCTTGATAATTGACAAATGCTACAAATCAGAGCTTGTTTTATTATTTTGTTGATTGTCTAGATTTAAGAAAGTGATGGAGAAAATATTAATAATGCAGATTAAATTTAATAATCTGTTTTGTATATTTTTTCAGAGAGTCTATTATCAAACATTTACCAATGCATCCCTGCTCTCATGAGAATATTCCCTACTTATTTTTCTTTCTACTTCTGGGGCAAGATGATCTTCTTTCTATTGCTCTTATAGCTTTGTCTCTCCCAAATGTTTTTATCTTATTAGCCCACAGTCAACCTTTTTATTAAAAGACAAAAAGGGATTATTATCCCTTCCTTTCACTGTTCAGCTGTGGATTTGGTAAAGGTGCATCAGCTCCTGCCCTCTGTCCTTTACCTCTCCTCTCTCCCTTTGTACAGATTTCCACTATTATTCCATCTGATAGAATATATTGATTCACTTACAGGGAATGGGGAGATTGAGTCTGTGGTATTTTAATTCAACTCTTTTAGATTCTGTTCTGATTTATTAAGTTCTTCAATCTTTTTTTTCTTAATTTTTGTTGTTGTTTTTAGAGTGTTGTATATGTTTGTCTTTGTCCTATGATGATCTCTTTAGTTCTTTCTTCTGTACTACATATTGACCTCTTTTTAAAAGAATAATCTACAACTATCAAAGAACTGATATCATTACTTCTTTTCTCAATATTTTGTACTTATTTATCTTGTGTTTCTGTTTTTAGCAAGTCAAGTCACTTGTTCACATCTGAGCTTTTTTATGTTGTTGTTTTTCTCATTGTTTTTGGAGCAAAACTTAAAATCCTACCCTTTTTTTAATACTTGTATTTTTTTTTCAATGATAGGCAAATGTTTGTAGCATATGTTATCCTAGATTATATCTTCTTTCCCCTTTGCTTTTTAGAATATACTTTTCCTTTATCTCCTATGATTTCTCTTGAATGTGGAATAATCCTATACTATTCAAGTTGCCTTTATTTCATATTCTAAGGCTTTTCTTCCTGTTGCTTGCAAAATTTGTTGTTTGTTATTGAAATTGTGAAGTTTAAAACAAATACCTTCCTTGGAGTTTGAAGAATGAATTTTTTTTTCTGGTGGTGATTTGTGAATTTGAGCTTTTTTCTTTGCTTGCTTTTCTTCTTCTTTTATTATTATTTTATTTTTCCCCAATTACATATTAAAACAATTTTAAACATTTTTTTGAAGTTTTGAGTTTCAAATTCTATACCTCACTCCCTCCTTCCCCTCCCTTCTCCCTGAGTTGCTAAGCAATCTGATACAGGTTACACATGTGCAATCATTGAAAATATTTCCATATTAGTAATGTTGTACAACAGGACTAGAATAAAATAAAAATAATGAAAGAAAGTAAAAAATAGCACGTTTCAGTCTGTATTCAGACAATATCAATTCTTTCTCTGGAAGCAGATAGCTTGCTTCATCATAAGTCCTTTGGGATTGTCATGGTTTATTGTACTGCTGAGAATAGCTAAGTCATTCACAATTCTTCATTGTACAATACTGCAGTTGCTGTGTACAACGTTCTTCTGATTCTGCTCACTTCACATTACATCTGTTCATATAAGTCTTTCCTAGTTTTTCTGAAATCATCCTGCTTGTCATTTCTTATAGCACCGTACTATTTTATCACAATCATATACCACAGCTTATTTACTCATTCTACATTGATGGGTATCCTCTTGATTTCCAATTCTTTGTCACCACAAAAAGAGCTCAAGAGCTACTATAAATATTTTTGTACAGATGGGTCTTTTCCCCCTTTTTTTATGTCTTAGGGATATAGACCTAGCAATGGTATTGCTAGATCAAAAGGAGCGTGCAATTTTATAGCCCTTTGACCATAGTTCCAAGTTGTTCTTCAGAATGGTTGGATCAGTTCACAACTCTATCAACAATGCATTAGTGTCCCAGTTTTCCCATTTCCTTTCCAAAATTTACCATTTTAAATTTTGTCACATTAGTCAATTTGAGAGATGAAAGGCAGTACCTCACAGGTGTTTTCATTTGCATTTCTCTAATCAATAGTACTTTAGAGCACTTTTTATATGACTATGCATAGCTTTGGGTTTCCTTCCCACCCCCCACCCCCGAATACTGTCTATTGATATTCTTTGACAGTTTATCAATTGGAGAATGGTTTGTATTTTTATAAATTTGACTCAGTTCTCCATATATTTGAGAAATAAAATCCTTATCAGAGATATTTGGGTTGGTTTCCTTTTTAGTTTAATAGTATTTCTTCCTAGTTGCATGTCAAGAAAATATTTAGCATTCATTTTTTTATAGATAGATAGATAGAGAGATATAGATATAGAAGAGATTGACTCAACCTTCAGAGACTGAGATCTTCAACATAGAAAAAGGGGGAACTCTGAATCTCCCCAAATCATTAGTTAATAATTTTTTCTCTCAAGCTATTATGTATGCATGGATGTGTATACACACATATTATCTATATATAATATTGGAAATATATTTATACATATATCTGTATACATGTGAATATGGGTATATGTCAATATATGTATATGACTATATATGTCCTATAATCCTGATAATTCATAGCTAGAAAATACTGTGACTTTATATTTTTTAATTTTTTATCTTTTGCCTTTTGGAGGGCAATTGGGGTTAAGTAACTTGCCCGAGGTTACACGGCTAGTTTTTTTTGTGTGGGTGTTTTAGCATTCATTTTTATAAGATTTTGAATTCCAGATTTTTCCCCTTCCCTCATTCTCCTCCCTTCTTCTGAAAATGGTAGGCAGTTGATATAATTTATATATGTGCTATCATGTAAAAATATCTCCATTTTAGTCACAGCTGTGAAAGAAGAAATAGATCAAAAGAAAAAAACAAACAAGAAAAAATAAAGTGAAAGAAATATGCTTTGATCTGCATTCAGAGTCCATCAATTCTCTATCTGGATAAGGATAGCATTTTCCTTCATGAGTCCTTTGTATTTTTCTTGAATCACTGTGTTGCTGAGAAGAGCTGAGTCATTCATAGTTGATCATCATACAATGTTGCTGATACTTTGTACATGGTTTTCCAGGTTCTGCTCTTTTCACTTTGCATCAGTGTGTACAGGTTTTTCTGGTCTGCCTGTTCATCATTTCTTATTGCACAATAGTATTTCATTATATTTATATACCACAGTTTGTTCAGTCATTCCCCAATTGATGGATAGCCCCTCAATTTCCAATATTTTTTCTGTTATAAATATTTTTGCACATGTAGGTCCTTTTCCCTGTTTTGTATCAGAGATGCTTATTGCAAAATTACCCTCTCCCCCAGATTTCTGCTTTCCTTTAATTTTGTTTGCGCAAACATTTTTCAATTTTATATAGTCAAAATTATCTATTTTACATTTTGTAATGCTCTCTATATTTTCTCTGGCCCTAAATTTTTCCCTTATCTATAGAGCTGGCAAATAAACTATTCCATGTTCTCCTAATTTGCTTATGACATCATTTTCCATGTGTAAACCATGTACCCATTTTGATCTTATCTTGGTATACACTTGAGATGTTGGTCTATAACTTGTTTTTGTATATTTAATTGATTGGAGCTTTGCAGTCTATATACAAAAGTTCCATATATTCTTATATTATTTCCTGAAATATCATATTGAGACGGTTTTTTTGTTTTAAGTTGTCATGTTCTTTTGAAAGACTTTTAATCTTTAATTATCTCTTCAGATCCTTTCTTTAAGGTTAGTCACTTTGTCTAATACAAAATTCATGTTTTTTAACACTTTTTCCTTTGGTTTCCCTTCTATCAAATTTTCCTCTACTTCCATGTTTCTGTCTTCTGTAATTGTTCTTCCCTCTCATACGGCTTCTATTTCTTTGAAGATACTCTACCACGTATCCAATTTTTTCCACTTCTATTTTTTATATTTAGTTGTTTTGAGATATCTTAAATAATTATCTAATTTCTTCTTTAAACAACTTTATTTCTTTTTTCAATTATTCTTGAGTTTTTTGCTAATCTTTCATGATCTCTGGGGAGTCTCCAGAATATTCTCTCTCTCTCT
>NW_027185791.1:18171530-18257959 GCF_028583685.1 Petaurus breviceps papuanus | reverse complement strand
TCTCTCTCTCTCTCTCTCTCTCTCTCTCTCTCTCTCTCTCCCTCCCTTCTGCCTCCCCACATTGGCTTTACAAAGTATTGTGTGATTTGGGGACAACATTTACCTGGGATTCCTTCTTGATCTAAAACTATGAGCCTCTGAGAGTATGAATTTAATCAAACTGTATTTCAACATTTCCATGAGAACACAACAGATGACAGTAGAAGAAGACTTAGAAGCATAATGGGTGGTTGGAGAAAGTCACTCAGCTCCATGAAATGGGGAATCCATATGTGGATAATCGAAAGTTGATTACACATGATGTTTCTAAATTCTCTGTCATATTTTAAATGTAAAAAAAATACAGCTTTTTCAAATCTCCTGATTAGGTCTCCTGTAAATGTTGTATCTATGCTATTTTCTTTTTCAATTTATTTACTATCATTTCTTTGTGACCCCCTTACTCTTCTATCCGCATGAATAGAATCTTCTCTTATAATAGAGCAAAATAAATCATCACATTGGCCCTGTCTGAAAACATATATCTCATTCCACACTTGTAATCTACGATCTCTCCTGGAATACTCTCTTTTGTGTTCTCAGGAATCAGTCATCTGAAGTCATGGTTGTATACTGCATTGGTCAGAATTATGAAGCCATTCAGGTTATTTTCTTTCTTTTTTCTTTTTTTTTTAAGCAATCAGGGTTAAGTAACTTGTTCAAGGTTACACAGCCAGTTATTTCTGGGTATGGTGCTAAGTATCTGAGCCCAGATTTGATCCCCAGGTCATCCCGACACTGGAGCTGGTGCTCTTACTTGCTGAGCCACCTGGCCACCCCTCAGGTTATTTTCTTTTACATTAACATGGTTATAACATAAATTGCTTTCATGGTTCTGCTTATTTCACTTTATGTCAGGTTGTAAGAGTTCAAATTTCTCTGAATTCTTCATTTTCATCTTTTCTCACACACGATTAATCTTCTACTATACTAATATAGTGCAATTTGTTTGGCCATTCCTCAACTACTGAGCGCCCAGTTTTCTTTGCAGTTTCTTTACAAAAACTCCTGCTATTGATGTTTTTGTATATAGGCTATTATGCTTGATCAATGCTAGGTCTTGCTTACTCTGTCTATCCAACTGATCAACTTTACTTTTTTTTTATACCATCTACTGCTCTCCACACATTGCCTTCTTACCTTTGTAGAGGAGAATGACTCTTAAAAAATCAAAACTCATGAAGAAGAAAATTAAAGTAATCTCATGTAGTATCTTATTTGATATTAGGTTACAGGCAATGTAGTTATTATTACTTCTACATGAGTGATGAGGAATTTGATGTTTAGAAGGTATACTGCACAGTCATGTATCTGGTAAGTGGAATTTACATCTTGATTTCAAACTGTGTTCTTTCCAGTACATCCCACTACTCTGTGTGTCTTGTGGAGTACGGCTGGGATTTTGTAAAAAGTGTCATGTAGAAATATACCAATGTCAACATAAATACCATGACTTGGGCTCTCAACAGGGAGATATTCACATGTGATACATTGATATAACAATTACACTGAGACAACTAAACAATTTGTTATATAATTTCAATAATCTTATCATGATAAGTCTTAAACATAGACAAATACATATAATTTTTCTTCCCAGTTCAAATTGTTATGTAAAGGTATGACAAAGAGTAAGAAAATCTGAATTCTACCTAATTCAACTCAGCAAACAGTTGCCAGAATCTTATTGTGCTAGGTCCCAAAGATACAAAAGAAATAACTATCCCTTCATGTGGGCTACTCCTTTTTCGGAGCATGCCTTTCTAGGCACTCCCTTAGTCATCTCTTTTCCCTCTGAAGGAGGGGTTTCATTTCAAAGCAGCCTTCGGTAATTGTGGATATTTGACTCAATGCCCACTAGTTTTCATCTAGCAATATTACTCATCTCCTCTGATGCCTGGGGAAGAACTGATGCAAATTCTTTTTCACTAGCTATACTGAATATAATCCCCTAGCCTAAAATCTCACTCTGATCAGGCTAACTTGGAATTTATAGAAATAACTCCCTGAGATTTTACACTTCCTCCCTTCCAGATATTTGCCCAATCACCCCTTCCACTCTGTATTCAAGAATTACATACATGTTTGGCAGTTAATCGTGGTTTTTAATAAAAGACATTAGAGCAAACATAAATAAAAGAAACTTCCACTGGCCGACAGGTTCGGCAGCCACTAAAATAAGGTTATCAACTCTCCCTAGGAACTGTTATTGCTTCTTGTTTGTCCTTTGTTCCTTGAAGAAGATCTTGAATTCAGGGAGTTGACACCATAACATGCAGGTGAATTGGATTTTAAGTGAGGGAGGGCTGGGCAAAGCCAGCAGCCTCACTTTTTCCTGCAGAACCATCCATCTGGTTCCAGTGGCAAGATATAGAATATTGCCCCAGATGCAGTGGGAGACCTTGGCTTTTTAAGCTAAGGTCTCTAACAGCTCTCAGTTTGCCTGAGGCAATGACTATTCAGTGATTAGAAAGGAGGCAGAGAATGGTCTCTTTACCTAGAGGGAAAAAATAATTCAATCTGGGAGGGACAGACCCTCAGGGTTTCTGGTCAAAACAGAAACTATCACTTATTTACATTCACTCTGAGCCAATTGGGGCCCAAACAATGACCAAGTGGGGCTTATACTGGGATCTATTGTCAATGAGAGCCAGTTTAATTTGGTTAGGAGAAAGTGGGAGAGGAGTGATGGAAGCACTTATTCTTTGGGTTGGAATGACCTCTCCCCACCAGGTACACAGCAGCTCTTTTCCAGACCACCTTATGCCTCTGTGTCCTGGCCCAGTCCTGCTCAGCTGTGTTCAGAATTCAGCTGCAGGATGTACCCCTTCACAAGGTCAGGAATTGATTTGTTCTGTGTTCCTCTGGAACCTCTTACTGCCACCATTTCTTTCTTGCTGCTGCTCCTCCTCTGGCTACAAGTTTTCCCCAAAGTTAAGCTCCTCCTTGCTCTTCAGAGTGCACAAGGTTCTGACCTTCCCCAAAGCCCCTGTAAGCCAAAATCAGCTGCAGATCAAAGCATCTATGCATTAGCCACCACAAATTTATCTGATGTTAACTGGGTGCCTGTCACAGCAAGATAGCCCTTTTGCTCCTTTCTCATTGATTGTCTATCTCCCTGCAGAGAGGGAAGGTTCCAAACCTTCTCTTATCTCCCCAAGCTTCCTATACTTCCCTTTCCCAACATGTTCAACTTGCTTTGTCTTGTACTAAAAAAACAAAGGCCACTCAGTGTGAGTACCCTTCTCTACATCTCAACACCACTTGACATCAACTTCCAGTCTATCTCTCTTTACTCCAATCTCTGATGAAGCCTCATCAAGGCCAACACTTCCATTTACCTTTGATCCCATCCCTTTCCCTCCCTCTTCTCCCACAGATTATCCCACAATCATTCCTTCTCTTTCTCTAATTTTTTTCTTTCCTTATCTGTTTTCTCTTTCATTGCAGGCCACAAACACACTTAACTTGCCCCTTCCACATCTTTAAAAAGAAAAAAAAATCCTCATTAGACTCTACCATACTTTCAAGCTTGCATCTTCCCTTTCTCAGCTAATCTCTTAGACAAAGCTATCTGCAATCGTTGCCTGCCCTATCCTCTCCTTTCACTCACTTCTTAACCCTTTGCAATTTAGCTTCCTACTTCATCACTCAACTGAAACCACTTTCTCCAAAATACAAGTGGTAATCTCTTTCTTACCCATTGTGAGTCCACCCCCCCTTTCTTCATTGTCATCCTTTGTAAACTTTCTGCAGCATCGGACACTGTTAGCCATTCTCTCCTCCTGGATACCCTCTTCTCTCTGGGATTTCATGACACTCCTCTTCCCTGGACCTCTTCACACAAGTCTGACCACTCGTCATTTTCTTTTCCTGCATCATCATGAGGGTATAACAGAAGGCTCTTCTCTCTTCACATAACCATTCTTTGTTTCCTTTTCAGTTTACATGGATTTATTTATCCTCTCTATGCTAATGACCATAAGATCTAGCATCCAGCCCTAGCCCCTCTCCTGAACTCTAGGCCTGTATCAACTACCTGTTGGACATTTTGAACTGGATGCCCTATGGGTGCCTCAAACTCAACATAGCCAAAGCAGAACTCATCCTTCCCTACTTTCCATTCAGAACTTCCCCTCCTCTTTCAAGGATACTTCCATCCTTTTAGTCCCCCAGGTTCATGATTTCATTATAATCCTTAACTTCACACTCACCATAGAGCTAATCATTTGCCAAATCTTGTTTCTGCTTCCACATTATCTCTTGCTAATGTCCCATTCTTTCCATTCCTAGACACACCACCATAGTTCAGGCCCGAACTACAGTTATCCCTTCCACATCATTGTGGGGGAAGGAGGGAGAGGGGGTAGAGGTGAGACACTTCCTTCATCAGGAAAATCTGTATAATATTTTTGTACTAGAGGGACAGGGTTCCAGACATGGAGGACAGTCAGAGAAAATGCCTGGAGCCCAGGGATGATGCCTCCACTGTTTGGCATTCCAAGCCCTTCATAACTTACTCCTCACCCTCATTCCCCACCTTTCTAGTCTCCTCTCACTTTATTTCCCACTGTAAATAGCAGTACCCTTCTGTGCAGGGACACTGGCTTCCTTTGTACAAGAGAAGAAATTTGATTTTTTTTCTTTTCTTTCATGGAATGTTTACAGGACCATATTGTAAATTGGGGGTTAAGCATTAGTCATAAACTCTGTGTTGCCTGCTGGACTTCATGTGTCACCTGTGACTTCTGCAAAATTCCCCCCAAATTTCCATTTAATTTCTTATGCCAACCTTCGATGTATCAGAACCATGATTGGGAAAGTCTGTATTGCATTAGTATCCTAACTGGTCTTCCTGCCTCAGGTATTTCCCCAGTCCAATCCATGTTCCATTAAACTACCACAGTGATTTTCCTAAAGCACAGGTCCCAAAGAGCTTCCTTTCTCAATAAATTCTAATAACCCTTGTTCCCTTAAGATTAAATATGGACTCTTGTCTTTGAGATTTCAAGCTCTTTGCAATCTGATCCTGAACTACCTTTCAGCTCTGTCACACATTGCTCTTCTTTGGGTACTCTATGTACTAACCAAGCCTCCCTTACTGTTCCTTATAAATATCATTCCATCCTCTATCTCAGTCAGTCAACAAACATGTATTAAGCACCTACTATGAATCAGGACAAAGTTTTGGAGATACAAATAAAGGTACATGAGCATCCTTGCTATCGAGGCGTTCATAGTCTAATGGGAGAGACAACATGCAAATAACTGCATGTAAACAGAGGGGAAGGCATCAGAATGAAGGAGAATGGGAGAAGTTTTTTTCCTGTAGAGGATGGAATTTTGATCTGAGACTTGAAAGGAGACGGAGAAGGGAGGAGGCAGGCCTGATAAAGGGGAGTGTTCCAGGTCTGAGGGGCAGTCACCAAACATGCCTAGAGCCAGGACATGGAGCTCCTTCCTTGAGAAGCAGCTAGGAAGCCAGGGTCACGGGAGAGCTAAGCACTGCTATTTATGGTGGGACATAAAGTGAGAGAAGATTAGAGAGGTGGGGAGTGAAGGTGGAGAGCAGGTCATGACAGGCCTTGAATGCCAAACAGTGGTCACACCGTCTCTGGGCTCCAGGCATTTTCTCTGGCTGTCCTCCATGGCTGGAATACTCTCCCTCCTCTGCTCCAACTAACATCTGCTGGGCTTCTTTTAAATTCTAACTAAAACCCCATCTTTTACTGGAAGACTTTCTTAAGGCCTCTCAGTTCCTTCCATCTATGAAGATACTTGAGGTGAGATGCTTGAGGCAGGAAGACCAATTGAGAAACTAATGAAATATTTCAGGGAAGGGAAGGGAATATTTATATTTCCTATTTGTCTTGTATATGGCTTGCTTTTTTGTTGTTTTGTTTTTTTGCTTTTTGGAGGGGGGAAGGCAGGGCCATTGGGGTTAAGTGACTTGCCCAAGATCACAGTGTTAAGTGTCTGTGGTCAGATTTGAACTCAGGTCCTCCTGACTCCAGGGCTGGTGCTCTATTCACTGAGCCACCTCACCACCCCTATAGCTTGCTTTGTATGTATTTGTTTGCATGTTCTCCCTCATTAGATTGTAATCTTCTTGAGAGAAGAGACTGCCTTTTGCCTCATTTTGTATCCCCAGTGCTTAGCACAATGCCTGGCACTTAGAAAATACCTAATCAATGTGTATTTATTTAATATCTAATCCTGGAAGGGATAGGGAGCCCCTAGAGCTTATTGAGCAGAGGGAGGAGACATGTCATAGGTCACCTTAGCAGCTGAGTGGAGGACAGGCTGGAATGGGGAGACTCTTGGCAAAGGAAACTAGCCAGCAGACTGTTGCAGTAATTCAGGAGTGAGGTAATCAGAGTCTGCTCCAAGGTGGTGACAATGTCAGAGGAGAGAAGGGGAAACGCATGAAAGATATCACAAAGGCAAAATGGACAGACCTCAGCAGAAGATTGTATATACAGGGTGAGAGGGGACAGGAATGAATTGATCAAGTGAGAGTATTTTGGGAATTGGGAAAGACAGGGAGAGATTTAAGGTAAGTGGGTGGTGGCATAGTGGCAGAGAGAGCAGTCTCCTAAAGAAGATAGGATGGAATGAGGTTACTTCCCAGTGTAAGGAGGTCAGTCTTGGCAAGGAGAAGGGCCACCTCTTCATGTAAGATAGTAAAGGAGGAGACAGTCAGAACTTGAGTGATGTGGTATGAGGAGGGGATAAGAGAGAATTCTTGGTTAATTGGCATCAATTTTTTCCATAAAAGATGAGGCAAGGTTCTCAGCTTAGAGAGTTGTGGGAGAGAGAGCCACGGGAGATTTGAGGAGGGTTAAGAAAGTCTGGAAGAGTCACTGTGGTGAGTGGGACAGTTGAGTTAATTTGGGATGCATAGAAGGATTGCCCTGCTACAGAGAGGCCCGGCTGAAGTTATATAACATCAAGTAGTGGATTGTTGCTTGATTGTTTCCATCTTTGTCCAGCAGCACATGGTAGGAGTGAAGGCAGACGGGGAGGAGTGGCCAAAGCTTAAGCTCAACATCAGTGCCAGGGATAAAGGAGGGCAAGAAACCCAAGAGGAGAGGATGGCATAGCATCGAACTGCTTCACCACGAAATCGAGATGGGGAAGAAGGAGCGTCGTTAGTGTCGAAATGAAGGCCTGGGAAAGAACTCCGGGGCTGAGGATTAGAGGGCTTGGTATGGATGAAAAGCAAGGCTTGGGGCTTCAGGGTCAAGGGAGAAGTGAAATGTCCATAGCTTCTTGGATGTCCTTGCGATGCCTTCTCACCTCTCACTCTTAGAATCGCTAGGCTCCTTCGAAACTCTGGTTGAGGGCTACTTTCTACAAGAAGCCTTTCTTGTTACCCCAAGCTGCTAGCGCCTTCCCCCCGAATTACCTTATATCTATCTTCTGTTTATCTATTTCTCCTATGTCTACACCCCCAGCCCCAAAATTGGAGACCCTTGAAGACTGGGATTATTTTACTTTTTTCTTTGCGTCTACGGTGCTTACACAAAGCCTGGCATGGAATAGGTGCTTTGTTAATTAATTAATTCATATAGATGGAGGGCAAAAAGATGAGTGAGTGGTCTAGATAAATAGATAGCATGTGAAAATGGGTTAGGGTGGGAACTCACGCATTTTTGTTTGTTTGTTTGTCTTTAACAGGGGATGAAAAGCATGTCAATCAGGAAAGTGTATTAATTAAGGTTATGTACCGAAGAATTAAGACAAATGAAGTAATAGAGGTGCAACGAAAGGGGAAGGCCTTCAACTCTAGGCTGAACAATTTGGATTTGATGTTTCAGGAAAAGGAGAGTCTTTCTGAAGTTTGTCAACTGGAGGAAAGTTATGATGAAAATAGTGTTATAGAAAACTGTGTGGGTTAGCAACTGTGTGGGTTTTAAATAGAAAAAAGACTGAAGGCAACTGGGGTAATCTGGGAATTAATTGAAAAAGGCTTAGACTAGTGTGGTGGTTATAGAAAGTAGCAAAGAGGGGGGAAAATCTGACATTGCAAAGAAAAAACTGGCAAAACTTAGTGCATACAGATTGAGAACAGAATTAAAAAAGAGAGTGATGTCTCAGTATCATTCCTGACCAAAAGATATACCAGAGCTATTGACAGTAATACCAGACTTGTAAAGGGATACCTGTTTGGAAGCAGGGAAATGGGAAGGTGTCAAGCTCAGTTTTGTTCTATTTTTCACATGTTTAGTTACAAGACCTTAGAATGATATTCTAGTAGTGATGAAAATCTGAGGACAGGTCAGTCTGGAATTGCCTGGTTATAGGTCATTGTAGAAATAGTGTGAGTGAATGAGGTACCCTGGTTTCCTATTTTTATCAACAGAGAAATATTTATGGAGCACTTGCTTTGTGTTCTATAAACAACTATCCTGGTCAATAAGCATAGGGATTCCTACCTACTAGACTTTCTGTGTATTCATTTTGAAAAGCAAATTTCCTTCCTGCAATTTGCACTGAAATGTGTATCAGATTGTGAAAATAAAATTGAGAAAACTTACAAATGGTTAAAGATAACTCACAATGCTGACTGTAGCTTTGTATTTTGATGAAGTCATTTGCTTTTGTTTCACTCATATGGACAGAAAAGATGGATGACTCCCAAAGGAGACAAATAATAACAGCCCAGAAATGAGTATTTGTAAATCTTTCAACATCAGCTTCAGAAAGTGCTGTGCTTGCCTAAGACATGCTCTTCAAAATTCTTTTTTATACAGAGCATTTTTATTCCTAATGAAATGGGTTCATAATGGACTTTATGTATTGTCAACCTCATTCAACATGAAATAGGCAACTTTTTAAAAGCCTGATTCTCGGCTCTCCAAATAGGTTATTCAAAAATATAAGTTATTTCATTTCAGAGAGACCTGGGTAAATGGTCTTGAAGTCAGTTCCTACAGAGATGGCTGTCAGAAAGGGATTGTTTGAAGGATGAGATCCTGCCTAACATCTCCTCAATTTAGCCCCTTGTCAGTAGTCACTGTTAAGCCAAATATCTGGGCATTTTTTTTTCATCACAGAGCAGATAATAATTCAAAGGCCTGGGCCTAAGCAGACCCTCTGAAAGGATCTTATGAAATCATTTCTCTTTGCAAATCCATAAAAATCGTCTCAGACTCCTTATCAATAGAAAGGCTTAAAGAGAGCAGAAGTCATTGAATTATGATGTGCTTGTTTTTAATGAAATTCCACTCCTGCTGAGATGTTCCCTGCAGATTTTCCATATTTCAGCATGGGAAAGATTTGATGCTTTCCTGCCAGTGCCAAGAGTTAATTGAAAACATTTCAGGATAAATTCAGCTTGGGGGCCACTGCTCCCATCCTGTCATTATTCTTAACAATAATGGAGGAGTAATACAATTATTAATAGGCATGTTGTATCCTCTTAAAGTGGCAGTGTGTTTTCCAAACCGTGTCTTTTGCATTCTTTCTGAAACACAGAACAAAACCCTGCAATAGAAGACTGGGAACCTAGAAGAAAGTGAACTTTACTGTTAAATTAGACCATTTATCACTTTCCTTTCATTGCCAATGCTTCCATCAAGAATTTATTTTTTAAACAATTATTCTACTTCCAAATGAGAAAATAATTTGGAATATGGGCATGTGCTGAAATGTTGATCACCAGATAAATGTGAGAGCATTTTAAAAAGTCTTGATTTGTCTAGGTGTTAAGTTGCAAAAGAAAGAACTCTTTGAAAATATTTTACATCATGATAGGTAATGGACCTGGGATTTCATTAGTATAGGGAACTCCGAAGTAAGGAAATTCCCTCTAATGAACATGGCACAACATCCCTGAAGGGTATGGAACTAAAGATAGGTCAAGCTGGAACTACGTAAACTCACAGGTCATAGGAGAAACACTGTGAATAGAAGAGAAACACAGGTTCCCTATTTGCAGGCCAGCATTTTCTCTGCAATTATAATCGCTGAGAGCTGACTGGAGTGCTTAAGAGATTGAGACTTGAAATCAAGTCTTCCTGTCTTTGAGACTGACTTTCTTTCTCCTATACCACACTACTCCATATCTACCTCTCTATCTATCTATCATCTAGCAAAACATATATTTGCACATAGACATGCATATACATAGATGTTAATGTCTACATTAACCTACAAGAAGCTGTAGCAGGCACAATAGCTACACCCCAGTAAGACTGTCTCAGCATAAGAGCTAACCCAGACTGAGGCTCACCAACAGGCTCAGGGGGAGGAGGGGTGTCTACCCCCAAGCATGTGAAGACTTCCCTTGGTAGAATGGGTGGATGAGAACAATTTGTTCCAATGGTGGCTGAATCAGGTGACATGGAGTGCTTAGGGTCTGTTCTGACATCGCAGATGCCAAGGTCATTCATTGCATCTGGGGCCATGGCCAGTCATCTTGACTTTTGTCTTGCCACTAGACTCTGATGACTCTGGAAGAGAGAGTGAGGCTGATGACTTTGTGCAACTTTGTGCAACTCACTTAAATTCAATTCCCCATTCACCAGCAAGTCAGGACATCACTGGGCGATATCATTGGTCCTCTTTGAAAAGAAGGAGGGAGAACAATGTCTACATATACACACATATAGATGTATATGCACATACATATGTGTATACACAATACAGATACCAATATACTTGTTATGCTTATGTATATGTATCTTTGTGTGTATGTATATATGCACACATGTGTGTATGTGTAGGTGATATGTGTGTGATACACACATACACAGGATATAGATATAGCTACATAGAGGGGTGTGTGTGTGTGTGTGTGTGTGTGTACGTGTGTGTGTGTGTGTGTGTGTGCATCCTTTCCAGAAGCTGCCAAGACCTGGGAAGTTATTCTTTGGTTCTCTGTTTAATTTTTAAAGCCCTTCATTACTTAGCACAAGGAATTAAACTTTGGAAGAAGCATGTAACCTGAGAAAAGGCAGTAGCAAGAGATGAGAACCAAGGTTAACTGCTAAAAATGTGTGTGCTGGTGCTTCAATACAGCATGGAGGTGGTGATTTAACAACAACAAAACAACAGAGAGGGAAATCTGAAGTGTTGGGAAGTTATTTCTATAAACCCCAAGTTAGCACTGCAGGAATGATATTTCTGGCTGGGAACTAGAATTTTAGAGAGAGAGAAAGACAGACAGACAGAGACATAAAGAGAGAGAGAAAAACAAAGAGAGACAGAGACAGAGAGAGACGGAGACAGAGAGAATTTGCACTGGGGTTTCTCCCACAGGCATCAAATTAGGTCTGGTGGAAACTGTCAGGCATCTTCTATTACCCAAGGCCTAGTTTAAAAGAAAACTTCTCTCTCAGAGGGGAGAGAACCAAGGAAGTGCCTAGAGAGAAAGGGGGAAAAGTGGTTGACAAGTCTGACTGCCTAGTCACAACCTTACATATATTACAAATGGGAACTCTCTTGGGATTTTTTCTTTTGAACTTCTTTTTCTTTGCTTTGGGATTTTGAAAAATATGGATAGTTATTCCTTATATTATTTGTATTTCTTTGTCAAACAGGTTTGAACTTGGATCAGTTTTGTCATACTCATTGCAGAATTAATAGGCTCTTAGACAAATGAAGAGGGAAATATCAATAGAAAATCTTTTTTTTAAAGCAATCGGGGTTAAGTAACTTGCTCAAGGTTACAAGGCCAGTTATTTCTGGGTGTGGTGCTAAGTATCTGAGCCCGGATTTGGTCCCCAGGTCATCCTGACACTGGAGCCAGTACTCTTACTCACTGAACCACCTGGCCACCCCATCAATAGCAAATCTTAAGGAAAAATGCACATGGACTGGTGCAAAATCAGGAGCTCAACTTGAAATCACAGGGCAAGAATATCTTTACAACATAGAGAATATTTGACTAATCCTTATGAAGGAGAAAAGACAAATGAGTTTGTGGTTCTGCTGGATATCAGGCTACCAATATTTGTATACAGAATACAAAGAGGGCTTCTGGCTACACAGAGTTATTGGAAAAGCAAAGGTCTATACTTCCCCAAAATATGTATAAAATAATAAAAGACAAAGGAAAAAAATTAAAGTTAGAAAAACATCATGAGTAGATAAACTAAAGACTGTTAGTAGAGGTATGGTTTATAGTCAGTTACAAAAGTCACTAACTGACCTTGAGACATGACTAAAGCATCACATTTCTACCATTTGATGAGTATACAACAAAAGGCATACAATTGTTGTATGGCTACAAAGAGAGATTCACACCAAGGAGATCCAAGCTCAACGATCTTTTGAGTGTCCTCTCGTGTATAAGTCATGGAAGAAAAGGAAGAAAACCACCCTGAAAGTGCAGATTTGAAGGCCAAAAATGATCTAAAATCTGGGATGTAACTATGGACCAAACTCGTCTTTCTGGAAAAGAGAATTGAAGTCAAAAAGTTCTGATACACAAACAAAACTATAAAGAAATGACCAGAAATGCAGAATTACCTTCTGTTGCAACCATGGAAAAGATGGCCTGCTGTAGGTTAGATTCACAAATGAACAGAATGCCACTTTGGTGGTACAGAAATGGAGACCTACAAAACTGGCATTGAGAGATGGTATTAAAGGAGGTCCCCTCAGACCCTGAAAACAGTAAGACTGACTCCATCATCTATTCCTTATGGGATTCATTCCATCTGAACTTATAGAACTGCCAAATAGGCAATAGTAAGGATTGAGGGTCTAAACTGCACTGCTGACCTGGGCAGTGGGGTGCAGGTGACCATTGTTTCAGTAATTCAGTGGGTGCCATTTAAACACAGTTCCTTTATAGCCTTTGAAAGGGATTGAATTTGGAGAATTGGGTGATAATTGGGTAATATGATACATCACAGTGGGCTTGAAATTCTGGAAGTAAGATGTAGGTATCAACAAGACAGTAGATACTATAGTCCTGGGATGTTCAGATCCAGCATCTATCATTGAAGTGTCAAGCTCTGATTGGAAGCAATTCTAGCCAATTTTAGGTACTGGAAGGACACTATAAAAATAATCACAAACCCAATACTTATACACTTTTACCATGCATGAAACTTGGGCATAGGCCTGTAAAATAAAGGAAGCAAGTAGTGGAAGGGAATGTCATAAGATCTTTAATCATAGAAGTGGATTTGACTCGTGATTCTCCAATACCAGAATGGGAAGATCAGATGAGCCAGAAGCCCAGCCAAGGGTACTGCTGTGTTCTCTCTACACAAGAGGGATGTGGGATGTACCCAAAGAAACAACACGCAGAAGTCACCTCACCAGCTATTGGACACTCCTGGATCTATCTAGGCAGAGTGATGAAGACTTCAAAAATTTCAAACAGCTCTTGGCCAAAGTACCATTGCACAGTAGCTGGCATTCCTCAGCTAGACTGATGGTATGGAAAAGGAATGAGAGGATATGAAATATGAATAGACTTCTGAACCCTCAACAAAAGAACTATAGTAGAACAGTACACTATTCCAAGGGCTCAAAATGCCTTGGACACCCCAAGTAGCCAAAAGTCCCCAGTGCTAGACTTATACATTCACTACTATCAGATTCCTATGTCAAAGGAAGATAGTGAGAAGTCAGCATTAATCTGCTTAACTGAATTTTGCCAGTCTTAACCTATACTTCTTGTGTGATCTAGGACACGCTCCTTAATCTATGTTTGCCTCAGTTGCCTCATCTGTAAAATCAAGATAATACTATACCTACCTCCAAGGGTTGTTGTGAAGGTCAAATGAGATAATAATTATAAAGGTTTTAGCACAGTGCCTAGCACATCACAAGTGCTATCTGATGTTAGTTATTATTGTGATTGCTGTTGTTTCAACTATATGCCCTAAGACGTCTCAGCAACACCTGACACTTTCCAATGACTGATAAAGAAAGTAGGTGGAGTCCTGGGTCCCTGAATGTTTTCGTGTACCCTGACGGTCTCATTGTGTTTGGAAGGACACTGGAAGAATAGGAGGAAACGCTGCTGAAGGGAGAAGCTGGTCAATTTCTGCCAATTGACAAGCACCAATTTTTCAAAGATTCTGTCAAGTCCATTTGTCACAAAGCATCATCACAAAGTTTGAGCAATGATGCAAAGAAAACAGAGAGGCTTCTGAATCGGCCACATCCAAGCAACCATCAATTTCTAAGGACTTATTCAGGATTGGTGGTTATCACAAATTTAAGAACTATGTCGATCCTTGCTAACCAACTGAATGACACATTTGTTTATACGTGATTACGGAGAACCAGAAACACAAGAAAAGCCAAGCAATTTAATAAAGCCATTTGGAGATTAATGAACAGACAAATATGATTCAGCTTTCAAAGACTTGGTTAACTGCACCAATATTAGCCTATACGATCAAGCCTTTGGTCTTCTGAATAGAGGCCACCTTACCAGGGTTGGTACCAGCTATGCACAATTATCCTTTCCACACTGTACAAGGGTTAGGAGGATGGCACCCCCATGATCTGGAAAAGCTACATAAAATTCCTTGACCTTCCTTCCTACCAGAGAAAAAGTTTGATTTTTTTCTTTTCTTTTATAGGGTGTTTCCTTATTGTAAAATTTGAGTTGCTATGATATAATACTATACATATATTTTACGCATTTCTGAGGGTTTTTTTCAGTGTCAATTGCTGCTCTTTCCATGTAATCTGAAACTTCTGCAAAACTTCCAAAAATTCCCATTTAATGTCTTATGCCAACCCATGATATATCTAAACCACAATTTGGAAAGTCACAATGTGAAAGGGATAACTGTACTATAAGAGTGATGTTCAACAGAAATCCATTGCATTTTTCAGAAGAAGGCTGACATTAAGACTCACTAATATGTACATAAGCTGAAATCTTGCCTTTGAAGTAGGCTGCCAGTGAAAAGTACAAAGTCCATATATTCAGAATAAGGTTGCAGGGGCGGACTGATAGCAATCCCTTAGCATATTTTGACAAGCACTCAGCTAGTTAGAGTCAGGTTGAAGCACTCATCATCTATAAATCCTGCATTCATCACCCACCAGGGAAGATTAATGTGGCTGCAGATGCCATGTCCCAAAGGCCATGTGATTACAAAGTTATAGTGATCTTTAAAGAAAGAGTGAAGGCTATCTACAAAACCCTATGAACTGTACTACAAGAAAATTGAAGCTGAGATCTTGGGACTTCCAACAGAGAGTATGCATATGTGAACCTGTGAATGCATCTTGTTTTATTGAACCATGCTTCTCTTTCCTCAGTTGCCTAAAAGAAAATTAATAAATGAGGGAAAAGCTGCATAGTTTAAGCACTTCCTATAGGCCAAATGCTGTCTTTAAAACTAGAGGTACAAATAACAAACTGAAATAAATCTTTCTCTCAAGAAGATGAATCTCTTGTTTTTGTCTTTTTTTGGAGGGGAGAAGGCAGGGCAATTGGGGGTAAGTTATTTGCCCAAGGTCACATAGCTAGTAAGTGTTAAGTGTCTGAGCTGGATTTGAACTCAGGTCCTCCTGACTCCAGGGCTGGTGTTCTATTCACCGTGCCACCTAGCTGCCCCAAAGATAAATCTCTTATAGGAGAGACAGTATATTTAGGAGAATTCAGCTACAAGTCAGAAGGAAAGACCCAGTTAGGATGTAGCAGAGAGGCAGATGGCAATGTTTCTTCTTTATTGTAATTTTTATTGATATACAGTTATCCCTTCTATACCTTGTCTTTCTCCATCATAGTTTTGATGTATTGTGGGACTGCATAAGAAATTAAATGGGAATTGGGGGGGGGGGACTTTTACAGAAACCACAGATGACACATGCAGATAACAGGAAAAGTTTAGAAACTCAGAAATGCATAAAATATATGTATAATGTTGTATAATATCAACATATTTGATCTTCTGATACCATAATAATTTAGACTTTTTTCTCTGGTATGAAGAGAGGACTAAACCATTTTCCGATTTTCCAGATCATTGAGGCGCCACACCCCTAGCTCCTACAATGTGGAAAGGATAACTCTGAAAACACATGTTTCTAATGCTGAACAGTTTGATGGCACCAAGGACTGTGGTGACAAGAATGTTCCTTCCCAGGTCTGCAGCAGTTCTGGTTGCTGAGGAGCTAGAACTTGCAATAACAATTGTCAAGTTAAACAGGAGCCAGTCCAAAATGAAGGCTCTTGATTCAGTGTAACTATTCCTGGGAGCAGGGCCCTGAAATGTCTCCACTAAGATGTGAAGGAAGATGTTGAGTGAGGCAGTCATTGGGGATAGTCTGGCCCATTTGGCACACTCCTCCTTCTGCCTCTCTCTCAAAGCCCATTGTTGCTTTGTCCATGTTGGCTTGCCTATATGTGGTTGGAAGTGGGTGGTGGTGGTGAGGATGGTATGGATTCCTCTCCATAGTGGTTGCTTTTCCTATATGATTGTTGCAGGGACCAGGATGGGAGTAGGGTAGCCTGGAGAATATTGGTATTGTTGGACCTCTTAGGTATAGGGTCCTAGGCTGCCTCCACTAGCCTGGTGGTGGCCAAGTTGATGGTGGTGGTTTGGCCAGCTATGAATGACTAGATGCCATGACTAGTAGTGAGACCAGGTAGCTCATGCAATTCAAGCCAAGAAGGAAGGCAATGATGCTAAGGGACTCAAGTTTCATTCATTATAAGGCACCTTTCTGCTGAGATAACAGCAGAAGTCACTGCTGTACAGTGGAATGCTCTATGCCACTGTCACTAATCCTATTCACGGTACCAGTAAGCAGTTGGTGCTTCCCAACACATATGATTCTATGACCATAAAAGCACTGCATGATGACTTTGAACAATGGCAAGAGAATATCATAAAGCTAGTAAGGCATCCTTTTCCCTGGCTCAAGATGGCAGCAGATATCCCTACAAAAAGTATGAGACTTGCGTCCCATATATAAAGAGGAAAATGATATCAAGTCATGCCGCATATAATTAATATCTGTGTTAGCTGTCAAGACCTCTAGTAAAGAGATCGAGTTCTGCTAAGAAATTTTTGTTTTCAAGGGATACATAAGTTACCATACCATGTTACTTAGATCTGTAATTTTGCCTGCTTACCAATTAACGTCAGAGAGTAATGGGAGCACAAATATACATCGACCATAAGAGAGTTAGTTGAACTCCCTAAGAGGCAGGTATAGAAAAGCAATGGACATTTAATACAGCATGATTTAAGTAAGAGAAGCTGTCTAACTGAAAAGATCGTCTGAATCTGGCTCAGAAAATGGCATTTCTAGCAAAGAGGAAATTGTGGACTATAACCCAATAGATTCGCCTGGGCCCAGTTCCAACAAGAAAAAAATATTGTGCCCAGGGGCTGTACCTTTCCTGCCTAGAACTTCAGCCATTGAGACTCCTTAGAAAATAATGGCACTAATAGGCGTCTTGGACCTTCCACATGTTCAGGCTTAAGAAACATAGTTCTGAAAAGGGCAGTGATCAGTACATGCCATCGACTAGCTCAACTATGACAGCTGAAGCAGAGAAGGCAGCAGGTCACAAAAGCACCGGGTCTGTATGGGAAACAGACCAGTATGGTGTACAGGGGAAAGCAGAGAAGTCACTGCTGCTATTCAGGCGTTTCCATTGTGTCCGACTCTTTGGGACCCCATGTGGTGTTTTCCTTGACAGAGACATGGGAGTGGTTTGCCATTTCCTTCTCTGATTCATTTGATGGGCGAGGAAACTGAGGTAAATGAAGCTAGGATCAGAGAGCTAGTAAGTGTCTGAGGCAGGATTTGAACTCAGGTCTTCCTGACTCCCGGTCTGGTGCTCTATACTGACTGCTCAGAGAAGTGATTATATGACATTTAACCAGATGATAAAACTAATGTTACCATTTAGGAAGAAAGTAGGATATCATGAGGTATGCTCATCTAGGGTGCATGCACTAGGGACACACCCTGAAAACCCTAGGGTGGCTACATAACTAAGCTTGAAGGACAGAGATGAGCTCCTGCTTGTCGCCCTCTAAGTTTCCCTACCTGGGGATAAAGCCCTAGTGACGATGTCTTAGTTATACCTCTGATAACATTGTTCTCTCCTTCACAGAAGTAAGGAGGAGAATGGAGAGAGATTGGAGGAAGAGGAAGAACAAGAAGAAATTTTCCAGGATTTTATTTCTAAATATTTAATTCTAGAAAGTGATTTTTTTTCTTCTCATTCTCGACTCCTATCATTTTTTTCTTCATCTTTAAAACGGGGATAATTAGGGGCAGGTAGGTGGTGCAGTGAATAGAGCACTGGCCCTGGAGTCAGGAAGACCTGAGTTCAAATCCAGCCTCAGACACTTAACACAAAAAAAACTAGCCATGTGACCTTGGGCAAGTCACTTAACCCCAATTGCCCTACCTTCCCCCCCTCCAAAAAAATTGGGAATAATTCCTGCTCTACTATTTTCATGGAGTTGTTGTGAAAAGGGCTCTTTTGTAAACTATAAGACAAATTATAAATGTGAATCCTCACCACCACCAATATTATAATTCATTCTGCGTTAAGAAAGGCATCATATATAGGACTAGTTAAATAACAGTCCCCGTGACGCACCTGCAATGGTCAGATTGCATCTTGAAAACTGTGTCTAAGGGTGTGGGAGTGGGGCAACACCTTTTAAGAAGAACACCACTGGGCAGGAAAGTGCCACAGAAGGACAATCAGGACTCTAACATATGCCAGGCATAAAGAGCTGTGGCTAGAGAAGAGAACATTTCCTGGAGAGAGAGGAAGGAGGATAATAAGTTGGAGGTGTGGTGGAAAGAATGCTAAATTTGGAGACAGAGGACCCGGATTCAATGCCCAGATCTCCCATTTAAGTTCTCAAAGTCACAATTTCCTCACCTCTATGAGGTGGTAGGATTTGATGACCTCAAAATCCTTTCCAGCCCTCAATCAATAATCCTGAATATTTGTGGTACTATCATGTGGAGGAAAGATCAGGATTTTTCTGCTGGGTCCCACATTTAAAATACAGACAAATTTAGCCTCAATGCAAACAAAAGTTTTCTAATGATTAGGACTATTCAACAGAAGGCCTCGTGTAGTGGAAACTTCCTCTCTAAATCCAAGTCTTCAAGCAAAGGCTAGGTTACCACTTGCCAGATATATTGTGAAGGGGAATCCTTTTGTTGATTTTGTCTGTTTGTTTGTTTCCTTCCTGGTATAGGTTATGCCAGGTGGTCTCTGAGCTCCCTTCCAACTCTGAAATTCTGTAATTCTGAGTTTACAAGAAGTGCCCACATTTTATTGTAAGCACAAAGTCTTTGGGAAAGTAAGTAGAGATGCAGAAGGCAACTGTATCCTTAAGAGGTAACGAAATAAATACAATGTTGTACTCAGAGTCAAGAAAACCAGAGTTTCAATACCGCATCAGACGTTTACTGTCCTTGTGGCTTTTGGTAAATCTCTAATTTCTCTCATCCTCAGTTTCTGCCTCTGAAAAGGAGATAAAAATACCTATGGGCACCTGCTGCTTAGTGTTGAGAATCAAATGAGATTACCGTAAAGTGCTTTGCAAAGTTTACAGTATTACATGTGTTTACATGCATACATTCATACATATATACATCATACGTGCATATACATATGTATATCTGCTTATAAAAGGGGATCTGAGTGAAGTTTTGAAGGCAGGTGATATTCGAAACTGCCATAATAAAAGGATGAATTGCCCTTTAAAAGGGTTTGTAGTTTATCTCCCAGGCTACAGAATGATCACTGAGAACTAAAGCACAATTCTGTTGCCACAAATGACATTGCACTCACATTCATTGTCATTTTTTTTCTTTTTTGTTATCAACCATCTGTAAATAGTTCTCAAGTGTAACACACGTTACCAATCCATGAATGGTCACCCACATTTATACCTTTCCCAATTGTTCCTTCAGATGTAGACTTTAGGAAGTTCAAATCTAAGTAGTTTTCAAATCCAAGCTGCCACTTTGATTTCATCACATCAAACCCTTGTTGAGATCAAACCTTTGAAATGAGAAAAGATTTTTAATCCAGTTACACAGTTACACCAGATGGGGTCCAAGTCTCCAGGTCCTGAGAGCTATAGGATTAGGGTTTCTCAACCCTTTCCCCCCACCTCAGCTTGCCCTGCTCACACCCACCAAATTCTCTGGTTCCTTGAATCAAATCAAATAGGAACATTATTATAAATAATATTGAAGTAAAAATATTTTCCATAAATTAGTCATCATACAAACATACTGTTTAATCCCCAATCAATAACATAAAAAAAGATTGGTTTCTCCCTCTATATTTTAGGCTCTTCCTCTTAATACATATCTCTAAGTTTAGGAATAGGTTTAGTATAGGAAATGACATTGAAGTTAAGCTTTCCAAAGAGGTATGTACATTTAATTTGTAAAACCAACATAATTGCTAGCCTTCTCTATACACTCAACATACTTGAATCATTCATCCAGGAGATGGATGAGTGGAAATGATTAGTTATTAAAATTACCCATAATGAAATTATTTTTGATGCCAAGATCTAAATATTCCATTTGTTACTTCCATTAAACTTGGGTCTAGCTGTGATAATCAGATCCAAAAAAAACCTGTTTCTGTCAGTTTGTGCTCAAATTTACTTTGCTTTAAGTCTCCTTTCAACTAAATTATTAAATTTCTCTAAACTGTCATTTCCCCTGCAAAATCATTTCCCTTCTTCTGTTTGCACTTGTCAGAGAACAGAGATCATGTTTTATGTTCCCAGATTCAAATTACAATGTAAGGTAATTTGTGAGAGTGAAATTATGTGCTGCAGAAACAAAGCTGGATAATCTACTCTTAGCATCAGAAACCACAGGTCTGAACGTACTCAGATTTTAGGAGTTTTGATGACATCCCATTTAAAATCAATCCTGACAAGTGCATGTGCCTTTTTCTGGATCATACTTTTTGACTTTAGAAATCTGATAAAGACACAAACTTTAGGAAGAGTCGTGCAATGGATAAAGTTTGCGATTGCTTTCCAAAGCATCATCTGAAGCTTATAAAAAAATGATAGTGATCTTCCATTCAGTGTTGAAAAGAGTTGGGCAGGTTCTAAGTAACTGATGCTGCTGAAATGTAGTATCTCTGAAATAGTGAATCACGAAGTCCTTTTGCTAAGGGAAACAATGCAGACAGACACATCATTAAATAAGTAAACAAACAAACAAACAAACAAACCATGGAGAACTATGAATACAGTACTGGGTCTGTGAAGCTGTGGGTGGTTTGGGGGAGAAAGATGTTTATGAGCAGGAACTGTTGAACTTTCAACACAATGAGCAGTGGTCCAGAAGAAGGCAGACGTCCCCCTGTGTGTAAGGGGGAGATTTATAGGGCATCTTCCAGGTCCATGGCTGAGGGGTTGTGGTTTTTCCCTAGTCTCCAAGACAGAACTAAAAATGGGGAAGAAATAAAGACAAGAAATGAAGGTTGCTGGGTATGTGGGGGTGTGGTGGGGTGTGGTGGCAAGGGGCCAATTTTACTGCCCATTGGTTTTTTGGTTTGGGGTGGAGGGTGCTAGGGAGGATGCTTAGGAAATGGAATTGTTCTATAAAATTTGAGTGGTTTTTGTTTGCTTTATTATACTATAATTTTAGGGACCACTTCTCTCTGTACCCTAATTTATTCATTTGGGGGGAAGGAGGGAGAGTAGTGAGTATTTAAAAAAAAAACCAGAAAGTTAAATTGTAAGAGGATTAGGAAGGCTAGAAGGATAGGCTTACAAAATATGTAGTACATATGATTCACTTAAGAAAGGCAACATGGGAGTCAGAAAGCACAGGTGGCAATCTTTCCTTAGATGCTTGTTAGCTGTGTGACTTGAGTGACTTCCCTGAGCCTCAGTATCATCAGCTGTAAAAGGTGGATAATAACCACATTTCCCTCATAGGTTTGTTGCAAAGACTAAATGAGATATTATACAGAAAGTGTTTTGTAAACCTTAAAGTAATGCCTAAATGTAAGCTGTTGTTATTGTGTGTACAACGGGTTATACTTCTGGCGATACAAAATACCAGAAGTGGAAGGAAACTTACAGGTTCTCTAGTCCAACCCTCTCATTTTCCAGGAGAAAAGCTGGGCCCAAAAAGATCTTAAGGTCATAGATCTAGAACTTGGAGGCACCTTAGAGACCTTCTAGGTCACCTAGGTAGTGCAGGGGATAGAGTGCCCAGCCTGAAGTCAGGGAGACTTATCTTCCTAAGTTCAAACCCGACCTCTGACACTAGCTGCATGACCGTGGGCAAACTTCTGGACCCTATTCACCTCAGTTTCCCCATTTGGAAAATGAGCTGGAAAAGGAAAAGGAAAACCACTCCAGGATCTTTGCCAAGAAAACCCCAAAGTGGGTCATAAGGAGTCAGACACAATTGAAAAACAACTAAACGGGGACTAATCCTCCATCAAGGGGGCTGGTGGGGAGAGACAGAAGGTAAATCCCAGAAGGGCAAAGTGACCTGTTCAAATCCACCCAATTAATTACTAGTAAGATGAACTAAAAGAAAGTATTCATACAAGAAAGAAGAGCCGCCACCATCAACACCTTTATTTTCTACTGATGTTTTTGTTTTCCCCCTTGGAGGTGGAAGGCAAGGCAATTGGGATTAAACGACTTGCCCAAGGTCACACAGTTAGAGATAGTGTCAAGTGTCTGAGGTTACATTTGAACTCAGGTCCTCCTGACTCCAGGGCCAATGTTCTATTCACTGCTCCCCCTAGCCACCCCTGAGCCTCCACCGTCACTACCCCGCTGCTCAAGTATGGTGAGTTGGTTTGCAAAGTCCTGGGTGTAATGTGAGTAAAATGCCTGACTATAATATAATGAGATCAACCAATTGACACGTTTGAACAAACCTCTTGGCACTTAGAATATACATTTAAATTGGTATTGTCTGAACACAGTTGTCACCTCGAGAGTCTAAACACTTATTCAATCATGCTACTATAGCTGCAAACATTGTTTTGGAAACTCTAGTACAGAATTACCTTCAGAAGCAATTTAGAAAAATCCTAAGGAAGTAGGAATAAGGAGAGCAATATGGTTGCCAGGGTGCCAGCTATGTGCTTCCCATATTTGTGGGAGATACTCACGAGAGAAGAAAAAAAAGTGTAGGTGTCTACTTTGAGATTATAATAAGTATAGTGTGTGGTGGTGGGGTGGCAAATACACTTACTCTTTTATGCACTTGTGTCTATGACAAAAGTGGCAGGTGTCAGAGTACCTCCTTTTGTGAAAAATTTGGGGCAGAATAAGTAAGTTAGAGATAGTCCTGTCCCCTTCCCTCCTCCCCACCATTACAGAAGGTCTCCAAGGTCATCCAGCATCCCATAGTGGTTAAGCAATGAAGATTTACCTTCAGGCAAAGACCATTCATTGTGGAGCCAAATATAACAAAACAGATGTCAACGAACTGAGAAAGCAAAAAATGGCACGCCCCTTAATCTTAGATCTTTCCTCAAGCATGTCTATTTTTGTGTAAAAAACACAATTAAAAAATAAAACCAGGGTTTGTAATTTTGCTGTTGCAATTCAGTGAGTGATATTATAAAGCTTGTAGGTATTACTTTAGAATACAGGTTGTATCTTCTCTATTTCTATCTATACAACTTTCCTGTGCATTATTAAAGCTTTTAGTTTATGGAGCTTTAACAACAAAATGTTGTCAGATAGTCTTAACTTAAGACTGATTGGGGGGAGGGGTCCCGACAGAGCCCTGCATTCTGTAACCCAGGGATCTGTTAGCCATTGGAGAATATGACTGAGACCGTCACAAATCTTGCTGCCCTTTTATCTGGTCCACCCCACTGGAGAAATACAGAGGGTTTTAATTTCTCACACTTTAAACATTTCCTCCCGTGGGAGGGGAGAGGGGAGGGAAATGAGGGAGGATTGGAGTGGAGAATTGGAGAACATTCAAGGAAAAGACGATTTCAATGGACTGTGTGTATGCATACACATACATATATACACATACATGTGTGTGAAATCATACATGTATACATATAGTTTTTTAGATAGTGAAATAAATAGGAGCAAATAACATGGTTTTTTTCCTACAGTGAAAGACACAGTACTGAGAGAAAAGAGAACATAAATGCTCTCATCGTATGTCTTCCCTAGTTCCCACCCCTCCAATCCTCATTCGCCCCTGCAATGACAATAGTGTTTAATTTCATGAGTTAAGTTTTGGCCTAGTTACCACCCTGATCCTAAAGTCTCGGAAGAGAGAGGTAAAGAGGCAAATTCAGTTACCAAAGGCAATGGTGTGGTATGGAGTGGCTATGGTGATGGGAATATTAACTAGTCAAGGACTAAAAGTCAGAGGGATGGAAGGCAAGGAAGAAGACATTAAGCACAATAAGGACGAAAGTATCTGTTTAGTGTAGGGAATATACTGAAATGTTCTGAGAGTGGAGGGTTCTGCATAGTAACGGCAGTGGAGGAGGAGGAAAAGAAGGAGGAAGAAGAAGAGGAGGAGGAGAGGGAGGAGGAGGAATAAGAGGAGGAGGAACAATAGAGACCATTTGGATAGCTCTTCTTCACTTAAAGCCCCATCAGCTCCATTTACTGGGACTGAATAGCTAAGACTTATCAACACAATCACTGTCTCCTCCAACGTCTGCCTACTCAGAGATGTGTACTTCCCAGTAGAGAAGAGAATGAATGAGAATGAGGAGAGAGAAAGAGAGAGACAGAGAGAGTGAGACAGAAACAGAGACAGAGAGAGATGGAGAGAGGGAGAGACAGAGAGAGAGAGAGAGAGAGAGAGAGAGAGAGAGAGAGAGAGAGAGATGACGAATTTTGGGTTTGGAGGGTGATGGGGTGGGAAGAAATAGATGGGGGGAAAAGAAGAAGGGGTGGGGGAGGGGAGAGAAGAGAAGAGAAAGGGGGAAAAAACCCTTGCTGACACGGGGCATAACTTAATTTTCACGGTGCTGGGACAGCTGTATCGTGTAATCTGCCATGGCATGCCATTAAAGCTTCAATGCCTTTACTGACCCAGAAGGGAAACTCAGACCGTGGAGAGGCTTTTGAAAAGAAGTGGTGATCTTTCACGATTTATGAGCTTGTCTTAAAGAAACAGACTCCACTCACTTTAAATTAATCACCCTTTTCAGGGTGCATAGAAATTGGGGGTCTTTCCATGGCACTATGTAAGGGACCGAGGGGGCACTTGGTGGAGTAGAGCTGTCGGTGACTTGTCCTAGTGGAGATGGAGATGCTGGTAGTGTTGGTGGGGGTGATGGTGATGCTGGTTGATTTATTTTTGGTCCCTTTGCCCAAGACAGCGTGAGCTAGGGTAGGGGAGATGAGAGAAGGGGCCAAAGTAGGAGCACTGTAACAGGCAAACTGAGCTGCAAAATCCTATTACAGCAGCCTAGGGAAGGTCAGAGTGGGGGTAGTGAGGTGGTGAGGGAGGAGGAGGGTAATATGTATGTGGGGGAAAGGACTTACATTCTTGAACCAGCATTCATTGTGCAAAAAGAAAAAAAAAATACACAGAAGAAATATATGACCTCCTCTATGTACCAGTCCTATGTTATCCTCTCCCCGTTATATAATTCAGGAAACAATAGAAGTAAAAAAATGACAAAAAGCAAAAAACTCACCTAATGTATATCTCCTGTTTATATCTTGGCAAAGATATGTTTGGAAAGAGAAGTTTGAGAAATGCTGATATTTTACCTGGTTGACTGCCCTGAAATAATTAACAGGAAAATGCTTCTCTCCATAATTTTCTACTAAGGGATTCCAAACTGTGAAATATTTCTTTATCAGATATTGTATGTTCCTTTTATATAATACAATTAAATAAACACACTTTTATTTTCAAATAATATTAGTTATCAAATTACAATGCTATATCTCAGAATTTTAACTTTGCAGAAATAAAATTAGCATATCATCCAATAGTATATAACTTATATACTTATAAATATGCTCACTTATATATTACTATATACCTATATACACATTTAAACACATATAAAACTTGCTTAAAAGTTTACAAAGCATTTTGCATATATTATCTTGTTTGATTCTCACAATAACACTATTAGGTAGGTTGTGCTATCTTCATATTATGAATAAAGAAAATGAGGTTAAATGACTAGTTCAGGGTGACCCAGTAAGGAAATAGTAAAAGCAAGATTTGAACTAAGGTTCTTCTCTTTTCTAGATATGTGCCCTCACCACCAAAACACCTACTTGCTTCCTGATATGTCCTCTGTATGATCAGCTTTTGAAAAAGGGTCTCCAACAAACCCATTTGGTTTTCCATATTCATTGTCACACAAATACATCCTTTGCTGAATTGGCTTTCCCCTTTCTGTTCACTGAGACAAAAGCAAAATTTAAATTTTGAAATAATAAAATCTGCCTTATGTCGTTTTTTTTTCCCTCAGGAAGCCTTTCCACTTCCAGGTCACTGAGTTTCTCTACTTCAGTATTTCAAAAAGCCATCGTTTTATGCATATGACTGCTCCCTATGCCTCAGTGGGCAGTTTCCTTGAATTCCTGTGTACTTTCCTGCCTCGCCCCAATATTTCATGATGGCTAACTTAGGTAGACTGGTCTTTGCCTACCAGGTACATAGTTCATTGGCAAACTGTACTCACGGGATTTTTAGCTTGATAGGATCTGCCAGAGTTCACTCCCTGTTGAAATAACCTTTGAGAACTCAGGGTCACCTCCACAACTCCCTAAAGCATCAGAATATGACTTCATAAAGTCCTATTATCTTTTTGTGATGGCAAAGAACTGGAAATTTCGGGGTTGCCCATCATTTGGGGAATGGTTGAAAAAACTGTGGTATGTGATTGTGATGGAATAGTACTGTGCTATAAGAAATGATGGGCTCAAAGGTTTTAGAAAAAAATGTCTAGACTTGCACAAAATAGTGAAGAATGAAATGAGCAGAACCAAAAGAAAATTGTTTACAATGAGAGCAATATTATTTGAAGTGAATAATTTTAAGCGACTTTGAGTGAATAAGTCATTTTGAATATTATAAATACTTAAAATTAACTATAAAAGACATGTAAAGGAAGATGCTGTCTGCATCCAGAGAAATAACTGAAAAATAGAAATATGAATAGAATAATTTTACATATGTGTGTACATACATACACACATACATATACATGCATACCTACTTGGGTCTAATTGTAGCCATCTCTAGGGCAAGGAAGGGGTAAAGGAAGAAAAAAATTTATATGATAATTTTGTTTTATATTTGAAAGAAATGGCAAGCTGTACATAGTAGATTTGCAGTTTCATGTGCAATCAATCTATTTGATTGTACTATGCTATGGAAATATTTATTTTATTCTATAAATTAAAATAAAATTTTTAAAATGGAATTCTATTAATATTGGTTATTCTTTAACTAATCTTTTATCTTCTGGGTCACAAAGTGATTTGGGTTTGGAAAAAAATCCTATTCCTATGGCAAGATTGGTTTTGGGGATGGGGGGTGACACAGTCAAGAACTGTGATTACTTTGATGTAGAGAATTCTTGTAAGGAAGCATCTACCAATGCAATCAACCACTCTAGCTTCTGCACTTATCAGAACCATAAATCCTGCAGCTTAGGGTTCTAGAGTCCAGCACAATGAGGGGCGAAGTGACTTGCCAGGATCATAGTCAATGTGTCAAAGATTGGAAAGGGACCCAGGTCATCTTGTTTCAGAGACTGGCTAGCAAGCTGCTTCTGTGGGATTAAGAAACCCAGTTAAAATAGACATGAGTAGCTCTTGCTTATAAAAGTTATAGGACTTTTTTTTGTAATAAAGCTTTTCCCAATATAATCATGGCAAAGATTAAAGACTACAGATTCTAAAGGTGAAGGTATACAACAATCTCAGAAAGCCTTCATGACATGAGAAATTGTTTGTGATATTGTGGTAAATGTCACACACACGTAATTCTTTCATGTGTCACTAACACATACTCTAGCACTACGTCCACCCCCCCTCCCGCCCCACCCCCAGCCCCCTTACTTAATGAGCCGGCTCACTCACCCAGTCAGTTCTCTCACTGGTACTTCCATTAGTCCCAAAGAAGGACTACTACCACATGCTTAAATGCTTAAATTCTTTCAGGGCCTTAGGGGTAAACCTGATGTAGGGCAATACATGTCCCCTTTTTACACTCCACCCCCATTTACACTGCATTTACATGAGTAATCACAATAATGCAAATTACATTTTACAAAATTATAAATTACATTTGCCAATTTACAAATTACATTTTAAACATAATTCTACTTAACAATAAGGCAAAAGCTGTAATAGTAACTGTGGCAGCTACGTGGCACAGTAGAGTAGATTGAGTGTCGAGCCTGGGGTCAGGAAAACTAGTCTCCCTGAGTTCAAATCCAGTCTCAGACACTTACTAGCTTTGTGACCTTGGGCAAGTCACTTAACCCTGTTTACCTCAGTTTCTCATCTGCAAAACGAGCTAGACAAGGAAATGGCAAACCATTCCAGTATCTTTGCCAAGAAAACACCAAATGGGGTCATGAAGAATCAGACATGACTGAAATGACTGAACAACAATGAATAATCGTAACTTTGCAGATATAAGCTCAGCAACCATATTGTCCATAGTTACCAGCTTCAGTCTTAACTCATGGCTGAAGCAAGGTATGTTCTTACAGGAAAATGCAATGAATGACCTTTTCCCTAATGCTGACAAAAGCCTTTCTAACTTTGCTTCTTTGTAGGATTCTCCTCCTTCTCCACATCTCTCTTTTTTTGTTCTGAATTCAGACACTTAATCCTCTCAGAGAAGAGAATCCCTTCCTCTGGTAGATGAATGACTTCACCTTAAGCATATGATTAGTAAACAAATTCCAATTTTCTATCTTCAATAAGGTAAATTACATTTGATTCATCATTATAGAACAATTCTGGTACCCACATTTCCCCAGTTATTTGCCTAGAAGTTCTCCAATTCTTCATATACAAATCACTGAGGCATATTATATGCACTACTCATTCTAATATTCCACAGATTGTCAAATTCAAGAACAATCGCTGTCTCAGAAGTCTGAGTCAGGCTTGAATTTAATAATTGCTTCTCTTAGAATTCTTAGCAAACTTATACCCTACATAAGTAAACACAAGAGAATATAAAGTAGATATTCAATAATAGCCGTTGGTTTGCTTCCCCCCCCCCAAATAACAGACATTCCCCAAATAAGTAAACTGTCAAGGGTGATTTATTTTCCTTTACATATAGATATATAAACCCACACTTATGTTCATATTAATTAACCTTTACCTACATTAGCCAAAACCTAAAAGAAATCAATTGGGATCCAGAATATATCAAGCTATAGCTAATGCATATTTTAACTTTAAAAAGTTCACTAGAAAAAAGTATGGCACAATGCATTCAGTGCCTGACTTGAAGTCAGGAAGACCTGGGTTTAAATCTCACCTTTGAAATCACCTGTATGATACTGAACAAGTCACTTAACCTCTATGTGACAGAGACAATACTCTAGGACTTATCTACTAAGTCATAGATAAGTTGTGATCCACATCGGCAGAGAAGTTTTAACACTGAGCACCCTATACTAATGAAATCATTGATCCTTTGAATTTTCATGTGTGGAACACTACATTCTGGTGGTGTATTTCTTTGTAGGTTATTTCTCACTAATAGTAAATGAATCTCTCTCATGACATTATCAAATAGGATGACTTGGTGGATAGAAATTTGTGAGTTTAATGTAACCTCTCTATAAGAGTTTGATCATTCCTTACAAAAAATTAATAAATTGACCATGACAGTATTAAGATTGATTTACTATTTTCATGGAAGTTTCTCAACCAAAAATAGATGAGGTCATCAGGAGAGTCTCTACTCAATTTGATGAATGCTTCTCAATCCACTTAATGATATTACAGGTCATGGACCTTTGTCATCTCTATGGGGTTGGACATGTACCATGGCCCCTGGTTGGGGTCTGTGTACTATGTTGTAAGGACACAGCAAGTCACTGTCAATCAATCAATAAGCATGTATTGAGCACTGACTATGTGCCAGAAACTGTACTAAGTACTAGAGATACAAAGAAAGGGGGAGGGGACAGTTACTGTTTTCAAGGAATTCATAACTTAATGTGGGAGAAAATATACAGACAACTATGTACCAACAACAAGATAAACAGGTAATAACAACAGAGAGAAGGCTTTGGAATTGAGAGATCTTGGAAATGACTTCCTATAGAAGGAGGGATTTTAGCAGGAACTTAAAGCCATGAAGGTCAGTTGATAGAGCAGAGAAGGTAGAGAATTTCAGGCATGAGGGATAGCCAGAGAAAATGTCCAGGGTCAAGAGATGCTTCCTTGTTCATGGAACACTAAGGAGACCAGTGCCACTGGATAGAAGAGTCTATGGGGGGGGGGAAGGTTGGGAGGGTAGGGAAAGTTTTAAGAAGACTGAACAAGTTTTAAATGTCAAATTGAATTTTATATTCAACTCTAGAAGTTATAGGGAGTTACTGGAGTATACTGAGGAAGGGGATGATAGGATTGGACTGGCTTTTTAGGAAATTATTTTGGTTGCTGAGTGAAGGTTGGACTGGAGTAGGGAGAGACTTTTAGCAGGTAGATCAACCAGCAGGCTATTGTTAATAGTCCAGGTGTGAAGAGATGAGAGCAGTATCAGAGGAAAGAAGGAAACATATTCAAGAGTTGTTTCAAAGGCAAAACCAACAGGCCTTAGGAACAGATTGAATATGGGGGTGACGTCAGAGTCACTGACTATGTCAAAATGATTGACAATGGAGGCTCAGGTTGACATATTCTTGTTAGGGGGAATGAATCACTACCTTCGTAACCTATAAGAATAGGCTCACCCTTCAAGTAGATCCTTCTGTCTTGGTAATTTTTTCCAGATCTCTCTCTCCTTTCTACTTCCAGCAAGTGGGAAGGAAAGTCCTCTCCCTTAGTATACCCCCTACAACCCAACTATGGGTGTAAGCTAGGGTGGCTTGCATTAGAAGCACAAGGCAGTGGAACTCATGTGCTTGCATAAAGTGAGTTTGAAATTGGACCTAGAATCCCTACTTGACTTCTGCCATTCATTTCCTCTTTTGAGTACTGGTAAGTAGCAAGTGAGTAATTCTAAGAAGCTCTCCAGTGTTTGACGTTATTGCCTTGTGGGTAATCTTGAGTTCAAAGTGCTGGCCTTCTAGTGGGAGATTTCTTTAACAGTACACCTCTTAGAGGAGAGGAGTACTGCCAGGATCATCCTGATATGAAGGATTAAAGAAAGTCATGCCACGGCTGGGTAGGAGACTGAAATCTTGCCAGCCCTCCATGATAAATGCTATGAGTTGCTCAGGGTAGGTTCAAGATAAATGCAAAACACATTTTCAGCAATTTCACAAAAGACCTATACTTCCAGGGGAGACTGTAATGAACATAAAGAGTTATTGGAGGATTATAATATACCTTCTTCATCAGTTATTCCCAAGAAAACCCCAAATGGGGTCACAAAGAATCAGACACAATTAAAACAACTGAATGACGTCTGTTATTGTGCACCTTTGTCCTTTGTGCTTTTTCTGAGAGGTGAAGTTAAGGCATACAGTACCCATGATGTGTATTGATTGCCTTTATGGGAAGAAACTCTGTTACTTTTGGGGGGGGAGGAACCCTAGGTATGAGACATATTTAAAATGTTATTTTAGAAATATAACTGGACTTAGTTGGATAGGACCTTGCTGAGTGTATTGTGTATGTATGTATGTGTGTGTATATACACACAGACACATATATAAAATATATATTAGCTATATATATTTATGTGTGTATATGTATGTGTGTATGCATACATATATGTGTATATATACATATATATGCTGTTCAGTTATTTTGGTCATGTTCATCTCTTCCTATAACTGAAACGAGTGAACACACATATATGTATGAATATGTATGTGTGTGTTTTTATATGTCACTTAACCATTCAGTCATTATTGTTAGCCATTAATGTGAAAGATGTCATAGAGACCTGAGAAATGAGAAGCTGATTCGATAGAAAAGGAAATTGATTCCTACCCCACCCCCAGATTAAATAAATTGATAATCCTCATAGTGATTATTGTTAGGCTCCTGTTAGAATGCAGATTTCCTGGGGCTCAGCATATTTTTCCTCTACACATATTACAATAGTGCTAAATTAACTATATCACTATTTGGTGCCCCCCACCCCCATCCACATACCCATGAACATAAGTATAAGAAGAATGATTTTTTAAGCAATGTATAGGATGGTAGGATTCTAATTTAAAGGGGTCTTAAAGAATATATAATCAACCTTTGAATTTTATAGATAAGGAAATTGAGACCCACAGAATTTGAGATTGCCTAGCAATTACACAGGCAGCAATTTTATAGGGTTAAGATTTAAATCTAAGTGTTCTGACTCCAAATCCAAGGTTCTTTTTACTGCATCACACTGATTTTCCTATTTACATGCGCACACACACACACACACACACAGAGCCTATAACAAGAAAATAATGCTGGTCCCTAAGGTTCTGGAGGTACTATGCCCACTTCCTCTCCACTAAGAGGAACTGCTGCTCTGGATTTAGGCATGTCTGAGTTTATTTCTGGGAAACTTGTCTCCTAATAAGAATTGTCTGCTTCATTCACCCAATGAAGTGTCCTAAATACAAATTATTTCAAGCTTAGGTTTAAGCTCATGCCTAAGATTTTCTGGAGAGAAAAAAAGAAAAGATAATAAATGTATAACGTGAATCAAGAATGAGGCAGATATTTATTGATTATTTCTTACACACAAAATGAAAGTTAAACAGAAAGCACTCATAAACTAAAACCAAACTTAAAACAAAATCAATAGATTCCTACTTAACTTTTTAAAATTTGCATTTTTCAATTGACAAATATTTACTTTTTCTCCCTCCCACTTCCATCTCCAACTGGGGAAAAAAACTTCATAAGAAATATGATTACTTCCAAATTTGAGATAGCATACACTGCTATACCAATATTCTCATCTTTATGAGAGCAATCTATATGTATATCAAGGGTATCCATCATAACAAATATGAAATAGGAAGGTAGGCTTTTACCAATTATTCCTACAGCAGACCACATCTGTATATTTATGTGAGTCACTGAAAGCTATAGGGAATATACTATGCTTACTATTGATTGATTGCAAAAAATATAGCAAGATACAGCCTTAAAGGTTCTCTACCAATAAGAAAACCTCTCTTACATGGGCTAAGACCACATAAGATTAAAATCATAATGAATATGTCACAATATTCAACTTCCTGATTCACATAAAGCAAGGCATCATCAAATAGACAGTTACATGCTCATCAGAGGAGTCTGCTGCTCTTGTGCAGTATGTCCTAGGAAGGAGCTTCATAGAAGAGGCATTCTCGATTGCTGGTGAGGTCCTTCAGATGCTCCCTTTGAGAATTATATTGTACTTATTATATTAGCACAGTAGTCATAATGTAGTGTACAATGATTCTATTATAGCCCCCAAAGCATCAAACTAATAATGTATACAGGAAAAATAAATGTATGAAAACTGCATATTGTCCAAACTGACATGTAGTTGGAAAGGCCAATCCATTGAGTTATTTCATTGTTTGCTAGACTGAGGACAAATATTGTAGAAGGACTATGAGTTGGTCCCAGCAGTGAACAGGAGAAATAGGTGGATGGGAAATTGCAAATTTCTTTCAATAATCACAAGCTGTTACTTGGTATGACGACCCATTTTCTTTTAAACCAAATATTCTTGTAGTGATGCCATATGGTATGAATCTTGAAACACCACAATCTCCAAAGAATCAAAGCTATGAGTCTTCCAAAGAATGATGGAAAAAATACCTGATAGGAATGAGAAAACAACTTATTTCCAAAAATAATTGATGCACAAAAAAATATCATCTAAGAGAGATAGCAGGTTGTTTCTCGTGTACTCCTTGAGAACAGGGATTGGGGTTTTTTGCCTTTATTTATAATAATGAGAGTGAACACAGTGCTTGTCACATTGCAAACTCTTAATAAATATTTGTTGACCAAAAAAAAAAAAAACCATGCAACATGAGAAGGTGACAATAGATAGTAATCTCCATTGATAGAGGGGAAAATCCAATTTGATAAGATCAAAGATCCTTGAAATAATTTACCAAGGATAAACTGGTAAATTATTCATCTTGGAAGCTATATTCCTTTTTCTAGGGAAGATATATAGCTTCCTTCCAGTTCTTCCAACCTTTACTTACATGCTACATACTCTGAAGTGAAGAAGTTATATTCATAGAGGGGAGAGAAGGCTGGCCTTGGAATCAGGAACTCACATCAAGTTTCACCTTTGTCTATATCATCCCAGGAAAGTCACTTGTGGTCTCAATGCCCCAGCTGACACTCTAAGATGATAAGTTGTATTAAATGAAGTTCTTCACCTGGAACTCTCTTGTCACTGATGAAGAAAGGAAGATAATAAATATTTATTAAGCTTCTAGCCTGTACTGGATACTGAGCCCAAGCACTTAAATGTTATCTCATTTGATCCTGAAAACAACCCTGGGAGGTAGGACCTATTATTAGCCCAAGTTTGTAGTTGAGGAAACTGAGGGAGTTAGCAGTTAAGTCACCTTCCTAAGTGGTACAATTCTAGTAGATGTACCAAAATTTGAACTCTACTCTCCCTGATTCTGGGGCAGCTAGGTAGTAGGTGCAGAAGATAGTGTCCAACCTGAAGTTAGGAAGACTCGTCTTCATGAGCTCTAATCTGACCTCAGACACTTACTAGCTTTGTGACCCTGGGTAAATCACTATTTGCCTTAATTCCTCAACAGTAAAATTAGCTGGAGAAGGAAATGGTAAACCACTCCAGATCTTTGCCAAGAAAACTCTAAATGGGGTCACAAAAAGTCAGACACAACAGAAACAACTGAACAACTTCCTGACTCCATAGCTAGAAATTTATTCACTGGGTCACCTACCTGTCTCTATAGAGGAAGCCACGGGTCTCAAACAAAATCAATAATTCCCAAGAGTTTCAAAGTTGGAAATTTCCAATACCAGAGCTTATAGAAACGTAGAAAAAAAAATGCATTTAGAAGTTAAGATGTCCATAACAAACTTTCTTTTTTGTATGTTGAGAAGACGGTTTCTAAGGAACTCAGGCAGGACTTTAGAAACACTGAGCTTGGTGCCTTTGATAAGAAATAAACAGTGATAATTTGCCGGCTACAAAATTGCCCTAGAGGCCAAATTGTTAAAATTTAACATTAACACTTCCAAGTGTACTTTCTCTGCCTCCTTTTCCCCTTTCAGCCTCAGCTTTCCCCATGGCTCTCAGTTATCCCAGCAGTCTACCCAGAGGCACTAAAAAAAAACTCATTCACACTAAGGTGTTGGGGATTTAAGGTATTTGCATTTTAAAAGATGCTGGAGAAAGGGGGCAACTGCTTTCGGCAAAAGCATGAATGACTAATTACAGAATCTCAGGTGCCAGTTGTTTATTTGAACTTAACGTCATTGGCTTGAGCTGAGATAAGCGACTCAACACCACTCAAAGGAACCACTGGACCACTCCAGCGCTGCTGTTTCTAGACTTTCTTGTGTGATTATCACGATGGCCAAACCTGAAGCACCAAATTAGATCAAGTGGTTAATCGGGGTCAGTTGTTGGAGGCCAGTCCTGTAGCAGATATCGTTTATTGCTATGGAAATGATAACTTGACAAAGAAACTGATTTTTTTTTTTTAGTGACGTGAATGTGTCGGTCTCATGGGGGTCCACCTTTGGTTCCCTCAAACCTCATTTTGTCTAGCAATTGCCACTTTAAATGTGTCAATTTTTTTTGAGGTTATCAGAGTTAAGTGACTTGCCCAGCTAGCATGTCAAATTTTCAAAAGAAAAAAATTAGCCATAGACCAAGCATTTTCAGCTGCTTTCAAAAAATAATCCTTATGTTGATACAGAATGTTTGTATACATTTAAATTGTGATGAGAAGCTCCTTTTAGCTCTCAATTTATCGTATTCTCTTCTGTATTATAAATCTCATTAATAATAGCTCACATTTGTATAGTCCTTGAAGGCAGTAGAGTCAAACCCACATAGAAACCAATCCCTGTGGGCCACATAGTGACTTAGAAAACAACAAATTAACATTATTTATATTGTATTATAATTTTGTTTGTTAAATATTTTCCATTTATATTTTAATCTGGTTGAGGTGCAGTCTCAGGGAGTTTTGCAGGTCACCTGTGGCTACAGGTCTTGAGTTGGGTACCTCAACTATGAGATTTACAAAGTGCTTTTCCTACTGCAACTTTATGGGTAAGGTATTCATTTAGCTCCATTTTACAGATGGGGGAATCAGAGCCACAGTAGGATGAAGTTGATTGCCCAGGGCCAGTTGGTGTCATAGCATGAAGTCTAAACCAGACCGCTTGACTTCAAGCCCAGAATGTTTCCACTACCCTGTGATGTCATTAAAATGAATACAATGTTGTGTGTGATGTATGTGACATATACACCAGCACCAGTCTAGCAGGAACAGCATCTTAATTATCTTTGCATTTTCCCCAGCCCTTAATACAGTGCAATATAATGCTTTGCAATGATTTACAAATGGTTGTTGAATAAATGCAACCAAAGCCTGGTTTTAAATACCACTTCTGGTATCCGCTAGCTATAGAACCTGTCCCAAAAGTCTCAGCGCAATTTTAAGCTATTAAAACTTAAAACTGTGTACTCCATACATGACCATGGGCAAATCACCTGTCATTTGTCATCTATAAAACGGAGGCGATACTCACAGCCTTTACCTAACAGAATTGCTAGGGGAAATAAAATAAGAAAGTATGGAGAATTCTTTGCAAATTTCACATTCAAATGTCAGCTATGATGATGATGATGATGATGATGATGATGATGCCAATGAATATATATTAACTATACAAGTGATATATGCATGTATAATACTTCTTTAAAAGGTTATTTTTTAGAGAATAGGAACAATATTAAAGATAATTCAATAAATATTTGTCAAGCATCTACTTTGTTTAATGCACTGTCCTGGGGAGAAACAAAGAAGAAATAAAAGAAGGCAGCTAGTTAGTTTACTAGCTAAAACTCTTGACTTGAAGTCAGGAAGATCTAAACTCAAATCATGCCTCAGACATTTATCAGTTGTGGGACTGAAGGCAATTCACTTAAGTCCTCCAGACCTTAGTTTCTTCATCTGTAAAATGAGAGCTTTGGACTTTATGTGTTAGGTCCCCTCCAGCTCTGAGTGATCTTGTGTCTGGAGGTCACATTGAACTAATGGATGAATGTAATAGCTACAATGTATTGGTATTTTCCAAGCAAACCACACCAAGGAGATGACGGTAGCTGAATACCTAAGTGTAAATCTGCTTGTTGGCACTCTGAAGTCAAGGCTGAATGGGAAGAACAGAACAAATGTAAAGCAGGACCATCTGTGTAATTCCAGCATTAATGTACAAGTTCAGAGCCTCAAAAAGAGACCACGAGAAATTTGAAAACTCTCCTAATCAAAACTCATTTGTACTTTTATAAATGTGAGTGTATAACCAATATCAAATTGTTTGATTTCTCAATAAGGACTGAGGGGAGGTTGGGAGAGAATTTGGAATTCAAAGTTTTTGAAAATAAATGTTAAAAATTGTTTTTACATGTAAGTAAATTTTTTTCAAAAGCATAGAGTCCATCACCTTAAGGTAATTAGAGAAAGATGAACACTTACAAAGGAAGCAAAAAGGAGGAAGAGGAGTGATATATATTATTTGAGCTCAGAATAAACGTATTTTTAAAACCCTGTAGAAATGCTTTTAAAAACAAAGATTCACCAATTGACTCAACTGGTAACAGGTACAGGCCATTGGATTTTTCAAAAATAATTGAAAGTAAGAGCCTTCTCATTTACTTTTGTACTATATAGAAGACCTTATTGTTATTTCTCTTGCTCTTATGAACCATTGATCTTTTTGGCAACTTGTTAGATATTTATTGGAGTGTATTTGGGAGAACTGGCCTCCACTATAGCTTTTCACATCATAACCTTAATTGAAAGTTAGGAAGGAACAAGGAAGGACTGAAGAGCTCAAAAAATCTTCACAATGCAAATTACAGAAATTGTATTTAAAAACGAAGTAAATGACAAAGACTAACATCCATATCTTAAATGATTTTGGAAGGGAGATGAACAAACATAGGCCAGAATTTTGAAGGTTGACAATACAAATCCAACCAACTAGTTATATGAAAAATATAATTTTCAAAACCTAGTATTTTTGATAAGCATCATGAACACATTCTCCCAAAATATTTGACAGAAAGTGTAAAAATATTTCAGGAAGGGTGCTCATCAATTAGAGAACAGCTGAATAAATTATTGCATGAGAATGTTATGGAATATTATTGCACAGTAAGAAATGATGAAAAAAATTGATTTCAAAGAGACCTAGGAAGATCTGTATGAACTAATGCAGAGTGAAGTGGCAGAACCAGAAAAATACAATTTATTAGTAATAATAACATTGAAAAGAAAAACAGTTTTGAAAAATTTAAGAATTCACTTTGATCGTAATGATGGCTTCAGAGCATTAAGAAACATGCTATTCAATTTAAGGTCCACACAAAGGTAATAGAAGATTATGTCAATATCTAGTTGTTACATGACATAGGAAACTTAAATGCTATTTCACTCAACTAAAGACAATAGAAGAGAAACTACAGAAGCTTCAGAAGTTAACAGATCAGGGACCCAAATATTCCATGAATTCCATGACCATGAATTACCAGCAAGGACTTTTGTCAACTTTTTTCTCAGACATAAGTCTATCCTACTTTTTTCTTTTTTCCTTTTCCTTTTTTTTTTTGCCTTTTGGAGGGCAATTGGGGTTAAGTAACTTGCCCAATGTTACACAGCTAGGTTTTTTGTGTGTGTTTGGATGTTAAGTGTCTAAGGCCGAAACCGAACTCAGGTCCTCCTGACTCTGGGGCCAGAGCTTTACTCACTGCGCCACCTAGCCACCCCTGCCCTACTTTTCTTAATAGAAAACATTGCATATCTATGCCTGAGGATAAGAACACAAATAATTCATTCAAATGTAGGCAAATTAACTGTTTATGTATGTTATATGAAGCATTTATAGCTTGTATCAAAAGGAAAAAAATCCATAAATACTTAACAAGATGGTAATAGATGAATTATAGAGCAAAAAGTATATGCAAAAAAATTCTCATGGATATATTAAAAAAAAAACAATACATTATCTACTTGGTCATTATTGAACAAACTGCCCAAAAGCACCAGATAACATGTATACAGGATTTGTTGATGATCACCTTTTGCTCAGTTCTGCACTCATGCCCTATGTATATACCATAAATACATAAAATAGTCCTAAATACATTAAGAATGCTAGTTTAATTAATTTCTACATGGAAAACTATTCTCTATTTAAACCACTGAACCAATACAATAATATCAAGGACATTTCATATAAAATGTGGCATTTTCCATGGAGAGACTTTAGATAGTCTTATTTCCATTATCATCGCTCTGAAATGGAGCTAAACATGGCTTCCAAATGAAAGGTGTTCAATAAAAAGAATGCATTAACTACTTGAAGTGTATGGATAGAATCAAGTTATATATCTCCACTAATTTTTTTAAAGCACCTTCATCTTGTGGAATCTTTCTTCAATGACACAATAATATCATTTCATCTCACTAATAAAAAATTCTTGACATAGGCCAAGAAAAGAAAGAAAACAAAAGCTTTAAGCTTGAATCTGGAGACCACGTTGACCCAATAGATGAGTGTAATGGCAATAATATCTATGTCTCTTTCAGGCAAAATACATCAAGCATAAAGCAATCACAGAGAAAGCTATTGTTGAATAGGTAAATGACTAGTGCTGTCATTCTGAAATCAAAGCTTAATGGAAGGGACAGAACACATTAATCAGTGAACATGTAACACTGGAATCGATGTACCTTCTCAGAGACTTAAAAATAATGAGAGATTTAGAAACTATGCAAACAAAGCCCAATATATACACTTATTATTAACAAAGCATAAGATCTATCATCTTAAGGTAGCTAGAGAGAGATGAATACTCAAAAAGGAGAAAGAAGAAGCGATAGACATTATACATGTAAATGATAAATAGGTTTTTAAAAACCTGTGGAAATACTTAACAAGGAAACACCAATTCACTGAGCAATAGCAAAGGTTGATAAGAGATACAGGTCATTGAATTTTTTGAATGTCATTAAAAGTGACTCATTTCTAGAAGGAATCTATGAAATGACTAAAATCCAAGAGTGAAATCAAGAGGATTTCCATGGACAACATCCAATAATATGTTGGAAAAGAGGAATAAAACCACTGAGTCGGATTTCTTGTGGAAATGGAGTGGCTTATTTGGGACCCAGTAATTGCCTGCAGAAAAGGAAACTGAACTTAGTGACCAAAGTAGATTAGGCAAGGAAATAGTGGAGACCATGAAACATTTTGCCACAGACTAAAAATCTTGCAGCTATCAAATATTTAGCAAGACATGGCTTGGTAGCTAGAATTGTGTGTCAGACAATCACTGCCTTTCATGGACCAGAATATGATAAATCCCCATGCTACAAATAGGGGCTTCAAAATATGTTGGAGAATTCTGCTGTTCAGTCAAGTATGATTCTCCATGACCCGATTTGGGGTTGTCTTGGCAAAGATCCTACAGTGGTTTGCCATTTCCTTCTCCAACTCATTTTACAGATAAGAAAATTGAGGCAAGCAGGGTTAAGTGACTTGCCCAGGGTCACACAGCAAATAAGTGTCTGAGATTGGTTTCAAATCCAGGCCTTCCTGACTCTAGGTCCAGAGCTCTATCCACTGTGCTATCTAGCTACGCAGGAGAAACTCTGCCAATAATCTGTACAGTTAACACTACTTCCTACAATTGGCTGAAAATTCCACTGATGTATTTTTAAAAAATGTAAAGCAGTGTTTTTAATCAATGTCACCACCCCAAATATTCATAATTTCCAATCAATATGGAATAAAAAGTGTAGAGACCAGGTGAATAAGATCAAAATTATCATCTTGTCAGATACCAAAATTGTACCAAGGATGTTTTTAGTGAGCATAATAGAGGTTAAGCCTGTATCCAAATACTTGTATTCAACTAAATAAGGGACTTATTTGATCCACCTGTGGACATAGAAGGTTGAATATAAAATAATGATAGCAGAATCATTTCTATCTGAACCTCATCAAAAAAAATGAGAATGATATAACAACAGAAATCAAATAGAATTCAAAATATTCCTCAATGCTGTCAAAAACTTTACTATAACAAATGCATTACCAAAGACTGAACTCCTGCCAGTTATTGATCAGATATTGATCCATAAAAACTGAAGAATGGTATTTTAAATAGATGTCACTTGGTCATTTATTTTTAGTTGTGTTCAACTCTTGGCGACCCCATTTAAGATTTTCTTGGCAATAATACTGGAATGGTTTGCCATTTCCTTCTCCAACTCATTTTACAGATGAGGAAACAGAGGTCTGGGGGTTAAGTGACTTGCCCAGGGTCACATAGCTTGTAAATGTCTGAACTCAGAAAGATGAGTCTTCCTGACTCCAGGCCCAACACTTTATCCACTGTGCCACCTAGAAATCACTATGCGAAATACTCACGATCTTCAATCTTCATGGAATTAGAACTTCCAAAATATAGAGATCACTGAGAGGAGATCAAAATCCCAAAGTGATGGGATCGGGCACATATCTCTATCAGCTTGTCTGCTCCTGGAGTCGTTCTGAGGACTTTTCATTGAGCCTCGAGAACATGAGCTGACATCTTCATACTTTTATTCAACTGCAAAACCCAGTTATTTTCTTTACCTCTACAATAATAATCCGTATAACAGTAAGTAATCAAGAGGAATTTTAGGCTAGCAATTTGTCCCAGGACTGTTTCTGTCTGAATTCTCTTAAACAAGATCAAAATGAAATAACGACGTTTATTGCATTTATGCAGGTCTTCTGAATAACTCTCTAGGTAATTTTTGTTTAAAAAATAGGATTATTTATACTTTTAAAATTATGTTAACAACATGAAATAATATGGTGGTTTATTCTGTTTCTTCCCATATCGTGTATCACTTTTTTTTTCCAACAATGACACACAGGTACACATACATAGACACACACAATTATTGCGGTTTTTACTCACTCCTCATTCTATACATTTCAATCAATAACCACTTATTAAGTTCCTACTAAGCGTTCGTCACAGAGCTAGCTGCTGGTGATATACAAAGTCCCTGTCCTCAAGGAACTTTCACTTATGGGGGGATCACAGCTTGTATACAAACAATATAATTAAACACATGATATATTCAAATAAACACAAAGCACTTTTGTGGAGGGGGAAACTAGCAGCTGAGGGAAATCAGGAAAGGCCTCATGTAAGAGGTGGCACTTCCCCAAAGACGGTAAGTTATTTGTTCAGAAAGATTTTATGGTGCTCATAAAAATCCAATTACAGTTTTAAAATAACTTGTAGATTTTCTGTAATGTGATGCTGCCATCTTAGCTCCCAGAGGGTGTATAAAATCCAAGGACCAATAACAAATCATTTAAGCAATAAATAAATAAGCTAAGACGGGACTTGTTAAGAGTTAATAGTCTCCCATACACTCAATAGAGGCTGAGGCTCCACTCTATTAAAGTGACCCCGGGGGCCATGGGCCAAACTGCACCCAGTTGTTTTGTTGGGGGTATTCATCCTGCACACATTCATTTCCTTCTTTATGTTGTCTCTTTTCATCAGGGAAGGCTCTCTGCAGTCCCTGAGTCCAGAGAACAATTACGGTACAGTCTCAGAGAACAGAAAGAAAACTAGGGTCATAAATATGTTAAATGGGTGCGTGGGTGTAAGTGGCTTTGTAAAAGAACCACGAGGAAGCCTCAGACTAATTAATGACTAGGGAGCAGTGTGAAAGCAGGAGTATTTGGGGGGACAGGGGTGGGGTAGGATGGGGAGGAGATGGGGGCAAGTGATTTTTCCCTTCCAGGAAAACTTTCATTTATTCGTATTTCAACTTTGTTTAAACCCTAATTTTGAACTTTAAAACAAAACAAAACAAAACTTACTACAAGGTTCAGAGAGAACCATTTATAAGTAAAGCTCCTTTAAGTTAGCGTGGCTTTAAATTAGGTATAACCTTGATCTTGAAAGAAAGGTTATGTACAAGATTAAACAACAACAGCTATGTTGCCATTTCCAAAGAGGAAAGTCAAGTTATTTAAAAATAAAGAGGCCAATGCTGCAAGTATAACATGGCCTTGGGAAAAATATAAACATTTTTTTACAGATTTATAGATTATATGAACGCTCTGATATTAGCCTATTAGTAAGCAGTCTAAGAAAATTAATTTTAATTGTTGTTAAAATAAAGACTATGACCTTCTGCTATGTTATAATCTCTCATATTTCAAACTTTCTGTTATTGGGCTGGTTTTTTTTTATATTTTTCTATTTCCTTTTTTCTTAAACTTTGCTAGTAAATTGTCAGAGCTATATGACTCTGTTTCCTTTGGGGGGTTCATTTTGAGACCCACAGCTCTTCTCTGTTTGTCTGTCCCATGTGTGAGGAGGAGTTCCAGAAAAGTATAGCTATGCTGCAAGCATTCTGAGAGTTGTGAGTCTAGTGAGACCTTTGGAGACAGAGAAGTGTGTCCTGACGCTAGAACTCAGGAGGGCAGAGATTCAAAGCGAATTCTGAGGAAAAGTAGAAATGAAGAACCGAGAAGAACAGAAAGAAGAAACAGATGCAAACAGACTCAAAAACCAAAAGGAAATTGAGACGATGAGAAAGACAGAAAGACCCTGTTTGGCTATCATTGTTCCAAACTTTTCCTTCTTTCAGTCCCAAGCTATGGGTGACGTCAAATCATTGATTTGATTCTGTCGTTAAAATGAGGGCACGTTTGCAGGTGACTTCCTAGGTACCTAACTTGGGAATTATTTTGGAGGCCATTTACTTCAGGTGTTCATAGTCTTTTTTTATTCTGACAGTCTGGTAAAGCCTATGGACACATTAAACAAATATTTTTTTAATTTAAATACATAAAATACATAGGATTACAAAGGAAACAAATATATTGTAATGACATATTTATTTAAAAAAATTTCAAGTTCACAAACTGCAAGATAAGAAGCTCTGATCTAGACCCAAAACTTCTTCATTTGTAAAATGAGGAAACTGAGGCCCAGAGATGCTAAGTAATCTGGCCAAGGTCTCACAAACATTAGCGGAACAACAGCATGAACTCAGGTCCTTCAACTCTAAATTCAATATTATTGCTTCCATGACATCACACTGAGTTTATTCGATGGAACAATGCCTTGCTTGGGGTCTTGGTGCAGAGTCAGTTGAATCAGATTGCCAGATAGAATTAATGAATCATAGCTGGCATTTAAGATTTTGAAAGCCACTTTACATCTCATCAGATCCTCACAAAAACCATGGGAGGGGGATACTACTATCATATTTTATGGATGAAAAAACTGGGCACAGAGAAGTTTAAGTCACTGGTTCAAGGTCACGTAGCTGGTGGCCAGTTTGAATGCATTACTTCTGTCCATCACTATCCACTGTGCCACTGATGATAAGAATCCCTTCATCGCTTTAGGAGATCATTGTAAACAGTTTAGGGACTGAAAAACACACTCACTGACTCACCTGGGAGGTAGTGCTTGTGAGGTCATCTGTCTGGTACTCAGACAACAGGCTTACTATGTCCAGATCAATACTCTGAGTATTTTGTTGTATTTTGTTTTGCACTTGTTAGTGCCACTTAAACTCTACTAGCACAGTCTTTGAGAACCCAGGGCATCCCAGGCTAAGGAGAATAATGGTAAAGCATTTTTTCCTTCTTTTTACCAAGAGGCGGTAGATTATAGGTTAGGATGAGGTATACATAATCAGATAAGGCCAATTTATTCATTTGTTTTGCTTACATGTACTTCTGAGACACCGAATAGTTGGAAGTGATGAGTCATTGGATTGGGAAGTGGACACAGTGTTAAAAACCACAGCTGCAGAATCTTGGGTTAGAACGATAGAAAATGAACTTGGGAGAGGAAAATGATCTGCACTCTTTATCTCCTTCTTTCAAAGTTTCCAAGAGGCATGGTTGCTCACTTATTTATATCAGTTCAGTCAATATTAATATATATATATACACATTTATACATTAATAAAATTATCAGTATTCAATGAGACATAAATAAATGACCTTGTTTAGCACTGTCTGTATGTAGTAAACCATGTGCTAGAGAAACACATACAAAGCTCATTCAAGTATTAAATACCAAGACAAGCCTATAACACATGTGGTGTGGTTCACTGAAAAAAATGCTGGAATTGAAATCAATAAAACCTAGGTTAAAATCCTGCCTCAGACACATTAGCTGTGGAACCACAGGCAAGACGCTTAATCTTTTTGAGCCTTGTTTGCCTCATCTCTAAAATGGATGTTAGGTTACTACCTATCTACCCAATAAGATTGTTATGAGGACCAATGAAATTGTGCGTGTATAATGCCTTGGAAAGCTTAACATACTACGTAGGTGGAGGCAGTAGCATTAAGTTGTAGTAGTCATAGTCATAGGCATAGTCGTCATAGTAGTAGTTGTAGTAGTAGTAGTAGTGGTAGTAATAGTAGTAGTCGTAGTAGTAGTAAATGACAGATAGAGGCTCAGATTTAAAATCTTACCTCTGACACTCACTAGCTGAATGACTGCAGGCAAGTCAATGAGCCTTTCTTTCTCTGCCTCAGAGAAATGTAAGATTTATCTACTAAGTTACAGATGCATTGAGAGATATAATACACTACAACACAAGATTGCCATAAGGTAGCACACAATTAATGCTAGTGACCACTACAGTTGATAAATTTTGTGAATTTGAAGGAGAGGGAAATGGCTGTGGTTTGCAGGAATGGCCCAAAAAGAGGTAATGGAGAAGGTACAATTTGGCTTGGAGAAAGATTTGAATAGATGAACAGAATGGATAGAGAAGGGACATTTTAGAGACATTTTCTTTAGGCAAGAATTTTCATTGTTTTAATTCCAAAGAATAAGAAATGGTAGTACTATGTATGTGTCAATTTGCATTTGTGTTAACTTTACAAAATATTTAATCAAAGGACAGATTTCTAGAACATCTAAAAGCCACCAATAAACATTATTGATATTATTTTGAAGAAAGTTTGAAAATTCCCAACAGAGAATGAGGCAGAAACAGAAAAACTGAAACATATAGAAAGACAGACAGAAACAGACCAAGACAGAAAGAGGCAGAGGAAGAAAAAAGAGACAGAGAGATACAGGGACAGAGATGGAAACAGAGAGACAGAGATGGATAGAATCTGGAAAACCCATCCCTCTCTTTTCCCCTCCACCTCTCAAAATCCTAGTTGTCTTTTAAGGCCCAGTTCAAATCCTACATCATCCATGATGGACATTTCGTGAACCATAGCACAATTATATGTTTTTAACTGTCATTCCATGTTTTACCCTTGACCCATCCAACTAGACTGGGTTTCTTGAGAATACAGGCAATGTTTTTACACTTCTTCAAAGTCTTCAACAGCACAAGGTTCAGCGTTTGAGAACCTGAGTTGAAATTTAAGGCATGTTTGCTAATAGGAACATTTTGTTATTTAAACACTTCCTTTGTGGTATCTCAAAAACGAGTGCATTAGTCCAAGAGTACAAACGAGCGAAACCTACATTTGGCAGCTATCCTTACCTCCATTATATACATAAAGAAACCAAGTCATAGTCATTAAGTGGCACAAGGCCAAGGTTATATGTATGCCAGGTCTGTAAGATCTGGGAAAAGAAGCTTGGTTATTCTTTATTCATTGGGTCACTCTCACTTGAAGCCATGGCTTTCCAGCTGCATATCTATGTAAAAAAAACAAGGTCTGAAAAGATAAGTACTCTTTTTAATCTCTGTCATCTCCACTAAGATTCAGTATATTTTAGTCCTATACTTCAATATAAGAAATCTCATTACAGCCTATTAAAATTTTACTGGAGAAATTTAAAAAATTTTAAAAGCCAAGGGCAGTAGTCTACTGGGTCATATGAATTCATCCAGATCTCATACAATGCCTAAATGAGGAGTGGCCTAAGGTGCAAAACTAAGTCTCCCCTCTATATTAGTCTCATGCTACACACAAAGGTTCAGATCTTAAACCGAGCTCTCACTTTTGTAGACCGTCCTATCCAGAGAGCCTGCACGAGGAAAACTCCTCATCAATAAAAGTAAGTATATTATAGCCAAGAAATACAAAAGCAGATCTAGGTTTATAGAGCATGAGTAGAAAGGAAACTCCATTTTAATTGCCTCTTGATGAGACGGAGTGAACTTCTCCTTACAAATCAATATTGGATTCTCTTAGATGTATGTATATGTATAGACAGGACAGTGGTTATAACCAAATGATTCTCATTTACTATATATCATTAAGCATTGCCAGTGGTATTTCCCTAGCATGTAGTGTGGCCATCTCTGTGTGCTACAGAAAGGAGAAAGGGCCATAGCCTTTCTTTTCCATTTTTTCCTCTTTCTATGAGTCTTCCACTATGCCTGCCATATTCCTGCTAAAATTCACATAAATTAAAAGAAACAACCCAATGCAGTGAAAGGACCTTTACAGAATGTATTTGAATTTTAGGAAGGAACTTAGCCCTTACCATAGGGTCACTTTGAACCCCTCCTCTTGTTCTCTCATTCTTCCCCTGTCCCAAGACTCTATCATAGGCAAACACTCGGTTGGATACCAGCCAGAATCCAAAGGTATGAACATTAATTTGATGGTGGGCACACACATCTTCACCAGTCCCCCTCATCCCTGCCACATATCCCCTTGTTCTTATAGATGCATGACAGTGAGGACTTCAAAGTAAAAATAGGCCGTAGACCATTTCAGTTTGGATTCCTTTCATCGATCAGTACAAGAGTTCATATTCATAGGCAGCTGAATGGATGGATTTATCATTTTAAGGTCTGAAGTCTTATATTCATCTAATCCTTATCCTTACCTCCTTTTAGTGAGGAGGAAGCTGACAGTTCACAGGGACTAACTGTTCTGTCCAAGGTCACACTGACAGTGGCAGATCACTAACCACTCTCCCTCCCCACCCCCGATTCCCACCTCATCCTTCCTTCTCAATTCACAGCCATTTTGGCCCTTGGAGTCAAGCCAATTCTCACACTAACAAAATAACAACATATAGCTTCACATGAAAGAAACAAAAAGATGCAATGGGAAAATTAATCTACTGCTTTGAAATAAGTGTGAAATAGCTCAAATGTGGACTGTTTGTCCATTCAGTAAAATGTTAGGCTTTTTTTCTTATGACCAGGCAATGTGGTTATCTTGACAAGTTTTGTATTCTGGTAGCCATTAAAGGCAGCATGGAAGCTAGAAAGCATTAGCAATAAACCTACGTATCTTACCCTATTAAAAATGTCAGAACAATAAATCACAATTTTAATGGCTGGGCAGAAAGAAAAAAAAGATCAATGTTAGAACTGAGTCTGTTTTCTGAGCACCAATCTAGCTAATCAAATGAAGACACATCTTGGCTAGCCAACTGGTGATGAATTGTTTTGACCATGGCAACTAATGAAACAAGGAAAAATAAGAAACAGCCCCAAGCCCAAGTACATCTCCTTTCTGTTTCTGTAGTGATACTGGAAAATTATAGGAAAAGGGAGCAGTGGATTTTAAGAATCGTATAGTTTAAGACAGTCAGTAAACTTTAATTTGACTATTGGTATTCTAAAGGTGAGATACTTTACCAATGACCAATAAGAAGACATATTGTAAGAGGAAATGAATCTTATTAATCTTGACATTCTTCATATAAATGAAACTGGATAAAAGTTTAAATGGAAAGATAGTTCACAAGAAGTTCTTAGAGAGGAAAAAAAGAAAGAAATTGGTGGAATGGGTTTTTTAGTACTCTTAAAGACAAAAAGAAAAGTGATTTCATAGGATATTTTGTCATTGTGTATTTTAGTACTAATATTAAGTGTTTAAAAAAAACTCCTAAAAGCATAGTAATCAAAGTTTCTACACCAACACATTTGCTGACGATAAAGTGGTAGAGAAATTCTGTGAAAAATTTGGTAGAATTTAAGAAACCTGCATTGTGATAATTGGTGACTTCAACACAAAAGTGGGAAAAGGTAAAAGTGGCAAGAAACACGTGGGAAAGCATGGCCCAGGAAGAAGGGATAAAATAGGTTAAAGACTCAGAGATTAGGGATGTTCTCTCTTTGAGAATATTTTCTTCAAGAAAAAGAGTTGATAGGAGCGGGATAAGGTAAGTACCAAATAATAGCATAAAGAATTGAATAGATTACATTTTAATGGACAGGAGCACATTCATTATTGATTTAGAAATTATCCCTGAGTCAGATGTCTGTGTATGGTCAGATCGTGGACTTATCAGAACTGAGATCAGAATTAGTTTAAAAAAAAAGAAAGAAAAAAATAGAGAAAAAGATAGATATTGTGTGAAATTGAAACATGATCTATTTAAATATTTATTGAAAACCAAAAATGGAAAATGTATAACAGAAACGATATCGACATCCACTATAATAATTTCATCCAAAAGTTGGACAGCACAAATTAACTGCTATACCAAGGAGACCAGCGCAGCCCAGAAAGTCACCAGTCACCAAGCACCTGACTTACTCGCCAAATGGGGATGACCAACAAAGGCGATGCCAGGTGGGAATATGACCATTGGTAGAATCTTATGAACGACAGAACCGCGAACGATGTTGTCTCATAAATTAAGCAAGTTACAAACACACACGCAAAAAAAAGGTTAGAGAAAGCTCAGAAATCTATGCAACTGAACAAAGTCCTCCCAAGGGCAGTTGAGAATGAAAATGAGAGGACTACAAGCAAAAGAAAAATATAAAAGATTTGGAAAAAAAATTTTTTCATTAGTTGTTTTCTCCATCAAAGACAGTGGAACCACCACAACTGGAGCCTAACATTATAGTCATATAATTGACATTTATTTATTAACACTATGCTGATAGAGGAGGTACAAATAGTACTAAAAATAGCAAGTTCTATAGTGGAGGAAATGCAATTTTGAGACATCAATAGACAAGACATATTGCACCAATGTGCAATGAATGAAGATATCGAGGACAAGGAAAAAAATCTCAGACTTTGTTAATATCAAAAACAAAAAAATTCTTGAAAGAACTTCAGCAACTACCAACCCACAGATCTATTCTGCCATTCAAAATCATTAAGAAAGTCATCTACGTATAAATTGAGGGCATCCTCAATGAAGGCACTAGCTGTAAAAGACCTGACTTTTACAAGTGATAATCAATAATGGAACATATTTTTGCCATTTCACAATTAACTGAAAGACATTCCCTTGTGATTATAGCTAGATCCCAATTAATGCCGATAATGAATCCTTTGAAATTATGATTATGTACAATGAAGTAATTGGCCCCTGCCCAATGGAAGTATGCAGTGTGAATTAGAATAAATGATACCCCTTTGGAGGATTCCTTGTTGTCATTAACCAGAACCTTGCAATATTGTTTATCCATTACAAAAAAGCATTTGATTCAATAGAACAAAATGTGACCTTAAAGGATCATTTATAACAAAGTGCCTCCCATACACATAGCAAGAAAGTTCAAGATTCCTAGGATGCAGGAGCAACAGAAATAATTCTGACAGTAAACATCACCTGAGTCATAAAATATATGCACTTTTTTAAGGTTTTGCTCAATGTGATGGAGGACTCACTCAAAGAAGAGGGATTGCTTGATGGTTGGTGAGGTTTCACAGATGACATTGCCTTATAGTATCAAACTTCAAAACATTACAGCCTTCTGGAAGAGATCTGTAACCACTCAAGACCAAGTGGATGGAGAATGTCTATTTTTCAGATTACTATATATATATATATATATATAGATCAGGGGTTCTTAACCTACAGTCCATGGACTTGTTTGCTTTTAAAAATATATTGATAATCATATGTCAATAGAATTAGCTCTCTTTATACTCCTGTGTATTTTATTTTATGCAATTAAAAAAATTATCCTGGGAATGAATCCATAGGTTTCATCAAGCTACCAAAGGGGCCTATGACACAAAACAAGTTTAAGAACCCCAAAATTATATGGACAACGTATGTAATCTGGTGATCAATAGCTATACCAGGGGAAAGCAGACATGCTGGGCCCAGAGTTAAACAGGAGAGGAGAGAGTAGGTTGAATTGCCTTTAGGAAATTGCAAAGCTACTCTACCGACTTCAAATTTCCTACAATAATAAACAGCCATGTTTTTAATGCTAACATTCCACCAATGTTGTTATATGGCAGCGATACAACTGTCTCTAAAGAACAAATATGGATTAATATCACAGAGAGGAAAATGGAGAGGCTGATGACAGATATGAGCAGACTGCAACATATGAGAAGATCTGAAATAAAATTAGAGTAAAAGATGTTATCAAGGCCTTGGCATAGCAGGAAAAGAAGATGGGCTGGTCACATGGTGAGAGTGAGGGATGGCGGGTAGACTCTCTGTTCCTCTCAAGACAAGGAGAAAACAAGAAAGGCCTCTGGCATGCAGAATAAACCCCTGGACCAAACATGTAGAGGATGAGGGCTGTGCTGGAACCAGCTCTTACCAGTTGATTGTTGTTTAGCCTTCACTTTCAAAGAAGGATCAGTGACCTAGGGGATGATGTCTTGATTTTCAAGGGACTAATTGTTAAATTTTCAATATGAGCATTTACACATTGGAAATTAGCAATGCTAGAAATCAGGGCTTGATTTATTGTTTTGCTAATTATTTTGACTTAAGCAAGTGATGGAGAAAATGTTAAAAATGCAAATTAAACTTAAAGTGTGTCCAGCATATTTTTCCAGAGATCTGGATGTTAAATATTTACCAGCACACCTCTGGAGAGGACATTAACAAAAGTCACACAAGACAAGCAGATGTGGACAGATTGCAGAAGGCATCAAGGGAGAGGGGAGAACTTTTGTATCAATAAGATCAGAGATCCATTTGAGAAGATTTAGGGAGCTAAGCAAACGAATAATAACAGCACCAATTATAGGTTAACAAAACAAATATCATCATCTCCATTTTATAGCTGAGAAAACTTAAGGCTCAGAGAGATTAATTGACTTGTCCACAGCCATATAGTTAATTAAATGCCAGAAACAGGATTTGAATACGGGTTTCCTGAGCCAGCATTCCTTTCATAACACTATGCTTCTTCTGGTATCATTTAACTTTAGATTATCATCTGGTATTATTTAACTTAAGGCTATATTTAGGTGACAAGTTTCTCAAGAAAATGTAGAGTTCAATTTTAAGATCAAAGTGAAAACATTCATATGTATTGACTTTTAAACCGGGAGTCTAAGAATAAAATACTCCAATTTTCCAGGGTAATTTGGTCTTCATTTTAAAATTCTTTGCAAAAAAATAAATAGGAGTGCACTGGGGCTCTCCTCTTGCAACTTCAAATTGTGTTCAGTCTTCAAAACCTGATATATGTATAAAAGTTATGTGTTAACTGGAATTTTTTAAATTTCTAGAGCTGACCATAACATAAAGTGTTTAAATAATATTAAATGGAAATAAATTAAACAGGTCTAAAAGAAAAAAAAAACCTACAAAATAACAGACTGTCAAACACAAAGAAAAATTGACTTCTATTCAAAGAAATATTCTAGGCCTTGAATTATTCTATGGGGTTCTCCTCTCCCCCCTCTCACCCCCACCCCCATTCACAGGTTATCTTAGTTTGAAAAACAGGCAAATGATAAATCTTGAATTTGTTTTGTGTTTCATTTTCTGTGAAAATTCCTAAGGTAACTTCTTTGATGAACTATTTTCCTATAGTGCAAAGGATGAGCAGAGATAGAAATACTTTACATTTCTTGAGGAAACTGCTTAGTACTTATTGGACACCATTTGTGATGTTCATCCTAAAAGAAATATTTGAGACAAACCGTAAAAGTGGGCTTGACCCTTCCATGGGCCCATCATAAATCAATTGTTAAAGCAAGGGTGAAAACTGGCAAGGAGGTCAGAGGTGGGAGAGAGGCCACAGAAAAAGGAAAGTGTGAGAAACTGGGAAGGGGTGAGGGGGAGAAGACCTAGAAAAGAAAGAAAGAAAGAAAGGAAGGAAGGAAGACAGAAAGAGTGAGAAATTCCGAAAATACAATCTACAGCTGAAGTGCCATTGTTAATGCCAAACAGTGGTTGTGTTCCTTATAACTCTGTCCTAATATAACAGACTTTTCCACGTATAAACTCCATATCTAAAGTTATCTTTGTTGTTGAATCAGTTTGTCCAGTAAAAGAGACTTATTTCCACCTAAAGATTCTGTCTCTGAGATTTTTAAAGATCTCATAAACCCCCAAATACCTCTAACTCCTTCATGGAGAATTTTGTCGAGGAGAAATCAGTCCTCTCACCTCTGTTCTCTAAGGGCAATTCCTCTATAAGTAGATCTTTTAATCCATGGTTGCGATGATTTTGTCAAACTGTTTTGTGTTACGCCCCAAAGAGCGTCATTTTGCCATCTTCAGAATAAGATGCCTTTTCCATTTCTGCTGAATGACTTGATAGCAACACCCCCTTCATTAAGTAACAAGGCTAGAGAATGATGAACTTGGCTTGTGACCTGATTTTTGTTAATCCCCTTGATTTTTAAAAGTCTAAACCAGATGTAGCCTCGAAATGATCTATATCTAATCATTTGTTTTGTGGATTCAGGTTTAAAATCCAGACAATTAAAGTGATTCACATTTAAATGGGAAGGTCTCATGATTGATTTGTAACCACACAATTTATTTGGTAATAATGACATTCCTAGAGCTTGGCCAGGAAAAACAAAGGTTGATTTATTTCCTAATAACAAAGGCAAATGATCATTCTCCCCAACCATTTTCTTATTTTCAATGGGTCAGTGCCAGGTTGTTAGGTATGCCCTGCGTGCTCTTGCTTTCCTCCCTACAGGAGGACATAGTCTAGACAAAATGTCTCAAAAGCATTGTGTGCTATAATGGATGTGTTATAATAGTCCATACACCTGAAATATCTCAGCAACTACAGCTGCTATTCCTTCTTCTTATAATTTCATCTGTTAGTCTTTGTTGCATTTGATGGGGTATTACCACACACCTCAAGCAAAAACATAAAATAAGTGGGCATTTCCGAAGATGGGAGAGGGAAGTCAATTCCCTTCACAAAACTGCAAAGTCTTAAGTATAAAATGATGATTATTATAGTATCCCAAAGATATATTTCATAAAATATAAGTGTCAGTTCCCTTCTTAGAACTGAGAAGTCATAAGCATAAAATAATAATTGCTGCACCATCATTATGATTATGATTGCTTTGAATTTTTAAAAGGACACTATGTGGCTTTAAATAGATGGCTTCTTAATTAGGGAGCTCAGGTAAATCACTACTTGTCTGCTCCAGCCCTGTGGAAGCAAGTCACTTAAATTAATGGAGTTGGTGCTTTGGGTAGACTGGCTCCTAAGTCAGGTCTGAAAGGAGAGGCTCACAGAGAAGGCAAGAAGGAAGCAGACCCTTAAGTGCTAACCATATACCAGGAACTTTTACAAGTATCATCTCGTTTGATCCTCCCAACAGCTCTGGAAGGTAAGTGCTATGTTATCCCCGTTTTACAGCTCAGGAAACTGAGGCAGAGATTAAGTGACTTGTCTAAGGGTCATCCAAGCAGAAAGTATCTGAAGCGGGATTTAGACTCAGATCTTCTCCATTCCAGGTCTGGCACTCTCTCCACTGTGTATAGATACCTAGATGTAACTAAGAGAAAGGTCTCACAGGGAACATAGAGGTCCTGATTTTAAATAAAGAGAAGACAAGGGATTCACTCCCTTACATAAGCTGCTAAAGACCTCAGAAAGGGCTTGGACCACTTCCAAATGCACCAATAAATCAAATTATTAAGCTACGTTTGTTTATCTAGCTCAGTCGCCCACAGTTCTGTCTTAGTCAAGTATCCAAATCCACACCGAAATGTTAGTGACCAAAATTACAACTTAACACGCAACAATCAAAAGAAACTGGGACCTGTAGGAATGAATGGAAAACAAATTAGAAAGCAATTTAATTATCCTCCATTGATAAAGCGTGGGACAGGTGGCCTTGAGAGAATTAAAGAGTGCCTACGGAGTATCTTTACATGAACACAGACCAGAAAGGAGAGGAAAACTCATTTTTTGTGTTTCATGAGAAGAAATCATGAAGTTATTAACAGATTAAAACTGAAGTAAGGTTTGGGGATACCTGGCACACACATACACACACGCACACACACACACACACACACACACACAATAGTTAGCAGGGTAAAAAGGTAGAGACACAGCTGATGCCTACCTCCACAAAAAGACCACAGAGTTAGAGCAGCTTAGATAAAGTCCAGGGACCCTGCTTGGCAAAGAAACCTCTCTCAATGCAAATGAAGCATTGATAATGAAGGAAGGGGGGTAAAGAAGAGTGAATGAGCCGAGTGACATACAAGCACGGTCACCAGAGTAACCTTTTCCTGATTAGAAAAAAGGCAGTCACGGGGGAAATTTAAAAGTGCATGACATCATGTTTTTTGGTCTCTTTTCAGCCAGAACATGGAGAGGCTTTTCCATTCTGACCATGCAAAAAGAGGCAGAGAACTGCCAGGGGAAGCTGTGCTCCAGAGCTAATTAGGAGAGCCCTGATGGGGCAGGCAGGCAGCTAGTGAGAGCCTCACTCTGAGGGGTCTTTTCATGCGCAGGCTCACTGAGACCCCAAGTAGCATCAGGGCAAGTGTGTGACCCAGAAGCAGTGTCGTGAGGCTCGAATGGCACATGGCTGTAAAGTACTTTGCAAATGCTAACATATAAACTCCAGTTGTTATTATTATTAATATTATCATCCTTAGTGCTAGTAGTATACAGCCATCAGGCCTCCAATCTGGTGATGACTCCATACCCTGATCCTTCTACTGCACTCTCGCTGAGCCTAGCGAAGCAGGGCAGCTGGGTGGCACAGTGGATACCACACTGGGCTTGGAATCAGGAAGAGATCTTCATGAGTTCAAATCTGGTCCCAGATACTGACTAGATCTGTGGCCCTGGGCAAGTCACCTAAGTTTTCTTGCCTCAGTTACTCATCTGTAAAATGAGCTGGAGAAGGAAATGGCTAAACCACTCACAAAAACCTCAAATGAGATCATGAAGAGGCAGAAACTGAACAAAAGCAAAACCGGAGTATGCTGGTAAAATGTTTAACAACCAGGCTTTCCCAGAAATAAGGTGTGTATGCACACACTTTTAAGCTTAATCTGCATTATTAACAATATAAGTCTTGACAATCAACAACCAAAACCTAAATTCTGATTTGTAGTGATTGCCAAAAATAAAAGCTCACACTGAAAACTTAAAAGTAGGGTCTCTGGTTAAAGCTGGCTCTATCTAGCACATTGCCTTCTTCCAATGGCTTTGCTCTCTATGAAAGGCAATGGGAATCACCTCTAACAGCCCCAGAAGTGAGCCCAGTATAAGCTCTGATTGATAATAACTAAAAGTGAGCTTCGGCTTCAGAAGTTTCTTTGTTGGGTTCTGTCCTTTGAGATGATAGCATTCTTCCTTGTGTCGTACGTGAACGTCATATCCTCTCCTTGCCAAGACCCACTGAACTATAAATACATTAAGGCCAAGAACTGTGACATTCTTTATTTTTTCTATCCCATAGTACCTTGTACATAGTAGATGCTTTAGAAATATTTTTAATGATGAATTTGAAACATTTTGAGGGGAAAGTACTGATTTATAAATAAATGTTTAAATTTATTTTTTAAATTGTTCTACACTTTATATTGGTAGCAGTTAGCATTTATGTAGCTCTTGAATATTTTCGAAGCACATTTACAAATATTATCTTATTTGATACTCACTACAATCCTGGGAGATAAGTGCTATTATTATTCCTATTATACAGATAAAGAAACTGAGACAGAGATTAAGTGATTTGCTGAGGTCACATAGCTAGTGTTTCAAATGAAATTTGAGCTTCGGTTTCTCTGACTTTAGTTTCAGTTCTCTATCTACTATGTTCCTTCCTTCCTTCTTTTCTTTCTTTCTTTCTTTCTTTCTTTCTTTCTTTCTTTCTTTCTTTCTTTCTTTCCTTCTTCCTTTCTTTCTTCCTTCCTTTCTTTCTTTCTTCCTTCCTTCCTTTCTTTCTTTCTTTCTTTCTTTCTTTCTTTCTTTCTTTCTTTCTTTCTTTCTTTCTTTCTTTCTTTCTTTCTTCCTTCCTTCCTTCCTTCCTTCCTTTCTTTCTTTCTTTCTTTCTTTCTTTCTTTCTTTCTTTCTTTCTTTCTTTCTTTTTTTCTTTCTTTCTTTCTTTCTTCCTTCCTCCCTTCCTTTCTTCCTTTTTCTATTTATTCAGTTGTTTAATTAATACTGATGCTTAACCTTTTTTGTCTATAGAAGAAGTATAGATCTATATCTTTATATCCTCAATATCTATATCTTTATGGCAACTAGATGGATAGAGTGCTGGCCTTGGAGTCACAAAGACCTGAGTTCAAATCTTGCCTCAGAAATACATAAGAAACAAATGTTCAGATCGAATCCCGGGCTCATACACTTAGCACCCACCCAGAAACACCTGCAAGTTACTTAACCCAATTGCTTAGGGGCGGCCAGGTGGCTCAGCGAGTAAGAGCACCGGCTCCAGTGTCGGGATGACCTGGATCAAATCCAGGCTCAGATACTCAGCACCACACCCAGAAATAGCTAACCTTGAGCAAGTTACTTAACCCCGATTGCTTAAAAAAAAAAAAAAAAAAGAAACAAATGTTCATTATACTAAGGCTCAACTAAGCAAGATGGCATAGTGGATAGAGTGCTGGCCTTGGAGTCATGAAGACTTGAGTTCACATCTTGTCCATGAATATCTTGCTAGTTAATGTCTATTCACTAGCTATGTAGCTCTGGGATGGGTCCTAATCCCTTCACACCTGGACTATGGCAATAGACTACTGGCTGTTCTGCTGGCCACTCCACTCCATTTTCTATGCAGTTGTCAAAGAAATCTTCCTAAAGCACCGATCTAAACCATGGAACCCACTGTGATAGGACCCCAGTGGTTTCTTTTCACAGCATCCCTGACTTTTCTGACCCTGACACAGCTTTCTCCTCCCAGGAAACCTATTGGCCCCAGCTTCTCTGATGCCACTTTCTGGTCAGGTCCCAGCAGCCTGCAGTGGGCACCTCTCAGACTCAGTGGATATCTGGGACCACTCCAGTCACCATAATACTGACAGCTTACAGAAGAGATGCAGTTTCTAGATGGAAATGGCTAAATGCAGCTGTATTTTTGTAAGATATTCTTGCCTCATTCAGGCAAAGTAAACCTCCTCTTTTATTAACTCTTTAGGGACTTGAAAGCACCTCATTTTTCCCTAACTTCTAACTTGAACTAAAAGGTGCTGGCTTTAGATCTACAAGACCCTGATACTCAATAGGCTCCAGGAGCTCCTTATCACCTCCAGGATCAAAATCTATCATAATACAGCCACTATTCACGCTTCCACAAGTCTCCTTACCCCTTGTATTTTCCCATGTACCGTGTGATGCAGATAGAATGTCCTCTTCTCTTCCTTGAATAAGACACACCATCTCCTGAACCCAGGCATTTTCAGTGGCTGTCCTCCATTCCTGGAATGTTCTCCTTCTTCTTCTTTACCTCCTAGCCTCCCTTAGTCTCAACTAAAATCCCACCTTCTGTGAGGAGCCTTTTTCATCCCTCTTGATTCTAGTGCCTTCCTTCGGTTGAGTATGTCAAATTTATCCTGTATATAGTTTGTTTGTAGCTCTTTGCATGTGGTCTTCCCCATTAGATTGTGAGAACTTAGAACTACCTTACCTTTCATTGTATTCCCAGCACATATTAGCACAGAGCCTGGGGCTCATAGTAGGTGCTTAATAAATGTTTATCCACTGACTGATTGCAAATCTTAAAGCAACATGTATGTGTTAGAACAAGCCTGAACAACCTGCAACCTGCAGTCCGAGGGGACATCAAAGGATCTCAGGTGGCCCACAACAAATGCAAAGGTACCTCGACAATTTTTCATGAGCCACCTGGCTGGCCTACAGGTTGTGCAGGCCTGTGTTAGAGAATATACCTATACACATACATGCATATATATATACACACAGACGTACACATATATGTGATGCATGTCTATATGTGTATATATATGCTAGAGTCCTCACTTTTAACATTTATGTATCTATATGTAGACATATATAATATCTATCATATATATAATATTTTTATATCTACCACATATCTATCTATATACATATATAGTAGATACATAATTGTTAAAAGTGAGGAAAGTCTAGCTAATTGGGCTGCATTATCAAGGCACTGTTCATCTGGCACTACTTACTTTGTTTCCAGGCATAAAGCCTAAGAAGAATTAACTAGTCCTTGTAGGGCTTTGCAAATGTTTCACAAACCCAAACTTTAAAGAAGAACTATAGACGAATATATTAGTGAATGCTGATTCAAACATTTAAATAACATCTTATCAGAAAGAATATAGCGATTTATCCAAGAAAATCATTCATTACAAAAAAGTTGGATTTAAACCAGGGATATAAGAATGGTTCAACGTTAGGAAAACAATCAACATAATGAATAATACTGAAAAAAAAAAACAGCATCCCAAAACACAAAACCTCTCAATATATTCAGGGAAAGCCTTTGATGAAGCATAATAGTCTACTATGCTTAAAAAACCCTCAAAAGAAAGGACACAGAAGGGTCTTTAAAAAAAAAGATTGGTTGTTGTTGTTCATTCTTGAAGAAGACCAAAATGACCACTATATTAGGGTCGGGTTACAGTGTGTCCGACTGACTGGTCAGACCAATACAAGCTCGGAATGCTCTACCTCGGGTCAGCACATGTGAACATTGGGAATGGGTTTTCTAAATCTGTGCAGCTTGCATTTCTTTTGAGTTACTTCTGCTCTGCTTATAGAACATGGCACCTTCTCTGCTGAGAGACATCATCTTTGGTGCGTGGTCCTGTGCCAGTGACTCCCATATCACACAATCAACTCCAAAGTTCTTAAGAGAGACCTTGAGAGTGTCCTCGTATCACTTCTTCTGACCACCATGTGAACACTTGACCTGGGTGAGTTCTCTATAAAAGTCTTTTTGGCAAGTGTTGTAGCAGCAAGCACCCCAAGCATCCTCAGGGTCGCTGCCAACACAGGTTCTTGGATCTGCTTTGTTAAAGGAAAGCAACTCAAAATGCGTTAACAAGCTTATCAGTCAGATATGTATTGTTTACCTAGTTCAGGTAAAAAAGGTCAGCACCCCAAACTTCAAAGTATACAGACAGAATTATCAAGTCAGAGAAACACATCGAGTAGACAGCTTTCCAAACTGTCCAGCCATTACATCCATACCCAATCAACATCTGGGTTTCAACATCTGGGTTTTTCAAAGCCGTGAGGGGCTCCAGACAACGGCTTCCCAGAATCTATATTAAATCACAGAACACTTCTCAAAGTGAGCCCCCAAAACAAAGCCACACATCAGGGTTTATATAGCCTTCTCCTGGCTCAGAGAATGTAACAACCTTTTGGACCCACTGGCCAATCAAAAAGTATCTACTGAAAAACAAGCCTCCCATCCCAGGCTTCAGGTGCACGTTAGCCTAGGGGCAGGGAAGATCTTCCAAATTTGCATTCCCATTACATTCGGCCCCAAGATCTTTCATGCCCATAGCATAGACAATTTACTTTTGAATTTGCATTAAACATCTCTTAGGTCACATTTTCAAAGTACAGAACCAAAGTTACCAAAGTGGCCACTGGGCCTTAAACAAACACAAAGTACATAGCATTATCACTTCAATTCAAAACAAAGGTTCAAATAAAGTTGGGGGGGGTGTCCTTCCCCTCACACAGCTCCAGCCCCTGCTTCCAAGTACAGAGAGGGGGCTGGGCAACAAAACCAACAAGGTGGAGTCCCTGGGGATCCAAGGCACTTCATCCCACCCACCATAGTCACAAGTCCATCCTCCCCCTGGGTCCCAAACTGTGGGATGCAGCCAGGAAACACATTCAGTGCCCCTGCTTTGCTGCTCAGTTCTTATCTTTTCCTGTGGCTGAATTCCGAACTCCTGGGTTCCTTCTCCTCCCACAGGCAGCAGCCGCTCCTGGCTTCTGCCCAGGTCCCGATGCAGGCAGCTCACCATTCCTGCTCTCAGCTCAGCGAAGTCCACATGCAGGCCATTCTTCTCTCCTGCTCCATGGCTCCACAGAATCACAGCTACCACAACTGGGAAACAAACAATTATCCCAGCCCCCATACTTTCCTTTTACTCTGCAGATCCTGTTCGTGACGCCATTTTGTAGCAGCAAGCACCCCAAGTGTCCTCAGGGTTTGCTGCCACCACAGGTTCTTGGATCTGCTTTGTTAAAGGAAAGCAACTCAAAATGGGTTAACAAGCCTATCAGTCAGATATGTATCGTTTACCTAGTTCAGTTAAAAAAGGTCAGCACCCCAAACTTCAAAGTATACAGACAGAATTATCAAGTCAGAGAAACAGATCAAGTAGACAGCTTTCCAAACTGTCCAGCCATTACATCCATACCCAATCAACATCTGGGTTTCAACATCTGGGTTTTTCAAAGCCGCGAGGGGCTCCAGACAACGGCTTCCCAGAATCTATATTAAATCACAGAACACTTCTCAAAGTGAGCCCCCAAAACAAAGCTACATATCAGGGCTTATATAGCCTTCTCCTGGCTCAGAGAATGTAACAACCTTTTGGACCCACTGGCCAATCAAAAAGTATCTACTGAAAAACAAGCCTCCCACCCCAGGCTTCAGGTGCACTTTAGCCTAGGGGCAGAGAAGATCTTCCAAATTTGCATTCCCATTACAAGTGTACATTTGGCATTCAAACAACATGGCCAGCCCGTGGTAGTTACACTCTATAGGAGAGTTTCGATGATTGGAAGTTTAGTTCATGGCTTGAAAACATCATGCTAAAAAGCACAGAAGCAAGCACACAGACTTATTTTATTCCACTAGGGACTGGGAAAGTGCAAGAGTATAGTCCATTGTCCAGAACCCAGCAAACATGTCATCATGAAATTAACACAGGATACTGATGAACTTCTCTGGGCAACCAAATTTTGATATAATTTTCCATGAGTCCTCATTACTGACAGTACCAAAAGTCTTGGTCTGATCTACAAACATAGTGTACAGACCTCTGTTCTACTCCTGGAATTTCTCCTGGAGTTGTCCAGCAGCAAACACCATATCAACTGCTCCTTGGTCCTTTCTGAAGCCACCCTGGCTCTCGGGTAGATGATCATCTTCCAGGTAAAGCATCAGCCTATCAAGGAGGACTCTGGCAAGAATCTTGCCAGCAGTGACTGAGAGAAAGATCCCCTTGTGATTGTCACAGGACAATCTATTTCCTTTGCTTTTTTAGAGATGGACAATGGAGACATCTTTGAACTCGTCTTTCCATATAACCCAGAAAATTTCAGTCAGTTTTTCTATGAGCAATAGACTCCCCTCCCCACATTGTAAATGTCAGCTGGAATAGAATCAACACCTGGGGCTTTGGCACATGAAAGGACCCTAATGGCATTCAAAAACCTCTTCTTCAGTTGGAACTTCATCTAGGGAGGGATTGACTTCAACCTGAGGCAAACAGTCAATGGCTTCAGTACTGATTGACAACAGTCTGTTGAGAACACTATGGAAGTGTTCAGTCCATCTCTCTAGGATCATGTCCTTATCACCAATCAATGTGGCTCCGCCAGCAGTGAGTAGTTGAGATGCACCATAGGTCTTTGGCCCATAAATAGCCTTCAGGACATCATAGAAGTGCCTTGGATTGTTACTATCAGCATAAAACTGAATTTCATCTGCCTTCTCGCTTAACCAAGAATCTTGCATTTCTCTTAGCTTCACTTGTACTTGACTTTTGAGGGAATTAAATTTTTCCTTCTTAGAGATGAATAAACTAGCCTGCTGGTCAATCCTGTGGAGTTCTCATTTTTCCGTTTAACAGCTTCTGATTTTCCGCATCATTTCTGACAAACTAGTCTTGATGTTTGTGAGTGTTCTGACCCACATAAGCAAATGCAGAGCTATACACCAAATCTCTGAGAGCTGCCCACTCCTTTTCTGCTCCACTGTTGCCAACCATGTTTTGACTCAAATTTTCCTCCAAATTAGTAACAAACTGTTTCCTCTCAGAGAAGAGCTCTAATCTCTTGATATTAATTATTCTGATGTTTTTTTGCCTTAGGATCCCCATTTTGGTTGAATGTCAATATTTAGCTTGGAGAGTATGTCTGTGATCATGTGCCACACATGGCCTTCATCCCTCTCACATCCTGTCTGTCTCTTCTTACAATCACATAGTCTATTAAATGCCCATGTTTGCTGCAAGGGCTCATCCATGAAGCTTTATTGCATTTAGGTAAACACAAGACAGTGTTAGTATGGTGATGAGAAGGTTATGAATTAAAGCTTGTTGGGAAATTGGGAAGAATGCAGATCTGCTTTACTCTCTAAAATCTCAACATCCTTCTTTTTTGCCAAAGGCCCCCATCCATAGGGCCAGAAGACTGGAAATCTGCTGTTCAGGGGCTTGTTGCAAAGCAAAAAAGGGTTTTCTTGGCTGTTTATGACTCAGGTATGAGCCCTTTTATGCTTTTCAATGGGATAAACGAAGCTAGTCCTATAGTTACTGTTTTTTGTTAGCTTGAATGCTCACACGAGAATTGAACATATCCCTGTTAGGAATCAGAAAATATTAATGTTGAAAGGAAACTCATAGGTTATCTATCCCAATCCATATTTGAACCAAAAGCTCTTGTACAGCATATAATGTTGTACTTCATTTACCATCAGACCATTGTCTTGGTTTGGACTTCAAGAAGGTCACGCACCCCCCACCACCTCCCTTTTCACCTTCCCTTTGTGTATTGCTATCCCCCATTAAATTTTAAGCTCTTTGAGAGCAAGGACTGTATTTCTTTTTCTTATTGTGTTCCTGGTGTTTAGCACTTTGCCTGGCACATAGAAGATGCTTAATAAATATTTATTGACTATTAACCATACCAAACAAGTGGTTGTCTAGCCTTTGCTTGAAGATGTCCAAGGACAAGGAGCCCACTTCCTCCCAAGTCAGTCCATTCCACTTTGGGATAGTCCTAATTGTTAGGAAATTTATCTTTATATCAAGTCTAAATATCTTCTTTTTTAAATAGATTTTATTACCATGTTTTGGGGTTTGTTTGTTTTTTTGCCTTTTTGGAGGGCAATTGGGGTTAAGTAACTTGCCCAAGGTTACAAGGCTAGTTTTTTTGTGTGGGTGTTAAGTGTCTGAGGCCAGAACCGAACTTGGGTCCTCCTGACTCTGGGGCTGGTGCTTTACTCACTGCGCCACCTAGTTTCCCCCATGTTTTATTTTTATATCACCTAAATCCCATCTCCTAGAGAACCATCCTGTATAACAAAGAATTTTTCAAAGAGGAAGAAGACAAAAAAAAAAACCAACAAAACCGATCAATATCTTAAAGACTTCTTGAAAACATGGGCAATAACCCACATTCATCAACCTCTCACATCTTTCTTAGCATTTTCTACCAATTCCTCTTGGTCAGTAGTATGCTGGTAAATCTTTAACAAGTAGCTCAAGTCTTCATGCCACATGCCGCATCTGTTTTATTAATATTTTCACCATCACTTTCTTATATCTAGACAATCAAGAGAACAATTTTAAAGCTCTGATTTGCAGTGTTTGCTGATTTCCAAGATATAAATGTTCACACTGAAAATTCTAATAGTCAGCTCTTATGAGTTGGTTTGAACTGGTACCAGCACACCCCTGCTTCTTGGGACTGAAACAGAACAAATCAGATACTTCTTCTGCTTGACAAACACTTCTACTCTGTGAAGACAGTCATAGATTCTCTCCTAAGTCTCCTCTGCTCCATTCCAAACTCTCATTTCTTTCAGTTCTCATATGCTCTGATGTCAAGGCCCTTTATCTTCCTGGTTATCTTCCTGTAGAAATTCTCCAGCTTTTAAATATTCTTCAAAAATTATGATGCCTAGAATGGAACAAGATACTATAGATGTGGCCTGATGGTGGAGGGGAATATAGCAGAGCTATCACCTCCCTAGCCCTGGATAATCCCCTTCTGCCAAGACAGCTTTTATGGTGTTGGATCAAATTGTTCATATTTAGTTTTCAGTTCACTGTGTCTTTATAGAGACATATAAGCACACATGTATACACACACATCAAAGATGCCAAGGTCATCCACAGCATACTGAGCCATTGCCAGTCGTCTGGACTTTTGTCTTGCCGCTGGATTTCAAAGACTCTAGAAGAGAGAGCGAGGTTGATGACTGTTTAATTCTACCTCACCTAAATCCAATTCTGGATTCTTTCACAATCAGCTGTTGTCTAGTCATGCCACCCCTATCTTATACTTTTGACGTTGATTTTTTATAAGCATGACATATATTGTCATTGTTATATAACAAAATCACTATGAGTTTCACAAAAGTATAAGATTTTATACATTTATCCCTATAAAATCCATTTTATTAGTTCTAATCTAGGGGCGGCTAGGTGGCGCAGTGAATAGAGCACCGGCCCTGGAGTCAGGAGGACCTGAGTTCAAATGTGACCTCAGATGCTTAACACTTTACTAGCTGTGTGACCTTGGGCAAGTCACTTAGCCCCAATGGCCCTGCCTTCTCACCTCCAAAAAGAAAGAAAAAATCTAGTCCAATGTTGTGGTCTATCAGTATCATGTAGATCCTCTCTACTTACAGTTCCCAGCTTTGGATCACATATATTTAAAGCACATACCTCTTCTCTAAGATACTTTCTCTTTTCTGTTTCCACGATTCTGCTCTGTCCTGATTTCCCCTACCTGTCTGACCACTTCTTAGTCTCTGAGGATGAATATTCATCCAGGTCATGCCCACTAAGCATGGCTGTCCACCCAAGGCTCTGTGCCTCTATACCTCTCCTCCCTCCATGCTGTCTATATCAGTGATCTCATGAGCTCCCATGGGTTGTGTTATCAACTGCCAATGATATGAGATTCACATATTTAGTCGTAATTTCTGTCTCGAGCTCCAGTCTCACATCACTGCATTTTGGACATCTCAAATTAAACATTAAAGAGGAGCCTCAAACTCAACATGTCTAAAACATCACTCAGTATTTTGCCCCAAAAGCCCTCCCCCTTCCTTGCTTTCCCATCACTGCCTTCCACCATCCTCCCATCACTCAAGCTTGCACATTTAGTGTACTGCTGAATGCCTCATTTACTCTCATTCCACATATCCAGTCTGTTGTCATGTCTTGCCATTTCCACCTTCATAATGTCTTCCATACACACCACTTCACACAGTCAACACCCTTGTACAGGCCCTCATCATTTCATGATTGAACTATTGCAAAAGGCTTTTAGCTGGTCAACCTGTCTTGTCTTTCCCACTCCAACTCATCCTTCACCCAGCTGCCAAAGTGACTATGATTTTACTCAAGCACAGGTCTGATCATATCATTCCCCTACTCAAAAAACTGTAGTGTCTCCCTGTTGCTTCAAGGATAAAGCTCCTCTAAGCCGGCTCTTTCCTACCTTTGTAGTCTTAGCATTTTCTGTGCCCTATTGGGGCCTCTATTTCCCAAGAGATAGACTAGTCTCCTTACTGTTCCTCTCCTTCTACACTTCTGCCTCTGTATCTTTGCTGTTTGTGGCAGTTTCTCATGCCTAGAATGTTCTCCCTCTTCATCTCTGCCTCCTGGCTTCTTTGGCTTTCTTCAAGATTCAGGTCATATCCCACCTTCCTCAGGAGGCCTTTCCTAGTGTCCCTTTACAACCTTGATCCCTGCCACCAGTATCTTCCCTCTAAGATTGCCTTCCATACACTCTTAAAGTGTATACGTCTTTTATGTACATGGTTGTCTCTCCCATTAGAGGATGAGCTCTTGATATGACAGACTGTGTTTCTGTCTTTCTTTGTAGCCCCAGTGCTTATCACAGTTCCTGGTTTGTTGACTCATTGCAACCACTCATGGGTCCCATCCCCATACTGATTGGCACAGAAGCTTTGACCTGCTCTGTTTCCAAGCCAAGCTGGTTTGCCTCTCCTTAGGCGTACTAGTGCCTGCCCCTCTCTCCCCACCCGCTCCCTGGGACTGCCCCATCTGTTTAGCTCTACTGTGCTCAGAACGTCAAGCTCAAGAATACAAGTATGTACCACCCTCCCAGCTGAATAGGTTATTCTCTTGCTCTCCCATCTTCACAGACAAATCAGAATTCCCCTTTGCCTTTTTGATCCTTTTTTCTCAGTTTTTATATAGAAGCCCTTTAAAAAAATTTTTTCTACTAAATACTTTGTTCTCCATGGATCATTATCCATTAAAAAAAAAAAGATGTCTTTGGAATTGAAGAACATTTGACTTCACTTTTTTCTTCTGGAAAAGAAACTGGAATGATCTTTAAGCATCCATAACAGTCTCTTGCTTGTAATAGAAATACAACATTAGGGGTGGCTAGGTGGTGCAATGAATAGAGTACCAGCCCTGGAGTCAGGAGAGACTTGAGTTCAAATCTGACCTCAGACACTTAACACTTATTAGCCATGTGACTTTGAGCAAGTCACTTAACCCCAATTGCCCTACCTTCCCCCTAGCACAAAAAAAATTTTTTTAATTTATTTTAATTAATTTGTTTGTTTCCTTTTAGTTTACAGGATTCAATTTCACAATTGCTTGAGTTTCACATTTTGTCCCCCTCTCTCCACTCCCCTTCATGGTGGCATATAGTCAAATATAGGATCTGTAAATACTTTCACATTATACATTAGTCAGGTTATAAAGACAGACTGTGTCAGCTGGAATGAAAAATGGTAAAGAGGACATAAAACCAAATAAGAGAAGGAAGAATATCAGGTATTTTGCTTCCACCTGGATATAAACTCAGTTCTTTCTAGTTCTTTCTCTGGATGCACATAGTTCTCTCCACCATGAGCCTTTTGGGGTTGACTTATATCACTGCATTGCTGAGAAGAGTCCAGTCTATCAAAGTTGGTCATCACACATATGTTGTGTCTGTAATTGTGTACAAATTCCCCCTGGCTCTACTCTTCTCACTCAGCATCAGTTCATATAAGCCTTTCCAGGTAAATATGAAGACCGTCTGGTCCTCGTTTCTTATAGCACAATAGTATTTCGTGACATGCATATACCACAACTTCTTCAGCCATTCCCCAATTGATGGGTACCCCCTTAATTTCCAATTCTTTGCTACCACAAAAAGAGCTGCTATAAACATTTTTGTGCATATGGGTCTTTCTCCCATTTCTATGATCTCTTTGGGATATAACCCTAGGAGTGGTATTGCTGGATCAAAGGGTATGAAAGTATTTATAGCCCTTTGGGCATAATTCCAGATTGCTCTCCAGAAAGGCTGGATCAGTTCACAACTCCGCCAGCAATGCATTAGTGTTCCAGTTTGCCCACATCCTCTCCAGCATTCCTGTTTTGTCATCTTAGCAAATCTGACTGGTGAGATGTGGTACCTCAGAGTTGTTTTGATTTGCATTTCTCTAATCAGTAGTGAATTAGAGCATTTCTTCATGTGCTTATAGATATCTTTAATTTCTTTCTCTGAAAACTTCCTGTTCATATCCTTTGACAACTTATCAATTGGGGAATGACTTGTATTCTTATAAATTTGACTCAGTTCACTGTATATTTCAGAAACGAGTCCTTTGTCGGAGACATAGGTTGTAAAGATTCTTTCCCAATTTCCCACCTCCCTCTTAATCTTGGTTACATTGGCTTTGTTTGTACATAAGCTTTTCAATTTCATGTAGTCAAAATTATCCAATTTACATTTTATAATGTTCTCTAATTCTTGTTTAGTCATAAAGTCTTTCCCTCTCCACCAGTCTGATAGGTAAACTATTCCTTGTTTTAGGAGACCGCTTACAGTATCAACCTTTATACCTAGATCATGCACCCATTTAGACTTGATTTTAGTATATGGTGTTAGATAATGGTCTATGCCCAGTTTCTGCCATACTATATTCCAGTTTTCCCAGCAGTTTTTGTCAAATAGTGAGTTCTTATCCCAAAAACCAGGGTCTGGGGGTTTATCAAACAATAGGTTACTATAGTCATTGACTTCTGAATCTCGTGTGCCTAATCTATTCCATTGATCCACTCCTCTATTCCTCAGCCAGTGCAAGTAGTTTTAATGACTGCTGCTTTATAATACAGATTGAAATCTGGTATAGCTAGTCCGTCTTCCCTAGCATTTCTTTTCATTAATTCCCTTGATATTCTGGACCGTTTATTCTTCCAAATGAATTTTGTTACTATTTTTTTTCTAGCTCTATAAAGTAGTTTTTTGGTAAATGAATTGGTATGGCACTAAAGATATAATTTAATTTAGGTAAAATTGTCATTTTTATTATATTAGCTTGACCCAGCCACGAGCAATTGATATTTTTCCAATTAGTTAGATCTGACTTTATTTGTGTGAAAAGTGTTTTGAAAAGTGGTCCTGGGTTTATTTTGGCAGGTAGATGCCCAAGTATTTTATAATGTCTACAGTAACTTCAAATGGGATTTCTCTTTCTATCTCTTGTTGTTGAATTTCATTGGAAATATATAGGAATGCCGAGGATTTATGTGGGTTTGTTTTATATCCTACAACTTTGCCAAAGTTATTTATTGTCTCAAGTAGTTTTTTACTTGATTCTCCAGGATTCTCTAAGTATATCATCATATCATCTGCAAAGAGTGATAGCTTGGTCCACAAAAAAATTTTTTTAAAGAAATACATTGTATACTCCAATTAGCTTCTGCAAAGTTCTCTTTGCTTTCCACGTTTGTCAGAAGTGAGATCCTTAGGCCTATGTCATTACTTCTGATATCTCCTTTGAGGAGATTGTGTGGTAAACTTCATGACAGCCTTCACCTCTGTCCTTGCCGCTCTTCTCATCTCATTAGGACCTGGACCTTTTCTTACCTTTATCAGAAGTTTAAAAAATATTAATAATGTACTCTGAGTTTTAGAAACATGTGTCTAATTTCATTTAACACTAATCTAGTATCCATGCATTTCCAGTTTGGAGAAAAACATGTCTAAATTAGTAGAGTTTCCCATGCCTGCTGATATAGCACTCTTCCCCAGGACAATTTGAGGTAACATTTCTAGGACTCTTGAATAAGGAAAAGACCGTAATATGTTAAGATACAGTTTGGGCTTAACATTCTTCCTGGACCCGGACTTCAGGGTGATCCCTGAGATTAATATCTTCAAACTGAATGAAAAGAAGCCTCTCTTCCACATATCCAGTCTGTTGTCATGTCTTGCCATTTCCACTTGGAAATGGGATGATGTGGTGGTCACTTCAGGTAGGTGGGGAAGGTCTTGATATAGACAAGAGTTGAGTTTGGTTATTACCCTTAATCTGTCTCCCCAAGAAAGGCCTCCATTTTATTCTACTCTACTTTCCTAAAGGAAAAATCTGGAAAGGACTTTAGGTTGAAAAAATGTTTAATATTTTTATTAGTATTTTAAATTAAATTAAATTAAAAATTTAAATTAAATATTAGAATTTAGTATTTCTCAGTTAAACTAAAAAGAAAGGTTTTAGCATGCTTCCGTGATACCTTGCCTTACCAACTTCTTTACCTTGTTTGTTTGATTAACTTGGCCCCTTCTGGAATTGGGCACCTTCATCTTGAATCTCTTTCTGCTCCTTCTCATTCTACTTCTCCATTTGCTTCCTATTCTCAGGACCTTTGGCTCCAGCCCTGTTCCTCCTACAACTTTACTTTTTCTTCTTCTTTTAATTCAACTTCTCTTCCCGTTCTCCTGGCATTTATAATGCTCAAATCCTTTGAGTCTCAGCCATCATTCTCTCTTTTCTTTTCATTTCCTCTTGAGTCTTTCTGCTTCTTCTCAGATATGACCTTCTATCAAAGTCTATAAGATAACAGACAGAAGTTACATTCTGATGTTACCAAGGGAAATTTTTACTGCTCTGCAACATAGGCTAAAACAGGAATGGGGAACCTGCAGCCTCAAGGCTACATGTGGCCTTCTGGCCTTTGAGTGTGGCCTTCTGACAAAATCCAAGTTTTACAGAACACACCCTTTTATTAAGGGAATTTTTCTGTGAAGTTTGGCTTCAGTCAAAGGGCTGTACTTGAGGACCTAGAAGACTACATGTGGCCTCAAATCCCCGGGTTCCCTACCCCTGTGCTAAAGAGCATGCTATGTGAAAAGTCTTAAAGGTTGGATGCATTCCAACAGAGCTGTTATCTTGAGCTATGTGTTACACGTATACTATAAACCAGGACCTTTCATCCTGGGGCTAGAGATTGGGTGGAACCATTAGGGATTTACTCAGACTCTAGTAATAAAACCCATTTCTAGGTTCTTATTTTTCTTAGAAAACATCCTAGGAATTATAGGGGAGGAGGAGGGGGAGGGGACAAAGAGAATGTTGGAGTCAAGCCTTTTTTTCCAGTTCCAAAGACTTTATCTTTAAACACCAGCAGCAGAGGGAAAAGAAATCTGATGCCTGAAGGGTCCTCTCAGTTTTACTCCCGACTGAAGAAAATCTCCCTTAGGAGAAATAAGCAAGGCAAATTAAAACACATATATCCTGATGACTTCTAGCATGCACTAAGGCTCTGTTGCTGGGGCTGCAATATTCTGGATCTTTTCAAACCGACACAAAGTAAATATTTTTAGGGCCCCAAACACTGGACTGAGCAGGGTTGATGTCATTAAAGAAAAAGCAAAGTGGGTCCTGCAGTTGCCTGCATGGTACCAGAAGTCTGTCAATGAGCTTCAAGAAGGAATACACAGACAGAGTGAGTTCCTCCAACTGCTCAGTGATGCATGAGAAAAATTTATTCAACCCTTTGGGAAAGTCAACAATAACAGGTAGTCAGTCTTCAACTTAGACATTTCCAGGACCTCTTTCTTGTTAGTCCATGTAAGCAGTGGATGGTGATTTTTAAAATTTTATTTATTTTTCTGAATTTAAGAAATAAAACAAGCATTTCCATAACATAGTAGAATAGGAAAAAAAAAGATGATTGCACAGGACACTGCAAATTTCTTATGTGCAACTTGCTATTCCTTTTAAATAGATCATAGTTACCAGGTAACTTTTTTTCCTTTTTTTGTAACAACAAACCTGGCTAAATGCCTTAATTCTAATACTTGCCTGTTTTATCTCCAATTTTTCTCCTGTCTTGTTTGTGCATAGCTGTTTTCATGTTTTCCCCCCAATTAGACTGTAAGTTCCTGGAGAACAGACTATCCTTTGCCTTTGTGTCTTTATGGTTTAGCACAAAGTCGGTGCTTAATATGTTGTCTGACTTAGTAAAAGAATAGCAGATGGGCTAGGACAAATAGAAGGTCGTGAAGAAGTGTATCTTTGTTCCAACTGGGATAATTCTAGAAGGAAACAAGACAAACAGCAACCCTCCCAAAGCAAGAGATTTTTTTTTTTTGAAGGGGAAGGGGGGAGTTTGTTCGATTTCTTGATTCATGGATTAGATTCATTCAATAAACATTTATTAAACTCCAATTGTATGATAAACTCCACACTTCCCAAAAGGATATGCACCAGGAAGATACAAAATTTAGGTAAGAAATTGTTCTTATCTTCATGAAATGTATAGTCTGGTAGAAAGGTAAGATACACAGAGGGTTATCATTGGATAAGTTTACTTAATCAGTAAGTGAAAAATATTTGATTTTTTTTTACCTACTCCTTCAATGACATTTTTTCAAATATTTGAAAGAAAACTGAAATGAGGCAGCAGCAAGCTGGTCTAGTCAAGCTTCCGTTCTTGTGATCTTTAAGGTAGCAGTTAATCCCACTGAGATACTCTTTTCCCCTTCCTTGCTCTCAATGGGCTGAAGAGAATATGAGGGCTTGTTCATGCATGCTAGTAAGAGGGAGGCACTTGGGTTTAGTTTCTGATGGGATTCAGCCAATTTGCTTGGAGCTTGGGGAAAGTGACTGCATTGCCAGAGAACTTCCTAGAAACTCATGAAAACTGAAATCCTGAAATATCCTCAAGCAAATTTTAAAAAGCCAACTTTACAAGGCAAGTTTTGAGTCAGTTGCTGTCAAATGCTTTATGGGTAAATCTGATCTAGAAAAGACTTGTAGTTTAAGGGAGAAAAAGGGTGGGAAACTTGACTACAATCTTCTCCCTTCTGCCCTCTCCCACTCCCAAACCTCTTCTTCTTAGGCCATTTTTTAAAAGGCACAAAATCTAAGTTATTTAAAAATTCCACACTTGTTTATTTCCTGATTATATTTTGTGAAAGATTCCTCCTGGTGAATTGAAATGGTGGCATTTACATATCACAGAAGATTATCAGAAGACTATGAGGTTGTGTACCTATCTAGAATTGGGAGTTCCCTTATTAAGTATCTTTTAAAAACAATTGCATCTAACTTCATTTTACAAATAACGAAACCAAGGCCCAGGGAGCTGAATTCTCTTGTTCAAAGAAGCACAGATAATTAGTGATAAAGTCAATTCGATAAAAAATTATTAAGTGCTACTAATTGCTAAGAACTGTGCTAAGTGCTAAGGATACAAAAAGTCAAAAAGACAGTATCTGCCCTCAAGGAGCTTACAATCTAAGGAAGGAGACAATACGCAAATTAATATGCACAAAGCAAACTATACCAAAATAAAGAGGAAATAATTAACAGACAAATGGAATTAAGAGGAGTTGGAGAAGGCTTCCTGTAGAAGACAGATTTTAGTTGAGACTTAAAAGCAGCCAGGGAGGTCTATAGTTGGAACAGAAAAGGAAGAGCATTCCAGACATGGGGAATGCCCAGAGTGAGAGACAGAATGTCTTGGTCCTGGAACAGACAGGTCGGGGAGTAAGATAGAAGACCGGAAAACTAGGAGTGGGCTAAGTTAGGAAGAGCATTTTGCATTTGCTCCTGAAGGCAGTAAGTCACTGGAGGTTATTGGGGACAGAAAGTCTGGGACTTGATCAAACCTGCACTTTAGAAAAATCACTTTAGTGGCTGAAAGGAGCATAGATTCTAGTGGGTAGACACTTGAGACAGGCAGACCCCCCAGCAGGTTATTATACCAGGTATGAGATGGTGAGGGCCTACAATAGAATGGTTCTAGTATCATAGGAGAAAAGGAGGTGTATTTGAGAGATATAAAAAAATAAAATCAACAGGGCCTAGCAACAGATTGGATATGGGGGGGGGGCAGGGAGAGGGTGATATACAGTGAGGAATCCAGGATGACCCCTAGGTTTCAAGTCTGAGGGACTATGAGAAGGGTCTTCCTCCTCCTCCTCCTCCTCCTCCTCCTCCTCCTTCTGCTGCTGCTTCTGCTTCTGTTTCTTCTGCTTCTTCTAGAGGACCATGACATCATGGAGGTGATGCCACGACATGCAAGTGAATTAGATTTAAGTGAGAGAGGGTTGTAAAGGTAGGAAGTAGGGAAGGGTTAGGAGTTTAAGATGTCTACTGGACATCCATTTTAAGGTGTCAGAAAGGCAGTTGGACATGCAAGGTAGGAGATCAGCAGAGATACTGGGTCAAGAAAGGAAAACTTTAAGAAGCATCAACATACAAATAGCAATTAAATCCATGGAAGATGATGAGATTATCAAATTGAAATACTATAGAGGGAGAGAAGAAGAGGGCCCAGGACAAAACCCTGAGGGACACCTGTTGTTAAAGGGAATGATCTGGAGGAGGATCCAGTGACGGAGATAGAGCAGGAGAGGTCAGATAGGTACCAGGAGAGGGTGGTGTCACAAAAACCTAGAGAGAAGAGAGTATCAAGGAGAAGATAGTGATCAACAGTGTCAGAGGCCACAGAGAAGGAGGATGGAGAAAAGATAGTGGGTTTGTTGTCCCACAGTCCAGAGTCCTTTCTACTACATCAAACCTTAGGTCTATTCAGAGTAGCCTGAGATCCCCTAATGATGTACTTCTGTGGGCTACAGGAGGAATTCAAGTCCAAGACTGGAGTAACATAACATGGTCAATTCAATTCCAAAGCATTCATTAAGTGCCTGATAAATGGAATGCCTTGTGCTACAGAGATAGAAATAACACAGACACCATTCTGAAGAATCTAACCCTGTAATATAGGGAGAATGATATGTACACACTTAACTAGATGCAAGGATAAGGGAGGGAATTGCCCTACCAGTCTCAACTGATATGGCAACAAAAGGCCCAGAATGTAATCACAAGATGTTAAGGAGTTTTCCTATAACAACACAACATATGGGATTATAGGACACAATTCATATAATAATGTGTGAATAGATCTTTAATCACTATGAAAGATTTATAGGACCTTGGCAATTGAATGAAGGCAGCTGATCCAACCAGAAAGCATCTTATAATTGGTTGGAAAAATCAGTCGTACATCTTGGGCTTATGTAGAAAAACATGTAAGCCATTCGATAGCTAGACATTCCAGGGTTTGAAGCACTTTAAGGAAACCAACCGCTTCACCTGTAGCAGAGGGCAGCAAGGGGTAGGGAAGGGATCTTTTTTCCCTTTCCTTCTTCATTAACTATGTTATTGGAGCTATTAGACCTGTTAAGAGATAACACAGACAGTTGGAAGCAGAGATACAAACTAAGGCCGGGCACTGATTTGGAAATTCAGTCACTGAGTGGAAGAGACATCTCTAGGAAGTATGGCCCTTAATCGTGGAGATGAGTACCAGCTATGGACTCTTAGAAAAGGTCCCAAATACAGCTCGCCAAGTAGAGACACTGACCTAAAGAGGAGCTGTAGAGAACTCTCCAAAGAAAGACTTCTCAGAAGTTGTGAGTCACCCTTCTTCATACATGTAGAAACACAAGTGTGTCATTACCCTTGTACTCTAACTTTGAACTCATTTTTCCAAAAGGATGTCATATGTATTTCTGGAAGAGTGTGCCCCAGGTTTTTGGGGAAATATTTTATACCAATTGTTATTACTGTTACCATCTTAGTAAATTCCTTTGCTAAAAGCTGATTCAGTCTACCAGATGATTTGTTCATGGAAAACACACTAGTGAGGGTTTATGAGCTATAGCATTAAGAGTAGCTGCTAATAGCTTTACTCCTAGCACACTGAGACTAGTAATCACTCTCCTGGAGACCCAACCAATGAATGTGATTTTAAATTGGGAGAGTGTCTCAGAGCAGGTACTGCACAAAGGAAGGATCTGATATGTATAATATAGAGATCCAGAAAAAAAAAAAGTTCCTTGAGATACTTGAGAACAGAGAAATTACTCAGCCCTGGGGGAATCTTGAGGGAAGGGATGGATTGATGCAGAAGAGACGGGCAGGGTCCAGGGTGGTAGTCCATTCCAGGACATCCGGGTTGAGACTTCTAGCACACAGATATCTACTTCCTGAAGCTCTTGAAATAAATTGGGAATAGAGAGATAAATTTGGGAGTCGTCTGCATAAAGGTGATCACTAAAGAGAACAGGGAGAGAGGAGGCCCAGGATAGAAGGGGCGTCAGCTCCCTTGTGTGTGTCGTTCAGCACTTCTCCACTTTCTCTGCTGATTCATCATTGTGTTCCTTCACCCCCATGTGTATTGTCAGTTGTGGAAAGGCTAGGGGAGTTTGTCTTATCTCACCCAGGTCCCCCACATGTAAGTTTTGCAAGGGCTGATCTCCTCGGGAGAAACCAATGATAATTTCATGAGAAGTGAGTACAAGAAGGAAACCCGATAGAGAATCCTATGGGATCCATGGGATCGACTATCCATTCCCCTCTCTCCATCTCAAGCAGCTCGCAAAAAAATATTTTTAATCTACAGTATTTAAACGTCTTTATTTTGCTTCAGATAAGAATCTCTGTCTGATTATTGCTTCTGCGTATCACCTGGAGCTGGCTAAGGATTACTATAGCACGGCAGGGCCACTGGGTCTGTGATTTCTGCCCCAAGGGTAGACATTGGCAGTGCCATTTTCTACTCATGCCTCCTCTGCTTTTCCCCAAACCTCAGTATCCATTGGTTACATTAAATATCAAACAAAGGTTAATAGTCGCTAATTTCTCTTATGCGAAGGGGAGCTTTGCTGTAATTCTTGTTGTTTTATTATTTCAGTCATGCCAACTCATCATGATCCCATTTGGGACTTTCTTGGCAGAAATTATGGAGGGGTGTGTGATTTCCTTCTCCAGCTCAAGGTGAAATGTCTTGCCCAGGGTCACACTTCTAGTAAGTGACTGAGGCAAGATTTAAACAGGTTTGACTCCAGGCCCAGCACTCTATCCACTGTGCCACCTACTGACCTAATATAAATTAGAATAACCTAAATTCTACACAAAATCATAACTATGAGAGAAACTTGATTTGGTTCTCACTCTCTCTCTCTCTTTCATGGTATGACCTTGATATTCAGATCACATTCATTTTGCATTTGCTGTCATATATGATAGAAGATGATAATATGATAAAACTACTTTCAAATTTTTCTAGAAATTCTTGTTCAACAGTGAGTTTTTTCTCAAGTAATTTATATTCTGGGATTTGTTAAATTCTAGGCTATCAAGTTTAATTTTTTTTAAAGAATTGCTACTTTAGTTGATTTGAGACCAGGGAGTACTAGTCCCCTTCATTTCTACCTTTTTTCCCCATTATTTTCTTTGAAATTATAGACCTTTTGTTACTCCAAATATTAAATTATTCAATTTATTTCTATAAAAAGTCTCCTTGTTAGCTTTCTTGTATTTCAGCACAAATTGATATAGGTAGTGTTTTAATTTTTATTATATTATCAAGGCCCAATCACAAGCACAGAATATCTAGTTTTGTAAATCATTCCTCATTTCTGTAAGCAATATACAATTTGTAGTTTTATTTATTCAGGTTTTAAGTGTGCCTTGATAAATTGATTCCCAAATAATTCATGCATTTTGAAGTTATTTTGAATGACTCCCTTTTCAATAATTCCCTCTTTTTATTACTATCTGAAAATATTATTAGTTTTTGTGAATTGACTGTATATTCTACTTCTGGATATATAGAATATTTTTCTCACTTTGTTTCTTTGATAATTCTCTAGGATTTTCTAATTAAGCCAATATATCATTAGCAAATAGGGATAGTTATATGTCTTTTTTTTGTCTATATCTTTAAGCCTTTAATTTCTTTCTCTTGTATTCTTCTGTTTGATGCCATTTCTAAAACTACATCAAATACCAGTGGGAAAATCTTTGCATTACTCCTGTATTTATTGAGATAGCTTTTAATGTTGACCCATTTACAATTGTTATGTATTTTTTATTATATTAAAAAGAGATCCTTTTATGCCTATGTCTCATAATGTTTGTTTATTTGTTTGTTCACATAAATGAATGTTATATTTTATCAAAGACTTCATTTGTATCCATTGATAACATTATATTGTTTGGATGTTTTTACCGTGATTATGTTAGTTAGTTAATCTATCCATATTTATAGTTAGGATAGTTAAGTGTGTATTTTCCTCCCTTTGTTTCTTCAGTATTGTCCTTGTTTATCCCTTTCCTCTTTTAATTCAACATTTTCCCCAAAAAATTAGCTTCCCCTAAATTACTTTGATACTAATAGATTTCTGCAAATTCGTTTTCCCTTTTCTGATTTCATTTACCTGACTTTTTCTAGTTCTTATAGTTTACTTAAATTATTAAGTTTTCTTTCTTTCTTTTGTTTATTTAGTTCCCTGTTGTTGGCTAATAATAGGTCCCAGCCCAAGCCTCACTTGGACATCGTCTGGGCTTTGATAGCTAAGAGTGAGTTTGAATAGCATTTTTTTCTGTTCTGGCCAGAAACTGAGAATCTTCCCCTCACAGACTGATTCTTTTGGGAAGTCAAACTAGGCCATCTTCAATTCTTTTCTAGTCTTTAATCATTGAATGGGTGTTGCCTCAGACAAAGTGAAACCTGGGGAAGACCTTAGCTTAAAATGGCCAAAGTCTCCCACTGCATCCTAGTCGTTGCCTTTGGTCCTGACCTATGTCTTGCCATTGGACTCTGATGAGGCTGATGACTTTGCACAGCTGTGCCTCACTTATATCCAATTCACTTACAAGACCACTCTCCTAACATCTTTGGTCCTCTTCAAGCATTAAGGACAAATAACAACAGTTACCTGTTATACTAAATTAATTATCTATTTTTCCTCCTTCATTTCCCTTTCTCTTTTCAGTTAAATGGATAATTCAAAATCATCCACTCTTGTCTTCTAACTTCTAATTTTTTATTAATTCTTATGCTGTTCCTTTTTCTAAGAATTTTTTTTGCTGTATTATATTTTTCTTCCCTTACAATCTATTCTGAGTTTTATTTTTTGTTTCTGAGGAGTTTATTTTATACTCTGTTTTCTCTGTGGCCTTCCCCATGTGGGTTAAAGTATGTAAAATACTAGGTTTGAGCATCTTCTTCTAATCAGTTTCCGTGTTATTGCTTTTATAGATTTTGTTCCATATTCCTTCTCTTTTTTTCCTGTTTGTGCCACCCAGTGTACAAACTCTCCCCAGATAAAACCATCATCATATCACTGTTTTCCATATCATGTATATACTTGCTCTCTGTGAGAGTACTCTTCAGCAAAACTCCCTTCCTCTCTCCTTCATCTCATAGAACCCACTGCTTTCTAATTCCCCAGTCAATATCCCTCCACTCTGCTTCATTTCACACTCTTCTGAAGCCATCCTAATGCTGAGAAGCTAAAGAAATCATTATCTTTCCTTTATTGTTCTACCATGGATTTGGTGTGGGTATACTCATTCCTCCTCTGTCACCTACGTCCTCAAGAGACCTCTTTTCCCTCGAATGGCTTCAGGGGATTTAGTCTTTGGGGCTTCAGTCCAACTTTTACACTTTGACTTCTCCAAATTCTTTAAGTTATGCTAAATTATTTTTCTACTTGTGTCCTTTTTTTCTTTAATCCTTTGGTGATCTCTGTTCTTTGGATCCATAGGTCAATATTTTTCTTTTTTAAGACAATAACTGCTAAACACAAAATAATTAATTTCATTACTTGTTTTCTTGCTAGTTGTACTTATTTACCTTTTTGGTGTTTCTGCTGTTTTGGGTGTTTGCAAGTTAAATATTCTCCTATTTTTTTTGGCTTTTGTTTTTTGCAGAAATGCCTCAAATACGTCTCTCACTGAATAGCTGTCTTTTTAATTGATGACTGAATTCATGCTTGCAGAGGAGGCTATCATTTTGGAGTGTAGCTTGAGCTCCTTTGCTTTTCAGAATGCTTCTATGCTGGGTACATTGTTGCTGTGGGGTCATTGGATCTACTTACCGTGTGCAGCAGTGTCCTAAGCAGGGCTTAGTCCTTCTTTTGTAGCAACAGCTCAGGAAATATGGACTCAATCCTCACAGAAAGAGGGAGTTTAATAGATGAATTGACTAGGTTTGGTCCTCATTGGGTTTGGTGTCTCTGTCCCTTTCTAGGCTTTCAGTCTACTAGGGGCTACTAGCTAGAACCTGCCCTGATACAGGCTGGCTGACAGCTCTCTAATCTTCCCCAACATGCCCAGCTAGCTGCAGTAGAGTGCCCAAAGGCTAAGATGAGGCCTTTTCTTTTTGAACAGAGGAGGCATCAAGTAAAGGTGTGTTGTAATGGGGATTCCTTTGCTATATGGATTGGATTAGATAGCTATTGAGGTCCCTTCCAACTCTCAAATTCTGTCATTCTAGAGCTCTTCTCTGGGCTACAAAGAAATAACATTATTTACAGTGAGTTACTTTTACGTTACCCCCAAGATCCTCTCTGGCCCCACTCATTTGAGCCAGGACAAAAGCTAACCTGAGGTCAGTGTTCCCGGTCCTTTTTATCCCATATTTCTCTCTTTGTTATGCAAAGTCTGATTGCTTTGGTGATATCTGACTCTAGCCCATCTTTCAAGACTGATTACAATTACTCCCAATCAAACGGTCTGTGCTCTAGTGAAGCTATTCCAATCACTCTTCAATTTCCTGTCTCTATGTCCTATTCAGTCTGTAATGTTGTCCCTTCTCATCTCTGTTTCTTGGAACACTAAGTCCCCTTCAAGGCCCCTCTAGGCACCCCATCCCTAAAAGCTTTTCCTGGTTGCCCCAGTTGCTAGGTCTCCTTCCACCAAAATTGCTTCATATTTATTTTGGATGAATATTATACTTACTTATCTATTCACACATTGTATCCCAGTCCCACGCCCACCACTATCCCTAGTACAATATAAATTCCTTTGAAGAACAGGATTGTTTCTTGGTTTGTTTCTTTCTGTCTTTGCATCCCCATCACCATGTCTGGGATACAGTAGATGCTTAATAAATCATTGTTGAATTGAGTTGAACATCTGAATTTTACAGGTGAAGATATTAAAAATGAGACACATCAAAGCCAGGATTCACACACAGCTCTTGGCTTTGAATTCACTACTTCTACAAAATGGGAATAACCTTTGTAATACTTGCCTCCTAGACAGAGTCCTTGCTGGAGAAAGCATTTTACAGTTGTACAGTGACATATGATTATGAGCTATTTGACATGGAGGTGGTGGGGGGAGAGGAGAAAGGAGTCAGGGGAGTAGGAGGAAAATCATGTTTTCTTGGAAGAAGCAGATCTTTAGTTCTTGGACTCTTTAAAGTTTAGAAGTTGTTTCTTCTCAAGATATGAGTTTGATACTTTCAAAGACACTCCTTTGTTTCTCTCTTCTGATATCTGTCACAAAGATGAAAAATTGGGAATAGGGAATAAGAAGGTTATTGTGAGCTTGGCAAAAGATTTTGCCTGCTGTGGCATACACACCCTTACACACCCCAAGAAAATTATTTTCCAAATTACCTAACAGGGACGTGTTGGAGGGGCAATAAAATGATCAGAACTGAAGCATAAACTTTTTAATGTAAAAATTTAATCCAAAAGAAAAATAAATACCAGGGAGGGAAGACAGCAAAAGCAAAAACAAAAAGCCCAGAGTACACAGAGAACGTCGATAAAACATGGACTAGAGAAAAAGAAATACGTCATACGGCAGGAACTCTGTTTTAGACATATCTCGAATTTCCAGGATTCCCTGAAATGAAATGTAGCCCATTTTATTTACAGTTCTAAGCATATTTAATACACTGTTTTTACAACAGCTGTTGCTTTCACAGAACTTTTACCCTGCTGTGTAAATGCATCACTAGGAAAATACTCCGGTTGTCATGGAGACAGCCTTAGCACACAGCCCTTTGCTCGTTGAACTGGTGTCAGCTTTCAAGCCCCCCTCACATTCCAGTCTGGCAAGCAAGATCAGGGCTACAGCTCAGTCTCCATCAGGCACTGATAAAGGACAGCCAAGGAACTGGCAGAAATGATCGGGACTATATGACCAATTTCCATCAACACACCTGATGGGATAACTATAAAATTAATCCCAGAAGGAACAAAAATGTCCATCAAGTTTTCTTAATGTTCAACAGTTGGTTTCTTCCTCACAGAACCACAGTGGGGCCCATATGTCTTTCTCCGAGTAGCTTGACAGCGATTTATTGTCTTAGCTGAGAAGGGTTGCCTTACAGTGGACATTGAGAAGATTATTTAAAGTATCATATAGCAAATACCACAACATGCAAGATCAAACTGCTAACACTGGCAAAGGGGTAGTGAAATTTATTTTATTTGTCCAGGAGAGAAAGAACCAAGGTTACCCACTGAAGTTTGGTCATTGGCAATCCACAGTGACATTGCTCAGGGAAATTTTAAACAACCAAACCATGCTCAATAGGTGGTGCATTGAACCAAAGAAGAATGCATGAAAAGTGAAATTGGTGGCCACGTGGTTCTCAGTGGTACATTGCAGGAGAGACCAGGCTGAAATTCAATTAGAAAACCTGACTAGTCATTTAAGATAGTGAGTCAAATAAACTTTGCTCAAGCAGAACCAAGTTTTTTAAAATCTCACAAAAACTTCTTTATAATGTTACTTTCCATGAAAAACGGCATTTCACACAAATAAATGTTAAAACTTGATCAGTGGAAGATTTTAAGTGGGCTTATGTTATTTTAAAAAAAGAAAATTTTTAAATATAAAAAAGGAAAGAAAGAAACCTTTTTGCACTGTTATTCAAACAAAGCACCTGATTGACCCTGATGGAACCCTACTGCATAACTGACCCAAAGTTTAAAAAAAACATGAATTCAGAATCCTTTAATTGAACCATCACCAAAGGGGCTTGTGTGGTCGTGATCTGAACAGAGTAAAGGACTGACTGCCTTCCTGAGCATAAACTAATAATATGCAGAATTGTCTTCAGGAATCTTGTTCAAGTTAACATTAAATAAGCTGGAATAAGCTTTACTTTGCTTCCTGTTCCCTATATCATCTGCTTATTCAAACACTATGCCTCTGAAAAGGCTGAGCTATTACTGTAGCTTCCTAATAGGTCTTCTCACCTTTCCCCTTTCCATCCTCCAAAATGTTCTTCACATCGATCCCAGCCTCATTTTCCTCATATTAAATCAGTTCATGTCACTCCTTTCTCCAGAATGCCTTTATTGATTCCCTATTTTCTACCAAGTAAACCCAGTTTGGAGAGGCAGAATCACACAGTGGTTAGAGAACTAACCTAGGATTCTGAGTGACCAGAGTTAAAATTCCATCTCTGGCCCACGTTGGATGTGTAACAGTGAGCCTCTCAGCAATTCACTAAAACTAAAAATTGGCCAATGACATTGATAGAAGGAGTTTCTTCACTTAGGAATTCCCTGTAGAGACCAAAGCACAAAACAAAAGAAAGCAAGATAACCTCTCAAAACCATAGCTTTTACAATCAGGAACCACCTATATTTCCAGCTGTATCTTACACTATTTCCATCCATATAATCCATATCCCAATCCAATATCTCATATGTGCCTTGACAATTTCCTATCCCTATGATTTTGCTCACACTCTTTTTTATGCTTGTAATGCTTTTCCCTCCCTCAGTCTGTGGGATTCCAACCTTTAAGCCCAGTTTACATGTAACCCTTTCTAGGAAACGTTCCCTGACCCTCCCAGTTGATAATGACTTTTCTTACCTCTGACTTGACCCAGTCCTTCATTTATGCCTCTTATGCACTTAATTAATGTTATCGTGTATCTGAGTTGTTTATGGCATCCAAAAAGATGAGTACAGGAAGAACAACTGGACACGATCGAGCGCACAGAGAATAAATCCACACCGGAGGCAGCACACTTTTAAAAGTATCTAGGAATTGGTTTTTAAGATTTCTCAAAGAAGGAAAAATGCCAAAAGAATTTTAAAAATCATGAACTATATCAATTCCCAAAACTGATGACTTAGAAAATATCCGAAAATAACAATCTACGTTCCTGATTTCTCATCTTAACTTTATAAAATCTTTAGGAAAATGCATGATGCACTCTTGATGAAAATATGAGGAGGCTGTAGAGAGAATTTCACACATCACCCTCTACAGCGACCACATCTTCACGGACACCCAATTGGCTGAGAAGTATGGGGAATGCAAGACCTTGCTGTATGTATGGCTTGCATATTTTTTTAAAAAGCGTATGTGACTGAATAAATTGAAATCTTAAAGGCTCTCCTCTAATATGGTGCCACCTGTGTATAACTCGCAGTCATATAAAATGCTGTGGTACATGAAGCCACAGAGACAATTTCCCTTGATGATCATCAAGTTATCACGGTCAAAGGAAGCATAAAAAAAGGGTGATCTATGCTTTCCAAATACGGCCTCCACCACGATGACCTGCAGAGTTCCTCGGAAACATATGCTTTACTTTTCCAGAGTCAGTGGCTAGATGAATCTCTCAGGCTGTTAAAGATTTCCACCAGATTTTATTAACTATATGTTATTTACCAGGCACTATGATAGACCCTGGTTACTCCAGGGCCTGAGGCAACATCAGCTCTAAAAAGAGATATTTGAATTGCTTTCTCATCAGTAATGAATCCATCTCTTGTTTGGACTTGTCATAAAGCATCTTCCAAGGCCCTGGTGAATATCTGAGCATATGGCTCCTTGCCTTGTACAAAACTTGGGGGAACATTGATCAAAGTTATCTCCATAGTTACCGTTGTCGTAGAACTTCACTTAACTTTAATGCCTGCATGGAGTCACCTCATTTAGTAGTCTTCAAGGCTTCATTTTATTCTACTGACTCAAACGCTTAAAAAATATCAATAAGCAATTGCTTCAGAAGCAGACTCTGTCAGTTGTGGGGCTAGAAAGATGAACTCTGCCGAAGAAAATCATCAGCAAAGGCTTTCCTGTTACTTTCTCTTTTTTAATTTTTTTTAAATTTAATTAATTTGTTTGTTTCCTTTTAGTTTACAGGATTCAATTCCACAATTCCTTGAGTTTCACATTTTGTCTCCCTCTCTCCTCTCCCCCCCATGGCGGCATATAATCAGGTATAGGATCTGTAAATACTTTCACATTATACATTAGTCAGGTTATAAAGACGGATTGTACTAGCTGGAATGAAAAATGGTAAAGAGGACATAAAACCAAATAAGAGAAGGAAAAAGATCAGGTATTTTGCTTCCACCTGGATATAAACTTAGTTCTTTCTAGTTCTTTCTCTGGATGCGCATATTTCTCTCCATCATGAGCCTTTTGGGATTGACTTATATCACTGCATTGCTGAGAAGAGTCCAGTCTATAAAAGTTGGTCATCACACATATGTTGTATCTGCAATTGTGTACAAATTTCTCCTGGTTCTACTCTTCTCACTCAGCATCAGTTTGTATAAGCCTCTCCAGGTAAATATGAAGATGGTCTGCTCCTCGTTTCTTATAGCACAATAGTATTCCATAACATGCATATACCACAACTTGTTTTTCCTGTTAATTTCTAATGCTGACAAGGATAATCTTGAGGCATGTGCCATATAGCTAGGAGATGATCTCGTCTGTGTTTGGTGCTGGAAATCTTCTAACCCAAGATAGGGTTGGCAGTAGCACCCAGTACCTCAGCTTCTCCAGCAGTCTCAGCATCCTCAATAAAAATGGTGCCAAGACTTGTTGGTTAACAGTAGTAGCAAAACCAAAACCAAGCAA
>NW_027185791.1:18141653-18171130 GCF_028583685.1 Petaurus breviceps papuanus | reverse complement strand
ATCATGTTAGTAAAAGAAGATAATAGAAACATATCACAGATATATTTAAAGGACTAATGAAACAAAAGAAAATTTAAGAATGTTATAAATTCCTGTCCATCATTTGTGCTAATGACTACATTATTTTCAACTTTTGCATTGCTCTTAGGAAGTAAAAATCAGGATTTGGGTGGATGATTTTTCTTGTCACCAAGTTTTAAAACCTTGAAAAATCCTTCACATTTGCTGTTCTTTCATCTGCTATATCGAGTCAACAAATTTTATTGAGTCTTTCTCAAATCTGTACCTTCCTTTCAATTCCCGCTCTCAACTTCCTAACCCAGGTAGGCCTCCTAACCAATCTCCCTGCTTCCAGTCTCTTTCTGTCCCCTGTCCCCATCTCCCATTCTGTCCTAATCTCCATCCATTATTCCTACACTCTGAAACCAGATTAATTTTTCAAACTTTCATAATGTCGTATCTGATTCGTAAACTTTTAAAAATGCTTCATTACTAAAAGGATAGAGCACAAACTCTTACTGGTTTTCAAAGTCCTTCATAATTGCCTAACTGGGTTGTTGTTCTTCTATGTGAAACCTCTCTTCTGGTAAAGCTGGTATCCTCACTTTCCTAGAAAAATGTCATCCTTATCTCGTTCTTCAGGCATTTGCTCATGCTTTAGTCTCTGAAAGAACAGGCTTCCTTGATTCCAAACCATAGCCTCCAAGACCTCAGTCCAAATCTTATTCACCTTTTGTGAGAAAGTTGTGAGTTAAATGAGAGGAAGGAGAAATATCTATCAGAGTCCTTCACCACGTGTTCTAGGCTAGTTCTTTTCCTTAAAAGTTATAAAAACCACTCTTGAAAACTAATTGGCTCTGGAGACAGAAAGACCTAGGCTAATGATATCTCTTCCAGGTTTCTGGAATACAAAAGTCAGGAAGAACTCTAACCTCTCATGGATCCTTGGTTAGCAGTTTGCCTGGTCAACTCAGAGATAGGAGATCTGTGCTCAGCTGAATCAACAGTCAGTGTCCCCACTATATATCCTTCCAGGCCATGGTTAAGTAAATCTCCATTTGTTAAGTGTTGAATGACCTCTGAGTGTCTCATTTCCTTCCTGTATCAGACCTAAACTACCAGGGGACTCTTCTAACTCAGGCCCAGCACACGACGCTCATCCAACCTATTTCATCTCTCTGAAGAATCTCTCCCAGACCACAGAAACCTCCCCCTGTTCTGAACTTCAGCCGCACTAAGGTATCATACCATTAATTTTGACATCTCATCATATAGTGCCTTGTATTATAACTTAGGTTAGTCTTGAAGCCAGGGAGATCAGGATTCAAATCTTCCTCTGATATCTACTAGCTGTGTGACCCTGGGTACATCACTTAAATTCTCAGGGCTCTGACCAACTCTCTAAGATTATAAATTGTAGAGAAGGAGACGACCAGTGACCAGCATTGATAGAAATTCCTCACCTGGGAGTTCTCTCTATACTGAGGAAATCACAGACCCAGTCTTTATTCCTATACTATTGTTACTTAGGTATTTCGTGTTCATATGTTTTCTCTTCCTTGATAGGATTATATGATATCTTAGTGTATAGAGGACCAACCTTGGAGTTAGGAAGAATTGAGTTCAACTGTTGCTTCTTATGCCTATGGGCTGTATATAGACTATGGGTTAAAAAATCTCTTAGTGCCCTATGTCACTCTCCAAGACTTCATAACCTAATGCTGTGCGATTGGTATTTGGAATGTATTTAGTAAATACCTGTTAACTGACTCATTTAGCGGTAACTATTCATCTTGTCTCTACAAGAACTATTAGCTTCTTGATCATAGAAGTAATGTCTTTTGTGTCCCTTCTAAGCTTCTAGAGCAGTGCTTGACATGGAGGTATATAATAAAGATTTCTTCTTTAAGGGGATTGAAAAATATAAGACATGGCAAGGAAGAGACAGACACAAAGTATCATTGATTCATTCCTGGAAAAAAACTGCAATTTTCAACATTCACCACATTTTATAATGTAAGTGACCTTCTGAAGGGCTTTCCATAAATGCTAAGTAATAATAATAACAGAGATCAGGGACAAGTTAATTATGCTCTGGCCTGTGACTAAGGGCCTCTGGATACTGCAACCAAAATGTTTGCTTTGGTTATGTCATAAATATACTTTGAGTATTACATACCTTGAAACATGTTCTAACAGCATGTGGGTGTAGGCATAAGGAAATATTGAGAAATGTCTAGCCTGAATAACTAATGAAAAATAAAGAGAACTGCTAACTGGTCCTTTTAGTATGAGGAGGGAAGAAATGCATGACCTATGAGCTGCAACTGATTTTCTTTGTCATTTATTCAGGCAATCTTGACAAACAGAAACTCAAGAGCCATTAAATCATGAGTGTTGGCCTGCTTGGAGATTCTGTGCCTTCCCATTTTCACTAAATAAAGTGTGATTCCCTAGAGAATATGCATTATAATTGAAAATTTTTTAAAGTCATTTTCATAGTAGAGGTTCAAAGAAAAAAAAAGAAAACAAGAAAGGGAAGGAATAAATACCATTTATTGTTGTTTTAAAAAAAATGAATACTATATATCAAGTGCTGAATAAAACTGTAGAGCTCTAATGAATGTATAAATGATTATTTGTTATTAGCTGCCTTTAACCATTTGAAGGACTATCATGAGGAAAAGTGACTTTTTCTATGTGGCTCCAGATGGAAGAACCAGATCCAATGAATAGGATTTATAAGGAGGTCGAATTTATATTTAGTTCAATAGAAGGAAGCTCTTTCTTTTTTAATTAATTAATTTTTTAGTTTTCAACATTCAATTCCAAGAGCTTTTGAATTTTAAATTATCTCCTCCTTCCTCTTCTCACCCTCCCCAAGATGGCGCACAATCTGATACAGGCTCCAGATATACATTCATATTAAACATATTTTCACATTAATCATGTTATAAAGAAGAATTAGAACCAATGGGATGAACCACAAAAAAGAAGAAACATAACAAAATTAAAAAGAGAGAGCAAATAGTATATTTCCACCTGCATTCAGACTCCGTAGTTCTTTTCTCTGGATGTGGATGGCATTGTCCATCATGAATCTTTTGGAGTTGTCTGAGATCCTTGCATTGCTGAGAAGAGCTAAGTCTATCCGTTGGCCTTCACACAATGTGGCTGTAACTCTGTACAACATTCTCCTGGTTCTGCTCACCTCACTCACCGTTAGTTCATAGAAGTCTTTCCAGGTTTTTCTGAAGTCCACCTGCACATTGTTTCTTGTAGCACAGTAGTGTTCCATTACATCCACATGCCACAATTTGTTCAGCTATTTCCCAATTGATGGACATTCCCTCAATTTCCAATTCTTGGCCACCACAAAAAGAGCTGCTGTAAATATTTTTGTACATGTGGGAAGAAAGCATTTTCTTGTAATTAGGGCTAACCAGTAATGGAATGAGATGCCTCATGAGTTAGCGTCTCACCCAACCCCACCCCCAGGTTCCTTTAAGTTCAAGCTAAAACCCTACCTTCTACAGGAAACTTTTACCAACCTCTCTCAGTTCTGGGCCCTTTCCTTTGCTAATTATTTTCTATTTATCTTCGAAATAACTTGTTTTGTATATTTTTGTTTGTGTATTGTGTAACCTATTAGATTATAAGCTTCTTGAGGGCAGAGATGATTTCTTTTTCTTATTTGCACCTTCAGAACTCAACACAGTGAGGGACACATAGTGGCTTAAAAATGTTTATTGGTTGATAATGATGGTAGCTAGCATTTATGTAGCACTTTAACGTTTGCAAAATGGTTTACAAATGTTATTACACCATTTTATCCTTGCAAGAATCCTCTGAAGTAAGTGCTATCATTATCTTTTTTACAAATGAGTAAACCAAGATAAAGAGGTTAAGTCTCTTGAACATGGTCATAAAACTCATAAGTTCCTCAGGCTTGATTTGAACTCAGATCTTCCCGATTCTAGTGCCAGTGCTCTATCTACTATGCTACCTAGCTTCTTAAATTTCAATCCCACTTCAAACACTTACTAACTGGATGATACGGGAAAATTACTTAAACAGCCTCAGTGTCCTCATCTGTAAAATGGGAGTAATAACAGCTCCCAGGGTTATGAAGATTAAATGAGAAAACACATGTGAAGTGCTTTGCAAGCCTTAAAACTGCTATGTAGATGTTATTATCTCTGATTGTATTGAGCTCATGTAATCAGAAGTTGAATGTCCATCTAGCAAGGAAATAGGGTAGGAAAAAAAAACAGACTACATTACCACTTAATTCTACAGTTCTTTGATAACCCCCAACATGCTCACCCAATTCCCACTCCTCAATCCTTTATCCTAAAGTGCATTCCAGCTAGCAAGAGCCCCAGCAGGGTATGGAACATCTGGCATCTTCAGTCCAAATCCTATCAGGACACTACTCATAGAAGGTGAATCCATTACCACTCCTCTGGGGCAGACTTCAGGGTTCAACTGACAATAAATTGGTCTTGGACATTCAGGAAGCCAAACAGATGTTTGACCTGCCATGTTTGACTCCATCCATATGTGATGTGAATGTATTATTTTACCCAAGTTTGCATTTGTCTCATAGGCAAAAATATGCATGCAAATGCATTTCATATGTGTATCTGCAGAGGAACACTGCTATGTAAAGCTATTAATTGAATGTTAATATTTTACACTGAAAACTTTGTTTTAAAAATACAGCCTTCATAGCAGTTATTGGTATAACAATACTCCACAGATGGCCAAAATAATTCAAACAGCTTACACCCACCTGTAGGAGAGAAATATTTCAGTACGTTTTGAGCCATTTCTTCTAGGAAATATGTATACTTGAAGAAGTGCTCAGTATGAATGCCATAGAACGCAGATGGGAAGCCGCCTGTGCTCTTTAACAGATGGAGAAACTGAACCCCTGAGAAGTTAGTTTGTATGACTTCCCAAGTATTGTTAAACAATAACATCAATGTAAGTGGCAGAGGTGAATTCAGAGACAAAATATAGAGGACAAAAAGTCCTGGAGATGAAGGAATAAGATAATGGAGGTGCAGAAGAGGGATTATAAAGGAGATGAAGATGAGACATGAGCAAAGGGAAGGTGGGGGAAATAATAACATGTCCAAAAACACACACAATATTCAAAATGAGGCTGACAAGTCACAAATATATTTTAAAGGTTTCCCAGATAAGGAAAGCTCATAAATAAAATTTTATACAGAATATACAAAAATGTGTCTGCCAAACAAGCTCCAACAGTTTAAAACCTGCACTAAGACTTTGGGAACACCCTATGTTTGAAGTATCCCAAACAAGGGAAAGACACAATTATAATTTTGTATTCAACAATAATAGAGACACTAGAGGGGGACTTAAGAATATCTCTTCCTCAGTTTCCTCTCAGTCTCCTGACCTTTTTCCTCTTTGTTCTTTTTTCCCTTTCTCCTCTTTTTAGTTTCTTTTACTATTTCCCTCTTACTGCCCACCACATCTCCTACCTCTCTCCCCAAGGCATTGATGAGGATCAGAAGGGAGTGTCAACATGGGAAGGAACTGGGGAAGCTGGCTTTGATTATAGTTCCATATATAATTTTAGGAGAAATCAAATAAGAGAAGTACTAATTGAAAAAGGATTTAGAGTGAAGGAGAATACAAAAAGGAGAAAGATTTGAGAAGAAGGAAAGAGAGAAGGAAGAGGAAGAACAAAAGACCTTGGTGAAAGAAAATTTGTAAGCCAAGGCAAGTTAGACTAGGTAAGGAGTTAGTGGGAACTGAAAGGAAGTTGAATGAATGAATGAAAAATAGCATTTATTAAGCACTTACTGTGGACTAGGCACTATGCTAAGCACTGGGAATATAAATGCAAAAATAAGCCGGGGAACTTAAATAGGGAACAATATATTAATAATACAGAAATGATAATACAATAATACAAACATAAAATAAGGGAAAATAATACATTTGAGGGAACATTGACCATTTGAGGCAGTTTTGCCCCAGGAGTCACAGGGATAGCGAATCGATTGACGTGTTCTAAAGAGATGTTAATTATATATTTGATTACTATATGGGGTGGGGGGGGTAATCAATGTGAGTGGAGGAGAGGAGAGTGACAGAGTAGGAGGGTAGTAAGAATAAAAACAAAAGAGGGCAAGATGTGGACATCTGGATGGGGTGTAAGGCATGGTCTGCTCTGAGGTCAGCTTGCTATAGTGAGCTAGGTGATTTATCCCTCAAGACAGCTTAGACCAAGCCTCACCTTGTGTGAAATTTACAAAGGTAAATAACCAAATTGTACCCTTCCCACCCCCAAAGGACTAGGAGCATGATTTCTGGAGATCCTGAAGGACATATAAAGTTCCAGAAAGAGAGAAGTGGGGTGATGACAAGGCAGATGGCAAGATGGCACAGAGGGATGCCTGGATGGGACATGGAGTGTTAAGGTGCAAACAAAGTATTTAGGAGCTAAGAAGGTCAGAAAACTAAGAAGGTAAGAAGGAACATGGCAGCTCCAAACTGAAGACCCCTCACAAGAAGTTGACTGCAATAGTTATGCAGTCCAACTACTAGCAAGGACTCCAAAAGACTAAAGATCTTACTCCTAGCAAGGATAAAGAACAATTCTAAGCAAAAATTCTGCATACATCTTCACAGAAAACACTGTGATTTAGCCATGGTCAAGTGATTATTATCTGTGTTCAAAGTACAGGTTCATTTCCTTCTTTTTTTCTGGCTGGAAATTATTTTTTTTTCTATTTTGGTCTTTATTAATTTGTTAGTTTACTTTGAATTTATGAGATTCAGTCACCCAGTTCTTTGAGTTTCAGATTCAAACTCTGTTCTTTATAGTTCCTTCTCTGAATGCAGACATCTCTCTCCATCATGAGTCTTTTGGAGTTTACTTGTAGCCCTGCATTTCTGAGAAGAATCCAGTCTATCAAAGTTGGTCATCACACATACGTTGTATCCGTAATTGTGTACAAATTTTTCCTGGTTCTACGCTTCTCACTCAGCATCAGTTCATATAAGCCTCTCCAGATAAATATGAAGTCCATCTGCTCTTCGGTTTTTATAGCACAGTAGTATTCCATTGCATTCATATACCATAACTTGTTTAGCCATTCCCCAATTGATGGGCTCCCCCTTAATTTCCAATTCTTTGTCACCACAAAAAGAGCTGCTATAAATAATTTTGTACATATGGGTCCTCCTCCCGCTTCTATGATCTCTTTGGGATACAACCCTAGAAGTGGTATTGCTGGGTCAAAGGGTATGGAATTATTTATGGCCCTTTGGACATAGTTCCATACTGTTCTCCAGAATGGTTGGATCAGTTCACAACTCCACCAGCAATTTATTAGTGTTCCAATTTTTCCACATCCTTTCCAGCATTTGTCATTTTCCTGTTTTGTCATCTTGGCCAATCCATCTGGTGAGATGTGGTACCTCAGAGTTATTTTGATTTGCATTTCTCTAATCAATAGTGATATAGAGAATTTTTTCATATGCTTATAGATATCTTTAATTTCTTCCTCTGAAAACTGCCTGTTCATATCCTTTGACCATTTATCAAATGGGGAATAACTTGCATTCTTATAGATTTGACTCACTTCTCTGTATATTTTACAAATGAGGCCTTTATCAGAAACATTGGTTGCAAAAATTCTTTCCCAATTTCCCACTTCCCTCTTAATCTTGGCTTTGTTTGTACAGAAATTGACTTTGTATAGAAGCTTTTCAATTTCATGTAATCAAATTTATCTATTTTGCATTTTATAATGCTCTCTAACTCTTGTTTGGTCATAAAATCTTCCCTTTTCCATAAATCTGACAGGTAAACTATTCCTTGCTTTCCCAGATTGCTTACAGTATCAACCTTTATACCTAGATCATGCACGCATTTGGACTTGATTTTGTTATATGGTGTTAGACAATGGTCTATGTCCAGTTTCTGCCATACTATATTCCAGTTTTCCCAGAAGTTTTTGTCAAATAGTGAGTTGTTATCCCCAAAACTGGGGTCTTTGGGTTTATCAAAGAGAAGATTATTATAGTCATTGACTGCTGAGTATTGTGTACCCAATCTATTCCATTGATTCACTGCTCTATTCCTCAGCCAGTACCAAGTGGTTTTGATGACTGCTGCTTCATAATACAGATTAAAATCTGGTACAGCTAGTCCACCTTCCTTAGCATTTCTTTTCATTGATTCCCTTGATATTCTGGATCTTTTGTTCTTCCAAAGTAATTTGTTACTATTTTTTCTAGTTCTATAAAGTAATTTTTTAGTAAATTGATTGGTATCGCACTAAATATGTAATAATTAAATTAATTTAACAGGTAAAATTGTCGTTTTTATTATATTAGCTCTACCCAGCCATGAGCAATTGAAGTTTTTCCAATTCATTAGATCTGACTTTATTTGTGTAAAAAGTGTTTTGTAGTTGTGTTCATACAGGTCCTGATTCTGTTTTGGCAGGTAGATTCCCAAATATTTTATAATGCCTATAGTAACTTTGAATGGGATTTCTCTTTCTATCTCTTGCTGTTCAATTTCATTAGAAATATACAGGAATGCCGAGGATTTATGTGAGTTTGTTTTATATCCTGCAACTTTGCCAAATTTATTTATTGTCTCCAGTAGTTTTTTACTTGATTCTTTATGATTCTCTAAGTATATCATCATATCATCCACAAAGAGTGATAACTTGGTCTCTTCTTTGCCTAATTTGATTCCTTTGGTTTCTTTTTCTTCTCTAATTGCTACCACTAACATTTCTAGTACCAGATTGAATAAGAGGGGTGATAGTGGACACCCTTGTTTCACCTCTAATCTTACTGGAAATGTTTCTAGCTTATCCCCATTACATATAATACTTGCTGATGGCTTTAAATATATGCTACTTATTATTTTAAGGAAGGCTCCATTTATTCCTATACTTTCTAGTGTTTTTAAAAGGAATGGATGTTGTACATTGTCAAAAGCCTTTTCTGCATCTATTGAGATAATCATGTGGTTTCTGCTAGTTTTATTGTTGATATGATCAATTATATTGATGGTTTTTATTAAACCATACTTGCATTCCTGGAATAAATCCTACCTGGTCAAAGTGTATTATTCTTTTGATAAATTGCTGTAGTCTTTTTTGCTAATACTTTATTTAAAATTTTTGCATCTATATTCATGAGGGAAATTGGTCTATAATTTTCTTTTTCCATTTTATCTCTTCCTGATTTAGTTATCAGTACCATGTTTGTGTCATAAGGGGAATTTGGTAGGGCTCCTTCTTCACTAATTTTCCCGAATAGTTTGTAGAGTATTGGAGTCAATTGTTCTTTAAATGTTTGATAGAATTCTCTAGTAAATCCATCTGGCCCTGGAGATTTTTTCCTAGGGAGTTCACTGATGACTTGTTCAATTTCTTTTTCTGAGTTGGGGTTATTCAAGTAATTTACTCCCTCTTCAGTTAATCTAGGCAGCTTATATTTTTGTAAATATTCATCCATTTCACTAAGATTGTCAAATTTATGTGCATAGAATTTGACAAAATAATTCCTAATTAATGTTTTAATTTCCTCTTTATTGGAAGTAGATTCACCCTTTTCATTTTTGATACTCATAATTTGGTTTTCTTCTTTCTTTTTTTTATCATATTGGCTAAGATCTATCAATTTTATTGTTTTTTTTTTCATAAAACCAGCTCTTAGTTTTACTTATTAATTCAATAGTTTTCTTAATTTCAATTTTATTAATCTCTCCTTTGGTTTTCATTATTTCTAATTAATATTTAATTGCAGATTTTCAATTTTTTCTTTTCCTAGCTTTTCCAATTGCATGCCCAATTCATTGACCTCCCTTTTCTCTAATTCATTCATGTATGCACTCAGGGATATAAAACTTACCCTAAGACCTGCCTTTGCTGCATCCCACAAATTTTGGTATGTTGTCTCATTAGTGTCATTCTCTTGAATGAAGTTACTGATGGTTTCTATAATTTCTTGTTTGACCCACTCATTCTTTAGGATTAAATTGTTTAGTTTCCAATTACTTTTTAGTCTATCTTTCCATGGCCCTTTATTATGTATGATTTTTATTGCATCATGATCTGAGAAGGATGCATTTAATATTTCTGCCTTTCTGCACTGAATTGTGAGGTTTTTATGTCCTAGTACATGGTTGATTTTTGTTTATGTGCCATGAACCTCTGAGGAGAAGGTATATTCCTTTTTATCCCCATTCACTTTTCTCCAGAGATCTGTCATACCTACCCCCTCTAAAATTCTATTCACCTCCTTAATTTTTTTCTTGTTTATTTTGAGGTTGGATTTATCAAGTTAAGAGAGTGGAAGATTAAGGTCCCCCACTAGTATAGTTTTGCTGTCTATTTCTTCCTCTAATTCCCTTAACTTCTCCTCTAGGAATTTGGATGCTATACCACTTGGCGCATATATGTTAAGTAATGATATTGCTTCTTTCTCAATGGTGCCTTTTAGCAGGATATAGTTTCCTTCCTTATCTCTTTTAATTAGATCAATTTTTGCTTTTGCTTTATCTGAGATAAGGATTGATACCCCTGCTTTTTTATTTTAACTGAGGCATGATATATTTCATTCCAGTCTTTTACCTTTACCCTGTGTGTATCCCTCTGTTTCAGATGTGTTTCTTGTAAACAGCATATTGTAGGATTATGGCTTTTAATCCATTCTGCTATCTGCCTCCATTTTATGGGAGAGTTCATACCATTCACATTCACAGTTATGATTATTATCTGTCTCTTTGCCTCCAATCTATTCCCTCCCTTGTTTATGCTTTTATTTTTCTCCGCTTCTCCCTTCCTTAGGGATTTTCCTTTTGACCATCACCTTCCTCAATATTCCCTTCTTATTGGCTCCCCTCCCTTTTCCTCCCTTTCCCCCTTACTTCTTCCTTCCCTTCTAGCCATCCCCCCCTTTCTTAGCATTTCCCCCCTCCTGCTGCCTATAGCATATGATAGATTTTTATACTTAATGTAGTATGTTATTTCTTCTTCTCACCAAGAGTGACAGGAACAGATCTCATGCAAAGCTCCTCTCCCTCCTCTATCTTCCTCTATTTTGATACATTCTGTGTCTCTTCTCGATAGAGTCCTATGCTTAATTGGTTGTGTTATTCCCTCTTTGCACCAGAACCAATGAGGGAAAGCTCATATAATGCTGATCTCCCTCCCTTCTTTCCCTCTACTATATTGTTTTTATGCCTTTTTGGTGGCATAATTTACCCTTTTCCACTTCATTTTTCCTCTTCTTCCATTGCAGTCCCTTTGTAGCCCTTAATAAGGATTTTTTAATTGTCATTTTGTGTAATTTATACTCAACCCTCTACTTAAATATAAACAGTTTGCTCTTATTAAATAACAGTGTGTGTGTGCGTGTGTGTGTGTGTGTTTTCCTTGTTTACCTTTCTATGTCTCTCTTCTATCTCGTAATTGGAGGTTGAATTTTCCACTGAGCTCTGGCTTTTTCATCAAAAAGGTCTGGAAATCTGTTATATTGTTGAATGACCATATCCTTGCCTGTAAGAATATGTTCAGTATTGCTGGGTAGGTGATCCTTGGTTGTAACCCAGGATTTTTTGCCTTGCAAAAAATTGTATTCCACTTCCTCCTCCAATCTTTCAGTTTAGAGGCTGTCAGGTCCTGTGTGATCCTCACTGTGGTTCTGTGATATTTGAATTGTTTCTTTCTGGCTGCTTGTAGTATTTCCTCCTTTACCTGGTAGTTCTGGAGTTTGGCCACAACATTTCGAGAACTTTTCAATTTGGGATCTCTTTCAGGAGGTATCCAGTGGTTTCTCTCAATTTCTATTTTACACTCTGGTTCTAGTATCTCAGGGCAGTTTTCCTTGATGAGCTCTTGGAAGATATCCAGGCTCATTTTTTCATCATGATTTTCTGCTAGGCCTATGATTCTCAGATTATCTCTCCTGGATCTGTTTTCCAGGTCAGTTATTTTTCCATTGAGATATTTTACCTCTTTTTCTAATTTTTCATTCTGATGTTTTGTTTGACTAATTCTTGGTTATTCATAGAGTCATTTGCTTCAATTTGGTTGATTCTGGTTTTTAGTGAATTATTTTCCTTGGTTAGTTTTTGGAGCTCCTTTTCCATATCACACATTTTTCTTTTTAAGGAGCTGTTTTCTTCATTGTAATGTTTTTCTAATTTTGCAATTTGATTTTAAAAGAATTATTCATTTTATCTTCTATCTCTCTCATTTGGTTTTCAAAGTTCCTTTTGAGCTCATCTAAGAAAGCTTTCTGTGCCTGAGACCAGTTCTCTGTTGAGGCTTCAGCTGTGGGTGTGGAGTCCACATTGTCTCCCTCTGAATTTGGTTCTTCCCTCTGACAATAGTAGAACTTCAGAGTCTTTGTGTTTGCAGTCTGCTTTCAACCCATTTTGAGGCAGGGACTTAGCCACGCCCTTCCTCTAGGGTTCCCAAGCTTTTACTGTTTAGGGTTTTGCCCTGGGGTGATAATTACTGTGTTTTTGGGGGGGAGGGGAGGATTGGAGCAGCGGGGGTTCACTCTGCCATCCTGGTCCCTGGAGGTCCAGATAGGGGCTTTTTAAATTTCTGGGCTATGGATTGGTAGTCCCAGGAGTAGCTGCTGCCCCTGCCAGGGGCCCTGCACTTGACTCTTACCCTGCTCTCTCCAGTCCCAGCCCTGTGGTGATAGGCCTGGCAGTGGCCCTTGTGGTTGGTGGGTCAACTTGCCACACATTGATCAGGCCTTGTCCAGGCCTCCTTCTGTGTGCAGCGGTGTCGGTGTCTGGGCCTCCCCATTTTCTTCTTAAAAGAGAAGACAAAATGATTTGCAGGGTGTCACTTCACTATCCTGATTATCAGAGGAAATGAAATATTGCTTTTAAAAAATAGAACCATTATAGCAACATATTAAAAAGATTGTTCAAGATGCTGTAATGGTAATGGGAATTTGAAGATCTTCCCTGCCCCTTAATAGGCCTAAGGGAATTTGAGGACCTTCCCTGATTTTAAAATATACTCTTATCCCTAATAGGCTAAAAGTGGTCACATAGAGCTTGTGGTGGGAAGGGTTTGCTGAAGGGTGGAGCACAGCCCACAGGAGAAGCTTGCTTGAGGGAAGCTTATTTTTCAGGAAGGCAAACCTTTTGTTACTTTGTAATTAGGCAGTGTGTCATGAGAGTTGTGATGTTCTCTGACCCTGGAGAAGGCTATGTATACCTCTGAGGTGCGGTTTTGCTTTGGGGATCACCTTGGGAAGAGTTGTGTGATTTGGCCAGATGAGACTCTGGGCAGCCATTGAGCCCCCTGGCTTTGAAAACTCATATGTTGGTGCTTCTCTCTCTGCTAACTATGTAGGTATGTGATGGTGAGACACCTAGAAGCCCTGTCTGTTGTGTTAATAACCCAAATAATTGTGTTATTTCTCTGTATTTTTTGTCTGCTTGTAGCTTGCTGACTTTTTCCCCTGAACTAGGTAAGTGATATATGTTTGATTAAAGTAAGATTGTTAACCCTTTTTTAGTTGCTTTCCTTTAGAAAAGCAGATCAAAGAACCTGTGCTAACAGCTATCCTGGGCATTCTAGGGTGCTTGCTGCTACAGATGCCCAGATTAGATTTATACCAGGATTCTAGGGTTGGTTCAATACTAATAAAACTATAACCATAATAGACCATACCAATAATAAAAACAATAAAAATTGGATAATTATATCAACAGATCTAGAAAAAGGTATTGACAAAATATAATACTCTTTGTATTAAAAATATTAAACATCAAGGGAAGAAATAGACCTTTCTTTAACATGTTAAAATATGTATCTAAAATCAAGTACTGGCATTATCTATAACAGAGAAATGCTAGAGGCTTTACCAAACAGATCAGGGATAAAGTAATGATATCCACTATCATCACCATTATTTAGTAACATTCTAGTAATGCTATCTACAGAAATAAGACCAAAAGAAAAAAAATAAGAAATTAAGCATAAAGAGGAAATAAAATAACTGATTTTCATAGGGGATGTGATGATTTGCTTGGAGAACCTCAGAAATTCAACTATAAAACTGAAATAATAAATACAGTAAATAACAGCACATAAAATAAAGCCACAAAAAATCAACATTTATCTATATTACTAACAACCCTTTCAAGAAGGGACAGAAAAATAAATTACATTCAAAATAACATGGAATTTATAAAATTTGGGGGAGTCTACCTACCAAGACAAAAAAAGAAATTAAATAAATGCAACTATAAAACACTATTCAGATAGATAAACCCAAAGAATTAGAGGGATATTAATTGCTCTGGATGGGGTCATGCCTATAGACAAAAAAAAATCATATTTAAGTTAATTTACAGAGTCAGTACCATAATAAATGTAATAATGTGGAAATGCAAATAAAACCAAATATTTGTGCTAAAGTAATAAATGTATATATATATATTGATACACTCATATATATAAGTACCTATTTAAGCAAAGTATTAACTTATAGAATTTGAAAAAATAATGAGAAAATTTACCTAGATGAACAAAAGGTCAAGCTTCTTAATCATGTTAAAAAAGATCCATTTGAACAAAATTATTTATAGCAGCTCTTTTTGTGGTGGCTAAGGATTGGAAATTGAAGAGTTGCCCATCAATTGGGGAATGACTAAACAATCTTTGGTTATATGATTGTAATGGATTATTATTGTGCTACAAGAAATGACAAAGAGGATGATTTCAGGAAAACCTGGAAAGACTTACATGAATCGATGCATAGTGAAGTGAACAGAACCATGAGAATGTTGTAACAGCAATATTGTTCAATGAAGAACTCTGAATCATGAAAAAAAAAGTAAGAAGGAAGGAGGCCTACACTGGAGCATACTAGAACTGACTCATACCCACTTATTAGAGTCAGCTGTTAAATTTTATGTATGAGCATTCATTCATCAGAAATCATTAGAAATGACAAAAAGGGATTGATTTTTTTGGTTGTCTTAGCTTTAAAAATTGACATAGAAAAAGAGTATTATGTGTGTGTGTATACATATATATGTATATATACATATACATATGTATACGTATACATGTGTGTATGTGTAGATATACATATATATGTGTATCTACACATACATATGTGTATCTACATATACATATGTATACGTATACATATCTATGTATGTATATACATATATATATATATATATGAGACAGCTAGACATTAAAAATAGTACATTTCCAGTATAATAGTACTGGATCTCAAACTATACAATGCTATAAAAAAGAAAATTATTTTTAACTTCTCAAAAAATTTATAAAGCTGTGCAGTAGTATAAATTAGGTAACAAGATACAGATGCAAACAAATGTTTTGTAAGATAATACCCCAAATACTGGGGTAAGGATTCACTATTAAACATGAATAGAAGGGAAAATTAGAAAGCAGTATGACAGAAATTAGATTTAGAATAATATCTCACATCTTACATCATATAAGCTCCAAATGGATGCATTACTAAATGTAAATGATAGTCATTAACAAATTAGAGGAGCAAGGAAAGAGGTATCATTCACCATGGATAGAAAAATAAGTTCTTGGCCAAAGAGAGATAGAGGACATTAATGAGATAAAATTAACCATTTTGATTATATAATAATGCAAAATTTCTACAGAAACAAAGACAATGGAGTTATAATTAGAAAAGAAATAACTGGGGAAAATCATTATGACAAATTTTTCCTAAAAGACATGAGATCCAAAATACATTTGGAATTTATTCATATATATATGAATTAGAGATACTTCCTATTAGATAAAGGATCAAAAGATATAAATAGTAAATTCTCAAAAAAATTCAAGCTGTAAATAACCACATTTTTTAAAAATGGTTGAATTATTTCTAGTTATCTAGAAATAAGAAATATTCAAGTTAAACAACTTTGAGTTTCTACTTCACACCCATCAGCTTGGTAAAGATAAGGAATGTTGAAATATCTGTGAGAGAATAGACATATCATTGCCCTATTAGGAGAGCTGCAAATTGATGCAATCAGTCTAGAAAACAATTTGAAATTATATCCAAAAGGAAATAGTGTTACTGTGCATATACCTAAAAGAAACAAAAATAGAAGAAAAAGAACCTATGCACAAAATCTTTATATAAACACATTTTATTTGGAAAAAAAACTGAAAACTAATAAGATGCCATCATTTAATGAATTACTGAACAAAATATGTTGAATGAATGTAATGGAATGTTTTTGAGCCATAAGAAGTAATAACAAGGGTAGATACAGAGAAATCTGGAAAGACTTTCATGAATTGATACAAACTGAAGTTAGTATAACCAGGAGAATAATTTTAATCGGTACAACATTTAAAGGAAAAGAACTCTGAAAACCTTAACTCTGAATGCTGCAATGAACAACCATAACTCCAAGTGATTAGTGATAAATCATGCTTTTTACCACCTAACAGATGGGATGAATTAAAGCTGAAGAATATATGCACATTTTTTCAGACATGGTCAAAATATGAATTTGTATTGTTTTTCTTTTCTTATTTGTCAGAAGTGCACTCTTAAATTTTTTTTGTATTAACATTTTTATTTGAACGTTTGAGTTCTACATTTTATCTCTCCCCCCTCCCTCCCCACTCCTCTTCCTGAGATGTTAAGCAGTCACATATAGGTTATACATGTGCAATTATGCAAAAACAATTTCAACACAAATCATTTTGTACAAGAAGACTCAAATAAAGAAAAAAAATGAAAGAAAATGAAAGATACCGTGCTTCAGTCTGCATTCAAACAATATCAGTTCTTTTTCTGGAGATAGATAATATGCTTCATCGTGAGTCCTTTGGGATTGTCTTGGATGATTGTATTGCTGAGAAAACCTAAGTCATTCAGAGGTCTTCATTGAACAATATTGCTGTTACAACATCCTCCTGGTTCTGTTCACTTCACTATGCATCAGTTCATGTAAGTCTTTCCAGGTTTTCATGAAATCATTCTCTTTGTCATTTCTTGTATTTCACAATAATACTCCATTACAACCATATACCAAAAATTGTTTAGTAATTCCTCAATTGATGGGCATCCCTTCAATTTCCAATTCTTAGCCCCCACAAAAAGAGCTGTTAAATAATTTATTTTGTACAAATAAGTCCTTCTTCCCCTACCCTTTTTTTTTGGATGTCTTTGGGATATACACTTTGCAGCAGTATTGCTGGATCAGAGCTCTTTGGGAATAGTTCCAAATTGCTCTCCAGAATGGTTGGATCACTTCACAGGCCCACCAACAGTGTGTTAGTGTCCCAGTTTCCTCACATCCCCTCCAACATCCAACATTTTTCCTTTTTATAATATTAGTCAACCTGATAGGTATGAGGTGGTATTTTTCAGGAGGAGATCAGTGAATTGTTTCCATTTCTATTTTTCCCTCTGGTTCTAGAATATCAGGACAATTTTTCTTGAAAATTTCTTGAAGGATGATTACTAGGCTTTTTTTTATTATGGTTTTCAGATAGTCCAATAAGTTTTAAATTATCTCTCCTGGATCTATTTTCCAAGCCAGTGGTTTTCCCAATAAGATATTTCACATTGCCTTCTATTTTTTCATTTGTTTGGATCTGTTTTATAGTATCTTTATTTTTCATAAAGTCATTAGCTTCCATTTGCTCCATTTTAATTTTGAAGGAATTATTCTCTTCAGTGAGTTTTTGAAATTTCTTTTCCATCAATTCTTCTTTTTAAGGCATTCTTCTCCTCATTGGCTTTTGGGGCCTGTTTTGCCATTTGAGGTAGTCTACTTTTTAAGGTGTTATTTTCTTCAGTCAGGCTGTTGACTCACTTTTCATGATTTTCTTGCATCATTCTCTTTTCTCTTTCCAATTTTTTCTCCACTTCTCTGACCGGATTTTCAAAATCCTTCTTGAGCTCCTCTATGGCCTGCAACCAATTAATATTTTTCTTGGAAGCTTTGATGCAGAAGTTTTGACTTTGTTGTCTTCCTCTGATGTCATGTTTTGATACTTTTTGTCCCCAACAAAAGGTTCTATGATGTGATTGCACTTCCTCTATTTGCTCATCTTGACAGCCAGTTAATTGACTTTTGAGGTCTTTGCCATGGTAGAACTCTGCTTCCAGTCTGGAAAGAGCTGTGTCCCAAATTGCTGGGGTTTTTGCAGTTGTTGTCAGAACTATGAGGAGGGCGCTCTCTCTACAGCCACCACAAGCTCTGGCACACTGGAATTCCTCACCCCAGGACCACCAGCCAAGACTGAGACCCAGATCCAAGCAGGTCAAAGCAAGAGTGATTACCCTCTGAATGGTTACTTGGTCCACCTATGATCTGCAGGCCAGGAGCTCCAGAGGGAGCCATTTGGCAGCAGCTACAGCCGCCCTGGGGGCAGGGGCCAGACTTAACTCTTCTCTTACCCAGTTCCATCAGAGCTCCCTATTGACCTTTTACTTTCTCTTTGGCATTTATTGTTTGAGCTGCCAGTGATGCCCTTTTCTAAAGTCTGCTCTAACTGGTCTGGGCCGAGAGTCTGGGCCAACACAGCTCAGCAGGACTGTGCTCGGCTCCCAGCCCAGTGCAATAGACCCTTCCTGTTGGCCTTCCAGGCTGCCTTCAGGGGGAGATTTGTTTTTCTCTGTCACTTTCTGGGTTCTGTAGCTCTAAAATTTGTTTAGAGTCATTTTTTTACAGTTATTGTGGTGGTTGGAGAGGGAGCTCAAACAAATTCCTGCTTTTACTCCATCATCTTTGCTCCACCCCCATTTAAATCTTTGCATCAATATTCATTAAGGAATTTGGTCTATAGTTTTATTTCTCTTTGTTAATTCTTCCTGGTTTAGGTATCAGCATCATATCTGTGTCATTAAAGGAATTTGGTAGGACTCCATCTCTTTTTGCAAATAGTTCGTTTAGTACCAGGATTAATTGTTCTTTAAATATTTGGTAGAATTTGTTTGTGAATCCCTCTGGTCCTGGGGATTTTTTCTTAGAAAATTCATTGATGTCTTGTTCAATTTCTTTTTCTAAGATTGGGTTATTTAGGTATTTTATTTCTTTTTCTGCTAATTGTGTAATGTATAATTTTGTAGATATTTCAACCATTTCATGTAGATTGTCAAATTTATTGGCATATAATTGGGCAAAATAGGTCCTAACAATCGTTTTAATTTCCTCTTCATTGGTGGTGAATTCACCCCTTTCATTTTTGATACTAGTAATTTGGTTTTCTTCTTTACTTTTTAAAATAAAAATTAAGCAATGATTTGTCCATTTTATTGGGCTTTCCCCTCCCCCCCCACAATAAAACCAGCTTCTAGTTTTATTTATTAGTTCAATGGGTTTTTTACTTTCAATTTTATTAATTTTTCTGTTCAATTTGGTGTTTAAGTGGGTATTTTTAATTTGTTCTATTTAAAGAATACCTTGTTTTCTTGGAATCAAGATTATCCTATGAAAGCGGGGACTTATGGTCCTATTAATAGAACAAGTTGGTACATAAAATTTGAACCCACTGTGAAACAGAATACATAAACACTGATTTCTCTCATCTTCATTTGCTAAAGGAAGATAATATGGTATGGGAATGATAGGGGGTTGTTATGATATTAATGTGTATGTTGCAAAGATTTGAGCAAGGAAGTCATAAGACTTGCAAAGAAATAATGTTGTTGAACACTAATCTTTCCTTTTTGTATCTCTAGATGTCTACCTTTACTGCTAGTACAAAATATCTGGTTTAATTTTTTTTAATTTGCTTTTACTTCCAATTCTTTCATGACAGTGCTAAATGTTCTTGTTTTTCTCTACTACATTTTGGCAAAATACAAAGATACAGTGTGAATGAAAGAAGTAGGGAAAACAATTTCTATGCTTAATTTTGTATGAATTAGAGTTTATTCAAATCCAGCAATGAGGGATGAGTTTTCCATCCTAATTTCAATGTGATGATTTCACCATCACAGATGGACTAATTCTCCCCATTTCAGGGGTTGCAAACATTATAACTGCAGCCGAGTATGAAATCATTGAACCAAGATGACGTCAATATATTAGCCTGTTTTCTGTAGGGACTTGACCACGGTCCCACTTATGTTATGGTCTCAACTGAGTCATGTGTAGACATTTGATCATGTAACAAAACCCTGGGGTGATTCCACTTTATTGGCTTGGGGCAGCAGCCACATTGGGCACTTAGGTCTGAATGATGCCAACACTGAGTGAGGAAAGCTTGCTGGATGCCTCCACAAATGTGGTATGGGTCTAGCTGTTGTTATTATTGGCTCTTCACTTTCAACAGATGCAAAATGCAATTTATATTCATATGTTAAATTAAGTAGAAAAATCATGTATTTTGAAACATTTGTAATATCATTCCTGTGACCCAGAACATCAGCAGGTAATGTAGTATTGTTCTGCGTTCTGGATTTGGAGGGATTCAAGTGCTTGAAATATGTCCTTGTTACTTTTTTACCTGTATGGCCCTTTAGTAGGTCCCTTTTATGCTTTGAGTCTCCATTTCATTGCCTACAAAATAAGGGTGTTAGACGAGAGGATCTCTGAGATAGATCTCTTTCAGTTCTAAATCCCTAACCTGAGAGGACTGGGAAAAACATACTTCTAGTCATTCTATAACATAGGTAAGCAGTAGATAAAGTACTAGTCTTAAAGTGAGGACAACCTGGATTCCAATCTTGTCTCTGACACTTATTAAAGGGGTGGCCATGGAGAGTCACTTAATGTCTCCGACTCTCAAAGAATTCTCTAAGACTTTAGTTATAGACAGATTGCAAGCTGCATCAATAGGCTGAGTTCCCACACTGATTAAATAACAAGTCCTTGACATAATGACATATTAGGTACTTTTAGGGAAAATGTGTTGTGGTGGCTTACATTCGACTAATGGCTTAGCCAACAGAGAAGCTGGGTGTTATAGTTACCAGGTGGTAGTGTAGACAGGAAATTATGATAATTGAAAAATCTACATTTTCACATGGAAACGGAATCTGTTGCCTGACAAACATAGCCACATGGGCATGATTAACACATATAGCTATAGATACCCTATCAGGCTACTGTTCTTGTTGCTGTCGGGCTCTTTGGGCTTTGAAAAACCATATGCTTTTCATGAGCAAAAAAAGAAGGGAAATCAACTTACCTGGTTTGAATTACCTCTTTATTGGTTTGAAAACAAGTGGTTTTCCATTTTTATAATGTTTCCTTTGTATGTGGAAAATAAGAAAACTACCTAGGGAATTAACAACCCATGGGAGAAAAAAACTGGAAAGCAATAGTTTGGGCAGTTGTGTCTCAAGTAAAATCATATTATTGGGTTAGATTCTTTTGTGGTTATAGCTATTAGTACAAGATTTAATTGAAAGATGAGTGAAAAATATAACGAAAAAATTGACTGTTGTTGAAAAATTAAATGAGAAGTAAAAGAAAGAACAAAGTATGATCATCAAGGAACTGAAAGTAACAAAAGGTTAAAGACTTAAGAGAAATTTAAGGAAGGAGAAGAAGGGAAGGGGGAAGAACTGAATTATGAATGTTTACATCTTTGGGATCAATATTAAGTGCCTACTATGTGTCAGACTCTGTGCTAAATGCTTGGGACAATCCCTGTCCTCAAAGAGCTTACACTCTAATGAAATTTTGTTCAACACTCTCAATTTTCATTCATGTGTGTTATTTTTTTTTAGATGGGTTTCTTATACATACAAATTGTTGGGTTTTGTTTTCTTATAGCATTCTGCAAGTTTCTTTTGTTCAATTGGATTATTTAGCCCATAAATAGTTCAAGCTATGATTGCTAGACTTAGTTCATGGGCTAAATTTTGTGGTTCCCCCTGAACTGATAAATATCTCTTGTGGAAGGGTTAACAATGGTTTGAACATTGTATGAATGCAGAGAAGGTGACAAGAGGGGAGCTGGAAGTTTGCCCCCACCCACAGGTAAACAGAGAAGGAATTCTAATTTGTCTAATTTCATAAAGAGTGAAGGCTGAAGAAAAACAGGATAAAAGCAAAGGTAGAAGGCATGGAATGGAGGAAATAGGAATCTTACTTGGGAAGGGAAACAAAAAAGGTATCACTAAAGAACATTTTCTTGGGGATATCATGGAATGAGTTTGTGGTGAAATGATGGGTTTCATGTGGGTGAAAAAGGGATTTGTACAGAAGGTCATCTTTTTTGAAAAAAGATTGTACCTCCCAGGAATATGTTTCATTGGAAGGAAAGGTATGAGTCCCTAAGGGTCACCAGCACCCATAATGGTAGGGATATCAGAAAAGTGAGATAAGATAGTATGACATTAGGAAAAGAGACTAATCATGGTAAATGATAAAACCAGATCTCATGACTTGAGACACAGAGTGACTCATACCACATGACATTGTTTCCATTAAGAACTATTCTCTTCATGGATTGATATTTCTAAGAGAGAGGTATGGCAGAAAATAATGATGATGAGGTAAGATCTACAATGGGGGAGTCCAAATTTGGTACTTCAGGAGCCTTACCCTATAGACGGACCTAGATAGAATAAAGACAGAAAAAGCAAATGCTATAATCTTTGAATCAGAGAATAAAATTGGTAATAGACTGGAAAGTAAAATTAATAATGAGGAAAACAAAGTAAATGGAATCTTCATGGATGAAGACCCAGCAAAAGAAAGTTACTAAAAAGGAAATTGGAAGAGATGCAGGGAAAGATTTTGAACTGCTTAACTAGAGAGTTAAAGAGAGGGTAAATAGAAGAGGAGGAGAAATAGATAAATAAATAAAAGATTAATGATTTAAAGAATTTGGGATAGGGCAGGTAAACAGGAAGGGGAGAGAGAGCTTATGAAAATAGAGTAGCATTGAAGAAATATGAGTAACACTAATAGCAGAAATAAATTTCTAACTCTAAAAAATAAGAGGCTAAAAATAATATAAAATAAACAAATGGAGAAAAACATAAGCTTAACATTTAAAGTTAATTGTGAATGAATGAAATAATCCAGTTAAACAAGTAAGAATGGAAAAATTTTAAAAAATTTCTATAAACAAGACATATCTTAAAAATGGTAACACATATAGAATTAAAGCAAAAGATTGGAACAAAGCTTACTATGCATCAGATGATTCCAAAAGAATAAGATTAGCAATTGTGATATCAGACAAAGTAAAAACTAAAACTCACAATATAAAGGGGGATAAAGATAAAATCTATGCTATACTTAATAGTTATCTTAGAAAATGAAACAATATCAGTAATAAACATGGCTGCACCGGATGGCATAGCTTCTCATTTCCTTTTCTAAAGGAAAAATTAGTTGAATCACACACACACACACACACACACACACACACACACACAAACCTAGGCAAAGACAAAATAGTGGTGGAACACTTTAATGGTTTTCTCTCAGAGTTGGACAAATCTAATGGAAAGAGTAAGCAAATCAAAAAAATACAGAACCGACAAACTTGAAGAAATTGAATCTAAAAGCCTCATGGAGTACTATGAAAAATGTTAACAGAGATGGATACAGAGAAGCCTAGGAAGACTTGTATGAATGGATACAAAATGAAGTGAGAAGCCAGAACAATTTATATAATGGCTGCAATTAATGAAGGAAAATTACTTTGAAAGAGAAGAACACTGATGAATGACATGGTGAGTCATGACTCTGGTGGACTAACGATGATGCATGCTTTTTAGCTCTTCATAAAGAAGTGTCAGGCCAAACCTACATGTCTGGAAAAAAAAAACACTGATGTGTGAATTTGTTTTCTTTAGCTTCTCTTAGTTTACAGTTTGTTACAAAGGAAGATTTTTATTTGGAATGGAAAGATTTGTATACATGAGGGAAGTTGGAGGCTAAAGATAGCAATGTAAAAAATCAGAAGAAAAGAAAGTAAACAATATGAATTAAATATTTTAAAAATACACAGAAAAGAGCAGAAGTTCAAAAAGAGACATACATAAGTTTATTGTGTTAAAGCTGATAAAGAAATTCTAAAATGTAACAAAAGTTCACAGCTTCATAAACAACACTATTTTTTTATTCTTTGAATATTAAAATGGTTTTAAAATTTTTAAAGACTTATGACATCTTCTGAATGGATATACTAAGTAATAGACATATTTCTCAGTACCATTTGGCACATTTTTAAAAATCATGTTTTAGGATACAGATAATTTAAAGATGTACATAAAAATGTAGATATGCTATATGTATACTTTATAGACCACAATAATAAAAAGAGTAATTAGAACAGGAAACATAAGCAAAGATATAGAACTGAATGGAGGTTTCATAATGATATCCTGAATGATGAGTCAGAAAAAAATATTAGAAACTGTATCAATAAGGATGAAACAACCATACAAAAATTTCTGGAATAAAGCTAAAGTCCTCAGAAGAAAATAAAATAGGTGTCTGGAAAACACATTTTAATTAAGAGAGAAAGAAAAGATTGATGAACTTAGTCTGCTATTTTTTTAATTTATTTTTTGTTACATTTTAAGTTCTGAACTATTTGACCCTCCCTCCACACCTGCACTGGAGAAGGCCACTATTTCACACACACACACACACACACACACACACACACACTCTCTCTCTCAATGTATATGTATGTATGTATGTATAACCATAGTATGCATACTTCTATTTATCAGTTCTTTCTCTGGAGGTTGATAACATCTTCTTTCATAGGTCTTTTGTAATTGATTTGAGTATATATACAGAATAACTTAGTCATTCATAGTTGTCCATCATATAATATTGCTATTACTGTATAAAACATTATCTTGATTCCATTCATTTCACTCTTTATTATTTCATTCAAGTCTTCCCATGTTTTTTTCTAAAATAAACCAGAACATCATTTCTTACAACATAATTTAAAAACCGATGTAACCAAGGTAAACTCAAAATAAACACAAAAGAAAGTATTGAAAATTAGAGAAAAGCTGTTGTAGAAATTAAAAGACAAAAGAAATTATTTCTAAAAACAAAAAGATAATTATTGAAAAAACTACATGATCAAAGATAAGGGGGAAGAAAAACAAAATTACCAAAATAAAAAATTTGTAAGGGTAGGTCATAGCAGATAGAAAAGAAATAAAAGGAAATATCAGAACGTGTGCAAAATTAGATATCACCAAATTTGACAATTTAAAAGAAAAGAATTTACCTACAAAAAATATAAAATACTTAAATGAACAGATATGAAACAAATATCTCAAATAACCTAATCTCATAAAATGAAGTTGAATAAGCCATAAAGAGAAAAAAAAATCAATAGTCTAGATATTTTTATAGATGATTCCATTAAAAGCTTATTTCAAGGCTCCCTCCCGGCCTCCGTCTTCCTCCCACTGCCCGCCGGAGCTTATTCGCATCGACTGACCAGAGTCTGCGAATCCGGCCCGTCCGCACCCTTCCCATCCCATCCCCCAAGAATAATGTCCTCACATCAATTTTTACTAGAGCCTGATTGGCTCTATTCCTGCCATGCTTGGAACAGAGACCGTACTCAGATTGCCCTTAGCCCTAACAATCATGAAGTCCACATTTACAAGAAGAATGGGAACCAGTGGGTGAAAGTACATGAACTAAAGGAACACAATGGACACATCACAGGTATTGACCGGGCTCCCAAGAGTGATCGAACTGTAACTTGTGGTGCAGACCGTAACGTCTATGTCTGCAGTCAGAAAGATGGCATCTGGAAACCACCCCTGGCGATCCTGAGGCTTAACCGTGCAGCCACCTTTGTGAAATGGTCTCCTTTGGAGAATAAATTTGCTGTAGGTAGTGGAGCTCGACTGATTTCTGTGTGCTACTTTGAGTCTGAAAATGACTAGTGGGTGGGCAAACATAAAAAAGCCAATTCGTTCTACCCTCCTGAGTTTGGACTGGCACCCCAACAATGTTTTGCTGGCTGCTGGATCTTGTAACTTCAAATGCAGAGTTTTTTTTTCTGCCTACATTAAAGAAGTTGATGAAAAGGCAGCCAGTACTCCATGGGGTACCAACATGCCTATTGGTCAACTGATGTCAGAGTTTGGTGGTACCGGAAGTGGTGGTTGTGTACAAAGACTTAGTTCCTCTGCCAGCGGACACGGCCTGGCTTGGGTCAGCCACGATAGTACTGTATCAGTTGCCGATGCCTCCAAAAACATGATGGTTTTACAGAGTTCCTCCCACTCCTGAATGTGTATGATGGTCGTGGCTCCTTGACCTTCGTCTCCAAATCACATTCCAAAACAGGGCACCCAGCGCAACATCTCTGCCATGGAACGCTTCCACAAAATGGACAAGAGAGCCATGACTGAGGATCGCAACACTGCTCCAGACACAGTACATCAAAACAGTAGCACCCAAGTGTCTATGAAGTGGGCAAGCAAGACTGCCGCAAATTTTGTACCACTGGCATTGATGGAGCAGTGACAGTTTGGGATTTCAAGACTTCAGAGTCTTCCATTCAGGGGCTACAAATCATGTGAAGCTGTATGTCCTTTCTCTAGCATGACAGACACTTGACAGAATGCAGCTCGAGCATTTGCATGAACACAGGAAAGACCCTACCACAAGTCAAAACCAAGAAAATATCCCTTGCAGTTGTTTTGTTTTTGTTTTTTGGAACATAATTGGTGAATGTATTGGTTTAAAAAAATCAGCAGTGATCTCTTTTTGATTGGCTATTTCATTCCATTCTAGACCAAAGCTGCTCTTTAAGTAGTTTTTTATGGGAAGTTGTCACACTAAATTAAAGGGGGATTTTTAGGTAAATTGTCTGCTAGAAAAAATTTTAAAAATACAGGAAGTAAAAAAAACCTTATTTCAATAATTTATTATTTCTGTTTTTCAAATAACAAGGTTTAAAAAAATTAATCTGTATCTCCCACTACTACCATCCCCTTAACCCAAATTGAGCGAATTTTTAAAAATGAAAAAACAAATCTCCTAATACTTAGATACATAATCTGGCAAAACTTTCTACATTAACCATTTCATACAACGTATATCTCTTTTTTGCATTTTAAGTTCATTTTCCTGTTCAGTGGTTAGTGATATATTTCATTTTCATTCTTTTGGACTTGTGACTTATCATTGTATTAATCAGAGTTCTAAAGCCTCTCAAAATTGTTTTTCTCAATAATGTTAGCATTTTGCCCTTTATCAGTTTGTAAAAAGTCTTCCAAGTTTCCTCTGAAATTATCCATTTCATCATTTCTTATGGAATGATAACATTCTATTATTTTCATATACTGCAATTTGTTTAGCTATTTGCAAATAAGAAGTCAACCTTTTAGCTTTCAAATTCTGACTAACCTGAAAGAGTTGATATGTATGTTTTTGTGCTTATAGATCTTTTCCCACTTTTTTTATTTCTTTCTGGCATAGGCCAAGTAGTAATATGGGTCAAAGGGTATATTTAATTTGGTAGGTTTCCAGGCATGATACTAAATTGCTTTCCAAAATATCTGGTTGAATTCACAGTTAACCTATCTGTGTACTGATATACCTGTTTTCCCACATTACCCCCAGTATTTGACATTATCTTTTTGTTGTTGACTTTACCAGTTTGATTAGAGTGGGTGGTACATCAGTTGTTTTAACTTGCATTTCTCTATTAACAATTTAAAGCATTTTTTCCATATCATTATTGATGACTTGAATTTCTTCCTGTGAGAACTACCTGTTCATATCCTTTGACCATTTTTCATTTTGGGAATAGCTCTTACCCATAAATTTCAATCAATTCCTTATATCTTGGAAATGGAACCTTTATCAGAGAAATTTCTTGCAAAGATGTTCTCCTTAGTTACCTTTTCCTGTCTCCCTTCTAATTTTTATTTACATTTGTTTGTAGAAAAATATAAAAATTTATATAATTAAAATTGTCCGTTTTATCTTGCGTGATCACTATCACCTGTTTAGTCATGAAATTTTTTTTCTATCCATTGATCCAAAAGATAATTTGCTCCTTGATCCTCTAATCTGTTTATTATGTGACCTTCATATTTTGGTCATGTATCTATTTAGAGCTTATCTTGATGTATAGCATGAGGTATTGGTCTAAACTTAATTTCTGTCAGACTTCTGTCCAGTTTTCCTATTGTTTTTTTGTCAAATAAGGAGTCTTTCTCCCTTGGTAAATGATGTTTATCAAACACTGTGCTATTTTGTTAACTTGTGTTATGGTGTATGTCTAATTTAATCTTCTGATCAACCTCTACTTTTTATAACCAAGGCCAAAGCATTTTAATAAATACGATTTTTGTAGCACATTTTGAGGCCCTCTTTGAAATCCTCTTCCTTTTCATTTTTTGGCATTATTTCCCTTAAGAGTCTTGAACTTTTGTTCTTCTAGAATGTTTTTCCTAGCTCTTTAATGAAGCTTTTGTAAGTTTGATCAATACCGAAAAAGTAAATTCGTTTAAGTAGTATTGTCATTCTATTGTTTCTCTACCTACATATAAGAAATTAATCTTTTCTCCATTTATATACACCTGTCTGCTTCTTCAGGGCTTTTTTTATTAGCTAAATTAGTATGAACTCTGGGTGAATCTTGGGAGTTATAATCCCAAATATTATAGCCTATATATTTATTTTGAATGGAATTATACTTTTTAGCTCTTCTTGGTGAGTTTTTTTATTATGTGTAGGAATAATAGTATTTTCTGGAAAAGCATCTTGCTTATATTCCTCCAATTTTGCTAAAAATTATGTCAATTTTTACTCAACTCTCTAGGATTTTTAAATATAATGATATCACATGCAAAAGTGGTCATTTTAATGGTAAGAGATAATGGATAATTATTAATGGTTTATTGTGAAAACACCATAAAATCAGCAAAAAAGCAAATTGAGATAAATCCTATTTTAGTAAAGTAATCAAATACAAAAGAAATCCATAAATATCATCAGCAAAAAACGTTAGGGGAGGTAACAAAAGATAAATTATATACTCTCAATTACATTTAACTGAAACACTTTTGCCTAAACAAAATTAATGCAACTAGAATAAGAAGGAAAACTGATTGAGAATAAATCTTTTAATCAAATATCTCAGGAAAATGTCTGATATTCAACATATATAGGGAATTAATACAAACATACCATCAAGAGCCATTTCCTTAGAGGATATATGGAGGGAAGGAGGGAGGAAGAAAGGAAGGAAACAAGAATTTATTAAGCAGTTACTATGTGTCAGGTGTAAAGGAAGGAAAAAAAAAGACAATCTATACCCTCAAGGAGCAGAAAATATGTAATTAACTAGGTACACATACATACATACAAGGGAGGGGGGGGAGAAAGAGAGACAGAGAGAGAGAGAGACAGAGAGAGACAGAGAGAGAGAGACAGAGAGAGACAGAGAGAGAGAGAGAGAGAGAGAGAGAGAGAGAGAGAGAGAGAGAGA
>NW_027185791.1:18138600-18141253 GCF_028583685.1 Petaurus breviceps papuanus | reverse complement strand
AGAGAGAGAGAGAGAGAGAGAGAGAGAGAGAGAGGGAGGGAGAGAGGGAGAGACAGAGAGAGACAGAGAGACAGAGAGAGAGACAGAGACAGAGAGAGGGAGGGAGAGAGAGAGAGAGGGAGGTAAACACATGAAAGAGCATCAGCACGTGGCAAAGCCAGTACAGGTCTTCTTTCTATTCACAAAAACGTTCCCAAAACAACACGAGGACTTGTCTCGCTGGGTTTCACCGCTAACCTCGATGCACGAAGAAGGCACCAATCGCGCCTGAGACAGCAGAGGAGGCGCCGCTCTGCGCACCGCGCCGCCCCGCTTCACCTCTAGCAGAGCAGACGCCCGAACGCGCGCTGACGCGCTTTTGCCCGGGTGAGTCGGACCCTAGGAGGATCAGTGTGACCCAAGAGCTCCGTCCGTCCGGTCTGCTGGGACTCGCGGAGTCTAACCGGGGCTCATCAGAAGACGGCGCCTCTGTGTTCTCTGATCCTCTCGGGACTGTCAGTCATTCTGCCACATGCAGATGCAGAGCTCATCTGGGCACCTGTAGAGATGGGTGAAATGCCATAAGAACTACAAAGTATGGCATTATATAGAAAAGGATATTAAGCATTCGCTGAAGTCATCCCATGGCATGACAATCTAGACAATCTAAGCCAAAGTTCAGGAAAGATTAAAAATCTAGCAGTTAAACTAACAATGGCAATAATAATAATAGCAAAATTGGAGAAAGGGAGTCAGATCAAAGCTCTAGAATCCACGAAAGTAGAATCTCGCTAGAGATGGATGGTTTATTCCTGATCTAGTAATGGTTTTTTCTTGAAGTGGTGTCATAGGGTTGTAGCTATTTCAAGCAATTAGTAAGTATGACATTGATAACTAAACACTGAAACGTCTGATTTTTTTTTAAATTAAGCACAATTGTAGAGGAGTCATTTTCACCTTCCCCTGCATCACTGAATGCCACAGCAGAGAAAACCCAGTGTAGTCCTGCATGGTCCCCCAGACAGTCAACTGGAGGATTCATAAATTTGCCATGTGAATCCATGATGTCATCTGTCTCTTCACAGCCCGAGTTCTGCCGGCCCCAGACCACCCACACAGCCTGCCTATTCTCTCCAGGGGTAATCAGGGAGAAACCCGCTTTTATAAATGATTTGAGGTTGAAATGGAGTACGTATTTTGAATTGTTGCACAATGGTTCCACTGCAGACAGGGTTAAGCCATTGGATGAGTGGGTTTGGTGGGTCTTTTAAAAATCAAAATTCTGTCTTAAAACATCGTTAAAGTGCCAAGTCCTAGCAAGGAGAAAAACAGCATGAAGGAGGGAGTAGCAGATATGATCCTTACAAGTAAGGATTTCAAGAGCAGGCCCTGAAAAGAGTAAAAGATGAATTAAAAAGTGACTAATTAAAATATTAGAACAATAAGTAATTACATGCACATCGATATTAGATTTCCATTCAGATAGCATTAGAAATCCTGAGAAAGTGGAGAGTGTCAACATTGACCAAAGTAAAAGTCATGCATCTGCAAAGAAAAATATGCAAATGTGAGAAAATCAAAGAGATGGAAACCTTTGAAGACTCTTTTTCGGGAGTCATTAGTTATGATGAGAGAATATCTCAGTTTGTGCTGTGGAGAGGGTAACAGGCTGTGGAGGCATGAGTCTCTAGCAGGATCCTCTCTCCATAGAGGCAGGAGGCCTAGGCATTTTGTAACTCACAAGCACCGAAGGGACTCTTTGTGAAATTTTTACTGCAGGATGTGTGCGAGTTCTGGCCCCAAGTCCACGGTTCTTTTTGACCATAGTCATGTTACTTCTGTGTTAGACAAGTGCACAAATTTACCAAGGAGTTATTAGACAGGAGAGGGAGAATCCAAGACGCTCCAGAGACAGAGATAAGGCTGGAAGACCACTTGTCAGGTAGGCAGGTGATGGTGGGGATTATTTCACATGTGGGCTGGACTCTCTGGCTCCTGAAGTCCCTTCCAACTCTCAAATGAGTATCTGAAAAGAGAAAATTTGCCTGAATTTTAAAATACAGCTACATAATTCACATTGATGCTTTTGCTATTTAGGAACAGAAGCTGGTCTACAATCATATCCCACACTTGGAATTTATGACAATATACAAAATCCTTTCCTTAAACAGCCCTATGATGTAGACAGCATAAATATTATTATCTCTGTTTGACAGTTGAGGAAATTCAGGCTTGGTGTGCTATAATGGAAAAAGACCTGCCTCAGGAGTCAGGGTCTGGGTTCAAATTGTGCCTCTGAGGCTTACCCTAAGAATCAGGTTTGGACTAGATGTCCTAGAGGGCCCTTCCAGCTCTAACTGTATAATCTTATTTTGTTGGGGGGGTTTTTCAAGGGGGTAAGGCAAGGCAATTGGGGTTAAGTGACTTGCCCAAAGTCACATAGCTATTAAGTGTTAAGTGTCTGGTGCTGGATTTGAACTCACTTCCTCCTGACTCCAGGGCCAGTGCTCTATTCACTGTGCCACCTAGCTGCCTCTATAATCTTATTTTTTAAAAAGGAATGGAAGGGGGTTTTAGATGGATGGAGTGGAATGGAGACCTCGAGTCAGGAGACCTGAGTTCAAAACCAGCTTCGGTCACTTACTAACTCTGTGACCCTGGGCAAGTCACTCAA
>NW_027185791.1:18130659-18138590 GCF_028583685.1 Petaurus breviceps papuanus | reverse complement strand
AGCTGTAAAATGGAGATAATAATAGCGCCTCCCTCCCAGGGTAGTTGTGAAGATCAAAGGGCATGCTATCTGCAAAGCACTTTGCAGACCTCAAAATGTCATGGAACGTTGGCTATTATTATCAGCTAGTATTATTTTCCTTTTCCACCTCCAATAAATGTGCCCAGACTGTGAATCCTAGGTCTTCATGACTCCAAGTTTACAGCTAATAAACAGGAAAGTTGAGATTCAAATCCATAACTTCTGGTACCAAATCCAGGGCTTTCTTACTACCTTGTGTTACTTCAATATTAGAAGAGACTGACTACAAGTTTGTTTGTTTCAGTGGAAGTAAAATTAGACAAGGATGAGAAGAAATAAAAGAAACTCAAGAAAATGGGGAGGCCTTTCACTTATGTGTTAGACTATATCTTCTTTGAGGTACCTTCCAGCCCTCAATTTCTATGAAACTCGGAAAAAATGAGAGAAGAAATCAAATAAAGGCCTCTAAGTGGACAGCGTACTGGACATGGAATCAGGAAGACCTGAGTTCAAATCCAGCCTCAGACACTTAGTAGCTGTGTGACCCGACCCTGGGCAACTCATTTAACCTCTGCCTCCGTTTCTTCAACCACAAAATGGGTATAATTGTAGACCCCACCTCCCAGGGTTGTTGTGAGGATTAAATGAAGTAAGATTTGTTAAATGCTCAGCACAGTACCTGATTCATCATCAGTACTCAGAAATGCTTGTTTCCTTCCTACTAAGCAGGACATGAGAACAGAGTGGGCAGAGTGAGACAGAGCCATAGGAGATGAATAGAAAAGTGATTGGAGATGGACATAAGTTGGTCCTGGAGAAAGAAGAAGGGATAGCAAACAGATAAGCCAAGTACTGTTCAAGTACCTACAGAACATTAATAAACTTTTAGTATGTTAGCAAGGTTCTCTATGGAGAATGTATGAAAGAGGGTGTGTGAATCATGCAAGGATTGTTTGCCATTCTTTATCAACAGAAGGAATACTTATGTAAGCATCAAATAAAACAATGGAGGCAAAATTAGGCTCACTGGATGAATAGGAGGGGATCAGAATCATGGGGGACAAGCATTTAGTAAGCACCTACTATATGCCAGGCACAATGCTAACTGCTTTGCAAATATCTCATTTGATCTGAAGGAATACTAACATCAGTGCAGAATAGCAATCAGTCCTTCTTATAAACTGCTGTGCGATTTTTGTTATGTCCATCCATAAATCCATGGGTGAGATCATGGAATCACAGAAGCATCAAGATATCAGAGAAGTCACTAGGTTGGCAGATTGGTTGAACCCATCCTACTTCCCATCGTTTTTGGGGCAATAATTTACATTAATGAAAATATCTTTCATCCTAGGAAATGGAGGAATTTTCACAAAGTTTTAGGTTATAGTAAAGCTTCTTATATACCTAGGAAGAACATTACATAGAAGAGAATATTGTCTAATACTGTCACTGATGTATTCAACAGTTTGTTGCTATTTGTGGATTTGTTTGTGCTTTTTTTTTTCAATGAAAATGAGGTATTATTTGGCAGCGAAAGGCAGTGTCCTTTAAAATATTAAAAATATTTTCAGTTGTAAACTAAAAGTAAGTACATTTAAAAGAAAAAAAACATATTTTCAGAGGATTTTCATTTTCCCACCACTTAATATCTCTCAGGCCCATAAAATTGCTAAGGCTTTGGGGCCCATGTGCTAATTTGCATAACTAGTTGAATTATTAGCATTTTCAAATTTTAAAACAAAGAAATTTTCAAATCTCAATGATGATAGTATACAGTTAATCTGTACAACTGCAAAAGACAAAACTAAGATCAATGGGAAGAGGTCATAGGGAAGCAGATTTTAGCTTAATATAAAAAGAACTTTAAAGAAAATGAGATCTGTCCAACAATGAATTGGACTAACAAAGGAGAAAGGAGTGCCCTCTCACTGAAGGCCTCTGAATAGAACCTACAATCTGTTAAAGTTATTATTATTTAGTTTTTCTTTTAGTGGGTAGAAAGTCAAACTATACCAAGCATTCTTAACTTAGGGTCTGTGTATATTTTTTAATATTTTGATAGCTGTATTTCAATATCGTTTCCTTTGTAATCCTATGATTTTCATTTTATACATTTAAGAACATTGTTATGTGGGGCAGCTAGGTGGCACAGTGAATAGAGCACCGGCCCTGGAGTCAGGAGGACCTGAGTTCAAATCCAACCTCAGACACAACACAAAGCTAGCCATGTGACCTTGGGCAAGTCATTTAACCCCAACTGCCCTACCTTTCCCCCTCCAAAAAGCAAAAAGAAAAATCCTAAAAAAGACAAAAAGAACATTGTTCTGAGAAGTGGTCCAGACTGCCAGAGGGTCTCTGGTACACAAAAGGCTAAGAGTTCCTCGACTCGATGATCTCTGTGGTCCCTTCCATTCTGTCGTTTCTCATCCTTCGTTCTCAAAGAGGAGCAAGGAGAGCATGAGGGTGATGCCTTGACTGACACTTGAGCTGGATAAGTGAGGCAGAGCTGTATAAGGCCATCACAGTCCAGTGGCAAGACAGAAGTCAGGATGACCTGGGATGGAGTGAATGACCTTGACCTTTCCAAATTAAGATCTCTCCCAGGCCTCACTTTGTCTGAGACAATACCCATTCGATGACTAAGGGCAAGGTAAGAATTGAGGCAAAAAATGGCCTAAATTTAACATCCCAGAAATATAGGTCTGGGAGGGGAAGACCCTCAATGCTTCTGGTCCAAACAGAAAACACTTGCTATTTCACTCATTCTAAGCCATCAAAACCTAAGCAATCATGGCTAATCAGAAGGGACCTTGAGAAATGAGTTAAGTACACACACACACACACACACACACACATATATATATATATATATATATATATATATACATATATGACTTAATTGCCTCCTCCTTTAAAGCATTCTTTGGGTCTCCTTAACCATTTTTGATACCCTGGCTCTTCATATAAACCTCTCTCATGGTATGGAAAAAAGTTTATATTATAATCATTTGTGAACCTGTCACTTCTCCTTGAGGCCAAAGACCTGACCAGGGAAAAAAAGAATTTCGATTTATTTTTAGGTCTTGGCAGTGCCTAGCACATTGCCTTGTACTGTGGATGTACATAAAACACGAGTCCAACTGAATAAACTGAAGATGCTAAAATAAACACACATGTCCAGAACTATATGGCACATTTATAACCATAGGACTGTATCAGTAACTAGAGTTGCCATTTTTAGACACTGGAAAGGCTGGAGGGGAAAGGCAACAAATTAGACAGGATTCAGATCTCATTAGACTTCATAGCATAACGTCCTTCACGCTTTAGGAAATGCCGTTTACTAGCCACAAAAGGAGTCATGCCTTCTGATTCCAGTTATTCCCTTCTGAACTTTATTGAGAATTTTCTGAAGAATTTCAGAGAAATAGCAAAATTTTCAAACTTGCCACCAGCCCTTATCAGCAGCCCCGTAGTGAGGGTAGTGCTTAGCTATATAAGCAGAGATCTTATTTAATGTTAACTTCTGTCTTGGGCTGAGCTATGAGCTGAGCATAAGAATATGGCAGCACTCTTTCTAGCTGCCTCAGACACTGTGACCCTGGCCAAGTCACTTCACCCTCTTTGCCTGTTTCCTCATCTGTAAAATGAGCTGGAGAAGGAAATGGCAAACCACTCTAGTCTCTTCCAATTCTATATTTCAATGATTCTGTGTCTTCAAAGTCCAAAGTTTGGTTGTGGGGGTGGCTAGGTGGCACAGTGAATAGAGCAGTGGCTCTGGTATTAGAAGGACCTAAGTTCAAATCTGGCCTCAGACATTTAACACTTACTAGCCATGCAAGTCACTTAATTCCAATTGCCCCTTCAAAAAACAAAATAAACAAAGTTTGGTTGTGTTTGTTTTTTTTTCTTTTCAACTTGATTCAGTTATTTACTAAGGAATCAACTGTTAATTTCTCAAATTGTTTTTTAAAATTACAAAAGCTTTTGATACCACCATAGTGGGTTTTGTTTGTACAGTTGTTTTTATTTTTGCTGTATTATAATTGTAAAATGAATAAGAAGCTTTTCTTTTTGTCATTTTTTATGTCAGTGATCCAATTGAGATTTTGCTGTGCAGTCATTCAGTTGTGTTCAACTCTTTGTGACCCCTTGAACTTGTCCATGGGGTTTTCTTGGCAAAGGTACTGGGATGGGGTAATGGGAATGGGAATTTGAAGATCTTTCCTGCCCCTTAATAGGCCTAGGGGGGAATTTGAAGATCTTCCCTGCTTTGAAAGTAAACTCTGGCCCCTAATAGGCTGAATGTGGTCACATAGAGCCTGTGGTGGGAGGAGTTTGCTGAAAGGGTAGAGCAGAGTCCACAGGAAGCTAGGAGTCAGAGCTAGAGAGACAGTGGGAGAGAGAGGTGCTCGGGCAAGGAAAGAGAGAAGTTTGTGAGTAAATATTGATCTTATATTGGTTTGTGGGAAGTCTAAAGGATGGCATGGCCATCTTCCAAATTGTGGTGCATTAACTTCTATGTTGTTTTGATGGATTTGGTTTCCTGGTGTTGGGATTTGGTTTTCTGGTGTCTAAATAAATATTTTGGTTTTGTCCTCTATATGGAGAATCTTTTATATTTTGCAATTAAGCACTATACAGGAATATTTATAGTCATGGTCAGGGCTGTAAATAGTGCACTGGAACTATAGATGATTTGCCATTTCCTTCCTCATTTTCCAGATGAGAAATTGAGGCAAATAGAAGTTAAATGACTTGCCCAGGGTCATTCAACTAGGAAGTATGTGAGGCTAGATTTGAACTCAGACCTTCCTAACTCCAGACCTGGTACTCTAACCACCTAACTCTAATCAAGTTGCCAAATTGAGAGCTAATGCTTGTTAAACTAATTTACCCTCAACACGGGTACCATAAAATGGAGAGAAATGTATTATCCTAGATAAGAAATACAATATTCCATTGGAATGTTATATTTCTCTATTCTCTGTTTTCTGCCACTTGAGCAATCCACTTTCCTTATTTATAAGGAAACAACTTATTATACACTTAAAATTTATGGAGTTTGGCCCAAAGAATAATGGAAAGAATACTGAATGGAAAACCAGAGCTGGTATCCCAGGTCTACTATTTACTAAATGTGATTTGTAGCTAGAAGGAAATTTAGAGACCTTCATTTTTTTCAACGACTTAAATGAAGTCAGGGATGGCATGGTTATCAAATTTCCAGATAATATGAAACTGGAAGGGATGGCTGACATGGTGAGTAAGAGCCAAGGGGGGCAAGTAGGTGGCACAGTAGATAGAACACCAGTCCTGGAGACAGGAGGACCTGAGTTCAAATCTGCCTCAGACACTTACTTAATGTGTGACCCTGGGCAAGTCACTTATCCTGTTTGCTTAAATTTCCTCATCTGGAAAATGAACTGGAGAAAGAAATGGCAAACTACTCCAGTATCTCTACCAAGAAAACCCCAAATGGTCTCATGAAAAGTCAGATATGACTAAAATAGATGAAAAAGAGTCAGGATATAAAAAGATCTCAATAGGCAAGGTTTATTGTCATTCGGTCATTCAGTTGAGTCTGACTCTTCATGACCCCATGGACAGCTATGACATACCATTTACTTCTGTAGTAGCTCTGCTCAATAAGCAAAAACCAGATGCCAAATGCAATAAATTGTAATTTAATAGCTCTAAATGCACAACCCTATCTTTGGGTCCAAAATAACCTACTTTTCCATATATGATATGGAAGTATGGGTGGACAGTAGTCAGTGTGAAAAAGATCTGGGAATTTTGGTGGATTGCAAAGACACTACAAAGAACAAGAAGAGGCAAAAGAAAGTTCCTGCTCTCAAGGAGTTTACAATCTAATGGGGGAGACAACAAGCCAACAAACATGTACAAACAAACAAGCTATATACAGAATGCATAGGAAACAGGCAAATGAGAGGGAAAAAACCTAGAATTAAGGAGGATTGAGAAAGGTTTCCTGTAGAAAATGGGATTTTAATTAGGTTTTGAAGCAAACCAGGGAAGCCAGGAGGAAGAGCATGCCAGGCAAGGGAGAAAGTCAGAGATGAGCAGAGCTAAAAGATTGTGTTTTGTTCTTGGAACGCAGCCAGGAGACCAATGTCACTGGATCAAAGATTAGGTGGCAGGGAGTAACGTGTAAGAAAACTGGAGGGGGGGGGGCGGCCAGGTAGCACAGCAAGTAAGAGCACCGGCTCCAGTGTTGAGAAGACCTGGAGATCGAATCCCGGGCCAGAAACACCTGGCCGTGTAACCTTGAGCAAGTTACTTAACCCCGATTGCTTAAAAAAAAGAAAAGAAAACTGGAGCGGGGGGGGGCTAGGTTATGAAAGTCTTTAAAAGCCAAACCCAGGATTTACATTTAATCTGGAGGCAATAAGGAGCCACTGGAGTTTATTGGGGGTGAGAGGGATGGGGTGAAGAGCAGAGTTGGCTTAGTTGGACCTGCTATGCACCTCACTATGGCAGCTGAATGAAAGCTGGATTAGAGCAGAGAAAGACTTGAGACAAGCAAACCTACCGGTAGGCTACCGCTACAGTCCAAATGAGGTGGTGAGGGTCTGCACCAGGATAATGGCAGAGTCAGCAGAGAGAAGTCAACGGGTGTTGGCAACAGATTGGCTGGTGGTGTTGAGCGGTGATAGATGGTAAGGAATCAAGGACGAAACCTAGGTTGGAAACCTGGATGAGGAGGATAGTGGTGCCCTGGACCTGCAGAATTTGGTTGGGGGTGGGGGGAGGGTTAGGGTTAGTGGCGGGAAAAGAAAATGAATTTTGTGTTGAACATACTGAGTTTATGATGTCTACTAGATATCTAGTTTGAGATGTTTGAAAGGAGCCTGGAGATGTGAAACTGGAGGTCAGCAGAGAGTCTGAAGCAAGACAGGTAGATTTGAGAATCATTAGCATAGATATGATAATTAAATCCATGAGAGCTGATGAGAGCACCAAGTGAAGTTGTGTTGAGGAAGAAGAGAACCCAGGACAGGACCATGAAGGACATCTACAGTTAGAGGGTGTGACTTGGATGACAAATGTGATTAAGAAGAATTTGTCAGAGAGGTAGGAGGAGAACCAGGAGAGAAGAGTCTCAAGAAAACCTCAAAAGAAGAGGGCCTCAAGGAGAAGAGAGTGATCAAGAGTGTCAAAGGCTACAGAGAGGTCAGAAGCGAAAGGATGGAGAAAAGGCCACTGGATCTGGCAGTTAAAATATCATTGGTAGTTTTGGAGAGAGAAGTTTCAATGGAATGATGAGGTAAGGTGAAATGAAGGCACCATCATACCCTTTCCAAGGAGCCTAAGCACAAAGTGCAGAAGAGATACAGGAAGATAGGATAACTGTTAGTGAGCATAGAAGGTCCAAGCGAGGACTTTTTGAGGATGGAGGATGTGTGGGCATATTTATAGGCAGCAGGGAAATAGCAGACAGGGAGAGATTGAAGATAAGTGAGAGATGAAATGGCATTGCTTGTGCAGGTGTCTACCTTGATTTGCCTTAATAAGGAAAAAGGCTCCCTTTTTACATGAGACAGGGTAAAGGAGGAGATAGTGGCAGAAGGTATCTGAATGATATGAGATAAGGAAGAGGGAAGAAAGCCAGGACTTGAAAGAAGCCAGGGAAGCCAGGAGTCAGAGATGAAGAGGGAAAGCATTCCAGTTATTGGGGGGGGGGGGCAACCAGAGCAAATGATCAGAGACATAATAGCCCCACTGAAATACATATGCATGCTCCTTTCCCAATGTGAATCGTTTGTGTATATTAAAGTAGGTACTTAGTACACAAAGAAAAGAAAGGAGGAAGGAAAGAGAGAGGGAGAGAGGGAAGGAGGGAGAGAGAGAGAGAGAGAGAGAGAGAGAGAGAGAGAGAGAGA
>NW_027185791.1:18098564-18130559 GCF_028583685.1 Petaurus breviceps papuanus | reverse complement strand
AGGAAGGAAGGAAGGAAGGAAGGAAGGAAGGAAGGAAGGAAGGAAGGAAGGAAGGAAGGAAGGAAGGAAGGAAGGAAGGAAGGGAAAGAGAAAGAGAAAGAAAGAAAGAAAGAAAGAAAGAAAGAAAGAAAGAAAGAAAGAAAGAAAGAAAGAAAGAAAGAAAGAAAGAAAGAAAGAAAGAAAGAAAGAAAGAAAGAAAGAAAGAAAGAGAGAGAGAGAGAGAGAAAGAGAAAGAGAGGAAGAGAGGAAGAGAGAAAGAAAGGAAGAAAGGAAGAGGAAGAGAGGGAGGGAGAGGAGTGAAGTAAAGGAAGGAAGAAAAGAAGGAAGGAAACTTAAGGAAAGAAAGGAAAAAAGGATAGAAAATGCTCAGAGCTAAGAGTATCTTATTTATGGAATAGTAAGGAGACTAGTGTTACTGGACTGAAGAGTGTGGGGGGTGGGGGAATTGAGGGGATTGGGAAAGATGCAATAAAACTGGAGTGATTTATTTCATCTCCTTATTTTCAATAGTAATTTTCTCTATAGATCTTGAAAATGACGACCTCTGTGGCTCAGGGTGCCATATCTCTGAGTCTTCAAGCCAGGAATATTTAGGCCCGTCTTATAAGGGATCAGGTTGTAATTTTTGAAATGCAATTCCCAGAAACCTGTATTCACTGAGTACAAAGACAACTTTGTTTCTAGTCTAGCAAATTATGGAAGGAAGACATCATTCTTTTCACAACCTGGGGCTGGTTGTTCAATGCAGTAATATGTTAGAAAAAGGGAATTAAAACTTCATCAGCATCTTCTGTAGTAACAGCTGGTGAATCACAGGTGCCGGCAAGGAAAGCTTCCAGTCCCACTTAAACATATAAGGCAGTTCTTTATTATTTTAACCCCCACATTTAGAGAGTACTTAATTTACTCTGATTTGAAACATTCTTTATGGACAAGGTGCTATGTAAACAGAGTTCCAGAAGAAAGTCAAGCCAAACTAATATTTTATTTGCAAACAGGGTGGTTAAAGAAAAACAAATGACTTCAGCATTTTCTTCCAGTGATCTTACCACTCAGATGCTGTAAAAGGGTGTGTGTGTGTGTGTGTACACACAAATAACACACTTTTATCAGATCAGTTACAAATTGCCATGTCACTGGAGGAGGGAAAGCATCTTAAAATCTAAGCTAATGTGAATATTTTTGCCTGTGAGAGAAGGAATAAATTGAATACCAAAAGACTTTAAACATTTGCCAACCAAGTATACGTGGATATATAGGACAATTAGTCAATATGCATTTATTAAACATCTAACATTTGTCAGACGGTGTGGCATTTTCTGGGGATACAAAGACAGGCAGAAGACAATTCCTACCTTCAAGGAGCTAACAGTCTAATGAGGGAGACAAAATGTATATAACTAGATACAAACAATGGGAGAAATAGGAAATAACCACCAAGAGGTGAAAGGGAATCGAATGAAGGATACAAGCAGCAGTGCCAGGCTCAGCGGAAAAGGTGCCAATTCCATGACAGAAGAAAACTCATTAAAAACAGGTTAGGTATATCAAATTGTTTGCTTTCTCGGGGAGGGGAGAGAAGAGGAAGGGGATTTGGAATTTCAAGTTTTAAAAAACAAATGTTGACATTTTTTTGTTTACTTGTAATTGAAAAAAAATGAAATGTGAAAAAACATGAGGTTCTGCACTAATGTACAGCACATAAAATACTTCATGGGTAACAGGCTGTTGTGAAGACCTAATGAGATAATCGTTGTGAAGGGCAATGCCTGGCATCCAGTAAGCACTGCCTATGTGTGAGCTGTTATTATGGATACCGAATTCAGCTTCACAGCCCATAGCAGAAGAAGAATCAGACCAGCAGACCCTAGGGAGCCTTACTTATACTGCAGTGATTTTAACTTCCTGATGGCCAGTGCTCATTAAGCCCTTCCTGCACCTCTTCCCCTCCAAGCTCTCTGAAAGACTTTGAACATATTCAAGGAATTGACCCAGTCCTTGATCTTCAGTTGCCCCTGGATCAGTCAAGTTCTGGATCCCTTTACTGAAACGTGTCCAGACCTGAAGGAGTCTAAGCCTTACACCAAGGCTTCAACGATTTGGAGATTCTATCTAAATCACCCCACCATTGGATGGGACTGTGAATGGGCAGTAGGGATTCAGAGGAATGCCGTAGAGCTGTGTCCCTAGCTGGCTAGTCTAAAAGAAAGATTGAATAAATGGAGATCAAAGTGGAAAGGTCAGGATACTCTCTATATAGTCAACTTGTTTTGGTGCATATGTGTATTTTTAAAACTTTATTTTAATTTTTAAAATTCTGGGATGAACACCAAATAAAATAAGCATTTCTGAATGCATTATAGAAGAGGAGAGGATTGTACACGAAGCTGCTAATCTCTTATAAAGAGCTTGCTCATCTTTTTAAGTATGTAATAAATTTAACATGTAACTTTCAAAGCTGTCTTGCTTTTGCACAGTTCCTTTTGGCCTTCCTTCTCTTCTCTTCTCATGTTTTTTGTTTTGTTTTGTTTTTGGAGGGCAATTGGAGTTTAGTGACTTGCCCAAGGTCACACAGCTAGTGGTTTTGGGTGTTAAGTGTCTGAGGCTGGGTTTGAACTCAGGTCCTCCTAACTTCAGGACTGGTGCTCTATTCACTGCGCCACCTAGCCACCATGTTCTCTTCTCTTTTGGGTGACTAAGGGGTATGGAGAAGGGAACTTATTCCTAAACTCTTCTCCATCTCTCACCTCCCCCTCACTGAAAATAAAACAAAACACAACAAAATTGTATAGTTAAACAAAACAAATTCCTACATTAACCATGTCCAAAAATGTATGTCTTTTTTATGTGTCTGTCACCTCTCTCTCCAGAGGTGGGTAGCATGCTTCATCATTAAATCTCTGCAATTGTGTTGGTCATTGCGCGGATCAGAGTTCTTAAGTCTTTCAAAGTTTCTGTCTTTATAATGTTATTATAGTACAATATTATTCCTTTACATTCACATACTGTAATTTGTTCAGCCACTCTCCAATTGAAAGGCATTCCTTTAGTTTTCAGTTCTTTAACAAAACAAAAAATAATTTTGTACATGAGCCCTTTTTCTTTTTTTTTTTTTTAAATCTCCTTGGGGTACATGGCAAGCAGTGGTATCTTAGGTCAAACAGTATGCACAGTTACATAAAATTTGGGGGCATTGTTCCAAATTGTTTTCCTAAACAACTTGACCAATTCACAGCTCTGCCAACAGTGGGCTAATGTGCCTGTTTTCCCACAGCCTTTCCAACAATTGTCATTTTTCTTTTTGTCATGTTTTCCTATCTGATGGGCTTGAGGCAGAACCTCAGAATTACTTTAATTTGCATTTCTCTTATTATTAGTGATTTGGAGCACCTTTTCACATTGTTTCTGATAGTTTGTATTTATTTCTCAGAACACTGCTATTTCCTATCTTTTGGCCATTTTTCTATTAGGAAATAGTTTTTGAAGCAAATTTTAATCAATTCTTCATACATTTTGGAAATAAGACTTTTATCTGAGAAACTTGTCATTTCCCAGTTAACTGTTCCCCTTCTAATTTTGAATGCATTGGTTTTATTCATACAAAACTTAAAAAAAAATAATGTAGTCAAAATTGTACATTTTATCTTCTGTGATCCTCTTTCTCCCTTGCCTATAAAGTGATTTTCTTAAAGTGAAAGTGACCAAGTCATTTTCCTAATCAATAAGTACTAATGGTTTTCTATTACCTGTATGTTCAAATATAAATTCTTCTGTTTGGCATTTAAAGCTTTCTCACAACTTGGCCCCCTTCCTACCTTTCCAGTCTTCTTACCCGTTTCTCCTTTCTATCCATTCTACAACCTATCCATACTGGCCCAGTTGCTATTCCATTCATATAAGGCTTTATCTCCTGTCTCCATGCCTTTGCACTGACTCACTGTTTCCCATCCCATAATGTACTTCCTTCTTACTTCCATCTCTTGGAATCTCTAATTTCCTCCAAGACTCAGCTCAAGCCACCATCTTCTACATAAAAACTTTTTTGCTCTCTCTAGTTGCTAGTCTTCACACCACCATCACCACCACAAAAAATACCTTATACTTACTCTATATAAGTATAGTGTTTTTATGTGTCATCTACTCCTTTACAATGCAAACTCCTTGAGATCAGGGATTATTTCATTTCTGAGGTTTTTGTTGTTTTTATTTTATCCCTAACACTTAGCATAGTGCCTGACACATAGCAGACATTTAATAAGTGCCTATTGATTGATTCATTGACTGATAAACATTTTTTTGATGTAGTATTTGAACTCAGGTCTTCCTGACTCCAGATCAAACACTCTATCCATCTATCTATGCTACTACTGATGAAAATGTTAAAACTGAGCTATAAACATATGCATAACAGTAAAAAAAAAAAAGGGGGGGTAGGTCATGTAGTGAAAGTAAGCAAAAGTGGACAGCCTGAATGCTGCATGGGTGCCCACAAAATATGAAGGGACAGTGAAGGCCTCTGTCACAGTGGAGGATTTATGGAAGGGCATGGACAAGATTATCATGTGATAAAAAGATCTAGAAGGTTTGCGGTCTGCCTCAGTGAAGAAATAGCCACAACAATAGCACCACAGAGCAATCAAACTGTGGAAATCGGTACTACAATTGTAGATGACCTAAGGTCAAAAGAATGAAAAAATAAGGGGAAAAAAAGTGAAGTATCTCATTGAAAAAATAACTGACCTTGAAAATAAACTTAGGAGAGATAATTTAAGAATAATTGGACTACCTGAGAGCCAAGATTAAAAAAAAGAGCCTGGAAATCATATTTCAAGGAAAATTATCCCAATATCTTAAACCCATAGGGTATAATAGAAATTGAAATAATCCATCAATCACCTCCTAAAAGAGATCCCAAAATGAAAACTTCCAGACACATTATACCCAAATTCCAGAGCAACCAAGTCAAAGAGAAGATGTTACAAGTATCCAGAAAAAAAATTAATTAAAATATCACAGAACCACCGTCAGGATTGAGCAGATTCCCTGTTAAAGGAATGGAAGGCTTGGATTATGATATTCCAGAAGGCAAAGGAGCTAGGATTACAACCAAAAATAACCTATCCAGCAAAACTGAGAATAATCCTTCAGGGGGAAAGTGGATATTTAATGAAATAGAGGACTTTTAAGTATTCCTGATGAAAAGATCAGAGCTGAATAGAAAATTGGCATTCAAATACAAGATTCAAGAGATGCAAAAGAAGATAAAGGTGGAAATGTAATCACAAGAAACTCAATAAACTGTTTGCATTCCAATAATGGGAAGATGATGCAGGAACTTTATCATTAAGGCAGTTGGAAGGATTCTACATAGACAGAGGGTATGGGTGTGAATCACTTATGTAGAGGTGAGAAAAAGGGATACACTAGGAGAAGGGGGAAGGGAAAGGCAAAATAGAGGGAAATTTTCACATAAAAGAGGCATGCAACAAAAAGCTTTTGTAGGGGAGGGAGAAATGGGAGGGATGAAGTGACAGGCTATGCTTGAACCTTACTCTCCTAGAAATTGGTTCAAAGAGAGAAGAATACACACATACACACACACAGAGTTGAATATAGAAATGATCTTACCCAAGAGGGACATGGGAAGGAAAGAAGATAAGAGATATGTGGATGTGGGGGGTGATAGAAGAGAGGATAGATTAAAGGAAATAGTGGTTAGAAGCAAAACAGACTTTTGAGGATAGACAGGATAAAAAGAGAGAAGGATAAACAGAAGAAAACAAGATGGAGGGAAATACATCATTAGTAATATGTGAATGGGAATGGGGATGGGAATGGGATGAGCTCACCAATAAAATGGAACCGGAGTGTGCGTAAATGTTAAATGTTAAAATGGAAGTAGTAGAGTGTTAGAAACCAGAATCCAGCAATATGTTCTTTATAAGAGACTTACATGAAACAGAAACTGGGGAGGGGGAAGGGAAAGAGAGCTAAAATTAAGGGCTAAAGCATTATTTATTGTGCTTCTGTTGGATTAAAAAAACAACCCAGAGATAACAATCATGATCTCAGACAAAGCGAAAGTAAAAAAGAGACCTAATTAAAAGAGATAAGGAGGAAAACTCCATTTCACTAAAAGGTATCAAGACAACGAAGCAGTATCTAAAATTGTTGCAAGTTTCTCTGTAAAAGTCTCATTCCCCATTTGATAAATGATCAAAAGATATGAATAGGTAATTTTCAGAAAAAGAAATAAAAAATATCTATAGTCATATGAAAAAATGCTCTAAACCACTATTGATTAGAGAAATTAGAAAACAACTCTGAGGTACCACCTCACACCTCTCAGAAATGACAAAAGCTGGAAAGAATGAGGGAAAATATGTATACTAATAAACTGTTGGTAGAGTGAAAAATTGGTACAAACATTCTAAAAAACCATTTGGGACTGTGCCCAAAGGGCTATAAAACTATGCATACCCTTTGATCTAGCAATATCGCTTACAATAGCCCATATTCCAAAGAGATCAAGGAAAAAGGGAAAGGACCTGTATGTACAAAAATATTTATAGCAGCTCTTCTTGTAGTGGCAAAGAATTGGAAGTTAAGGAGAGTCTGAGCAAGCTGTGGCATATGATTATGATAGACAGCTGTTGTGCTATTAAGAAATGACAGGGGAGTCTAGGTGGTGCAGTGAATAGAGCACTGGCCCTGGAGTCAAGAGGACCCGAGTTCAAATCCGTCCTCAGACACACAAACCCCGCCCCCCCACGCGCAAAAACCACACCTAGCCATGTGACCTTGGGCAAGTCACTTAACCCCAATTGCCCTCCAAAAAGCAAAAATAAAATGACAAGGGATGGGGGAAAGTTCAGAAAAAAAAACATGGCAGGACCTATGTGAATTGATGCAGAGTAAAGGGAGAAGACCCAAGAGATCATTGTGCTCAGTAACTACAGTGTTAATCAACTGTGAAAGACTAGTCTAATCTGATCAATACAATCATCCAAGAAAAAATACCATTTATCTCCAGAGACAGAACTAATGAATTCTGAGTGAAATCTGAAGTATAATTGTCTTGCTTTCTTGATTTTTTATATGACTGATTGAATATATGTGTGTGAGTGTATTGCATGATTTTCATGTATAATTAATATCATTTGTCTTCTCAGTGGGTGGGAGGAATGGGGGAGAAATTGGAACTCAAAATTTGAAAAGAGAAAAGATAAAATAAATAATAAGTTTATTTGGGAAAAAAAAATTTAAATATATTTGTAATAAGCAAAGCACTTTAAAGAGAGAGCGAGATTGGCTGCTCATGCTTTTTCTTCCTTTCCTAGCTCTGACCTCGATTTTTAATTCAAACCTCGGTTCTGCACAGTTTCCTGACTTTTCATTCAAAGTGATATTTCCTATAGAAGCTATTTTTCTTCTATGCTAAGACAGAGAACTAAAAGTGCCAGGCTTACACTAAATCTAGTTCACATTTCTATAGAAATTTAAGGCTGCCAAGGAGGAAGGGGAATAAGCATTTATTAAGTCAGGCACTATGCTGAGCACTCTAAAAATATTATTTTATCTTCATAACACCCTGTGAAGCAGGTGCTCTAATCTCCACTTTATAGCTGAGGAAGAAACTGAGGCAGACATTCAAGTGTTTATCCAGGGTCACAGCATCTAAGGCTGGATTTGAACTCGGGTCTTTCTGAAACCAGGACCAGCACTCCATCCACTGCACCCCCTAGTGGCCTGTAAGCACTTTTTTTTAAATGCTCTTCAGATACAGGCTATCTGTTACCACCCTCATTTTATTTTTTAATTTTAATTTATATATTATGCTTTTTGGAGGGCAGTTGGGGTTAAGGGACTTGCCCAAGGCCACACGGCTAGTTTTGTGTGTGTGTGTGTGTGTGTGTGTGTGTGTGTGTGTTTTAAATGTCTGAGGCTGGATTTGAATTCAGGTCCTCCTGACTCCAGGGCTGATGCTCTATTCACTGCACCACCTAGCTGTCCCTACCACCCTCATTTTAACAGATAAAGAAACTGACATGTAGAATAGTAAGGTGATTCATCTGAGACAACAGAAGGCTAATAAGCACCACAGAAAGAATTCGAACTCAGCTGTTACAGCTGCAAGTCTAGTAGTCCTTCCATGATACCATGTCTTTAAAGTAGATGCTGTTTGATAGTGGTTACTGGTCTTTCCCCACATGCAGCTTTGTTTTTCTAAGTGTCTGTGCAACGTCCCTGTCCCTATCCTCCTTCCACAAAGAAAATCCATGCACACTCACATAAATACGTTTTGTGATGTTGGTCCAGAAATCCTTGACTAGTTGAGGGTTTGGCCAGATACCCAGAATGCTGGTTGCTGACTCCAACAATGAGAACCTTTTGCGTCTGTTAAGCACAAGCTGGAACTCCCCGGAGAGGACACGCTTTCAAGATTCCTGCTTTAACAGGACAGAAAATGAGCCTTGTGCTCACTTGGCACTTTAGTCCTTGGCCCCTTCCCAGAGTCAGCAAGCGAGAAAGGCGTGGAGACAAACAGCCACATGTTTGTCATAGTTTGCTGGGTGTCTCAGAAAAATAGAGCCCGCTTTTGCTCAGCAGATGGAAATGATCATCTTCAGATGAGGTGGAGGGGAAAACGGTTTTGAATGCGTTTTTTTGTTGTTGTTTTTGCTTTTTATTGTTGTTGTTTAAATACAAAGATCTGCCGAAACACCAGCACAGCCTTGCTTTCCGAGACCTTGATTTTAAGATATACGGAAAATAGAATTTTATGGAGGTTTTTATGAGAACCTGAGAAGTGTGATTGTAGAATTGATTTTCCTAGGGATTTGACTGAAAGGCATTCTATGCCCCCACAAAGATCAAGATTACAGACCACTCAAAATCACTACACAGAAAAGAAATTTTATACTTCCAAACTGAACTTAATTGTACAAGCTTTACTCTGATCTCTTGGGCTTTGTCTACACATGTCAAGAGAAGTGGGGAATGAAGGCAATCGTTCAGATATCTCAAGTGCCCCTAAAACTTCCCAAAGAAAATCTCTAGAGAGCTAATTGCCTCAAATCTTCCCTTCATTTTGCACGTGTGAATTTCGTTAGGCACAAAGTAAGTACTCAATAAATATTTACTGGATAATTGGTTTTTGTTGGAATTGAGCACTTAGACTCTCAAATACATTAGCTGATTAGATTGTATTTATTCCAGACAGCAAGAGTTCTTTGATTTGAAGGATGCTCAGGTTTCTACTGGGTCTAAATCTATTATCTTTATCTAAAGAGAAGCAAAATTTCTTATCAACTCATTCAATATCTATTAAACACTTAGCACATGCTACTTATCAGTTAAATTTGTTATCTGAAGCAACTCCTTTGAAGGAGAATGACCTTAAACATTATTGTACTTCTTTTAGAAATCTCAAGTTAATTTTCTATAGTGAAGCTCAGCACAATGCAAACTATCAAAACATAAACAGCTGAGGTTACAAAGGGCAAATTTGTGGTCCCAGCTTGTGTAAAGTCTAGCCAGGATTTAGAATCAGCCACCCATCCCCACCACTACCATGCTATGCTCCCAGCCTTCCTATTACCCTGTGACAAAAGAGGAGTTGGACTTGTCTATTTGCCCTCCTTTTATCTTCTTTCATAGAAATCAGTACACATGGAAAACTGAGCAAGGTAGCTCATAGTTTCTGTGATCAGCGCAATCATAAGAGGTCGCGTGGCTTGGCAGGTAGATCCTTGAAGTTGAGATAGGAAGACCTTGGTTCATATCTTGCCTTAATCACTAACTAGTGGCATAACCCTTTACAAGTCAATTAACTCCCTGAACCTCAATTTTCCTATCTGTAAAATGAAGATAATAATAGTTCCTTAGAATAGTTGTGAGGATCAAATGGGATAATATAAGTCCTTTGCAAAGCTTAAAGAATTAGATAAATGTAAACTATGATGATGATGATGGTGATGATGATGACGATGGTGATGGTGATGGTGATGGTGATGGTGATGGTGATGTGAGGAGATTTATCAGGGACAGGAGATCTATATTCACAAATGGATCCTGTCTGCATTGCCTCAGTCTTTGATTCAACAACCCTCAATCTTTGCAAGCACCAGAGCTGGGCTGGCTGGCTGTCATTACTGAGCAGCATGCCTCCCTTCTATTTTACTCCATGTTACCCCTATCTATCCTGACCCCAATTTAGAAGAATTCTCCTTTGTTCTACCTAGACACAGTTGAAGTTCTCTTAAAAGAAGTTCTATTAATAAAAACATAAATAGACTAGAACAAATTTGTGGTCCCACTTTAACTAAAGTCTAACACACAATTTATATTCTCTGGCACAGGGGACTCAGTCCTTAGTTCTTTCCCTTCACCTTTGTTGTTGTATTATTTATTAGTTTTTCAATCGTGTCCAACTCTTCAAGACCCTATTTGGGGCTATCTTAGCAAAGATACTGGAGTGGTTTGCCATTCCCTTCTCCAGTTCATTTGACAGATGGGGAAACTGAGGCAGACAGGTGAAGTGACTGGCCCAGGATCACACATCTAGTAAGTGTCTGAGGCCAGATTTGAACTCAGGAAAGTGAGTCTTCCTGATTCCAAGCTCAGTGTATCACTTAACTGCCCATTCCTTCACCTTAGCCCCATATTTTTGATAGGATGCTCTAAACCAGGGGCAGGGAACTTGCAGCCTCCAGACCACATGTGGCCCTCTAGGTCCTAGGTGACTGAATCCAAACTTCACAGAACAAATCTCCTTAATAAAAGGATTTGTTCTGTGAAGTTAGGATTTAAAGGGCCACACTTGAGAACCTAGAGAGTCACATGCAGCCTCAAGACCATAGGTTCCCCACCCCTGTGGTCTGAACCCTCTTGGAAAAGGCTTACTTGTAGTTAAACCAAGCATCTTGATGCCACAATTGTCCCTGTATATGAGGGGATGATTCAAACAGGAGAGAGCTTGGGTCTTCCCAGGTGACTCTGACACCATGCCCCTTGTGCTCCCCACCATTATTCCAGTCTGCTTTTCAAATTCTCTGCCGGACATCATCTCTTAGGTGTCTTAAGGGAACCTCAGGCTCTGTCCAAAATAGAGCCTCTCCTCTTCCCAACAAAAGTATGCTCCCTCCTCCCCCATATGTGACCTATTGCCATTAGTAATGCCACAAGCCTCCAACGTACTCAGACTGGAAATTGCCTCAACCCTACAACCAGTTCCTCTGCCTGATCCTGCTGATTCTAACTCTGTGGTACCTTGAAGATTCATTTCTTCTTCACTTGACATCACTAACGAGGATTGCCTTCTCCTTGACTCTCATCTGGACTACTACAGGAGGCATTCTAACTGGTTTCCTTGCCCCCAATTTCTCCTCTCTTTGATCCATCCCTCGCATACTTGCCAAAATAATCTTCCTGATACACTGTTCTGATCATGGCACCCCATCCCTCACTGAGACCTTCAGATCCTCCTAGAGGACAAATCCCCTACAAGACAGACACGCCTCAAACTCTCCACAGTCCAGCTCCAACCTACATTTCCAAACACATCTCACAATGCTATCCTCCATGTACCCTATGTTCCGATCAAACTGCACTACTAGCTGTTCAATGATCTCATCTGGCCTTTGGCATCTGTGTACAAACTGTTTCACGGATGCTCCAGCCTCCACGTTTCTCTTCCCTTTCTATTCTCCATACATCTTTTACTTGTTAACCATCTCGCTATCCTGGAAAAACTCCTTCCTTGGAGACCTGTTAACCTTGTTGCCAAGTGCCCCTCTTGGACCACTATTTCAGAAAATCCCAGACTACTGTGCTTTATTTCTCCCTCTGTTCTCCTCCTTCCCTAGCCTTTATTCCTCTCACCAATTCTTTAATTGTGAACCACAATCAAATCAACTCTTCCATTGTTCCTGGGTAGAGTATTTCACTGCTCTATGACTCCATTCATTATCCCTGTACCTTTCCTTATCAAAAGTGTTCCTTGCTGGCCACCATTTTTCTTTATGTTGGGGCTCAAAACCTAGTTTCCCCACCTCTCCAGACTTCTTATGCCTTACTCCTTGCCCCATCCTCTTCGATCCAGTGAAACTGGCCTCCTTGCTGGTCCACAAAATAAGACACCCCATCTCTCACCTTTAGGTATTTTCTCTGGCTGTCCTCCAACCTGGAATGTTCTCCCTCCTCATCTGTGCCTCCTGGCTTCCTTCAAGTACCAAATAAAACCCCACCTTCTACGGGAAGCCTGTCCCAACCCCACACAATTCTAGTGCTTTCCCTCTCTGTTAATTATTTACTAATTATCTTATGTGTAATTTGTTCATACATATTGGCTTGCTTGTCTTTTCCATTAGGGGTAAAGAACCTGAGGCCTCAAGGTCACAAGTGACACTCTTGGTCCTCGAGTGTGGCCCTTTGACTGAATCCAAGCTTCACAGAATAAATCCTCTTAACAAAAGTATTTGTTTTGTAAAACTTAGACTCCATCGGAAGGCCACACCTGAGGACCTCGAAGTTGCAGGTTTCTCATCCCTGGTAGAGGGTGAGCTCCTTGAGGGCAGGAGCTATCTTTTGCCTCTTTTTATGTCCCCAGTAAATAACACTATGATTAACACGTGGTAAGTACTTAATAAATACCTAATGACTAACTGAACGTGTTAATAACTCCTTTAAGATGGTTGGTTGTTGTCCTTTGTTCTCAAACAGGACCAAAATGATGTCACTATGCTAGAGTCAAGTTTCAGTGTGTCCGATTGGCTGATCAAAGCAAAATGAGCTCAGAAAGCTCTACTACAGTCTGGAGACAAATGGTTCATGTGAACATTTGGGGGGGGGGGTCTCTAAATTTGAGCATCCTGCATTTCCTTTGAGTTGTTTCAATTCTGCTCTGCTCATAGAGCATGGCACCTTCTCTGATGTGGGTACACTATGCTGAGAGGTCCTGTGCCAGTGTCTCCCATGTCATCCCATCAACTCCAAAGTTCTTAGTATCCTTGTATCACTTCTTCTGACCACCATGTGAATGCTTAACCTATGTAAGTCCTCCATAAAATAGTCTTTTTGGCAAGCATATGTTTGGCATTTGAACAACATGGTGTTGTGCTAACAATCACTATAAACAGGCCATCATAGTGTTCATTCAAAAAATAGAATAGACTCTCCATATAGAAGACAAAAGCAAAACATTTATTCGGATAACAGAAAATTGAATCCCCAAACCAGTAAGCCAATTCCATCATAGTAGCAAAGAAGTTAATAAGCTACAACAGCACAAACACAGTGTCCTTTAGCCTTCTCACAAACCAACACAAGACCAATATTTACTTACAAGACTTTCCTCTCCTCCCATCTGTCTACCTGCTCTCATTCCCAGCTTCCTGTGGGCTCTGCTCTACCCATCCGCAAACTCCTCCTACCACAGGCTCTATGTGATTGCATTCAACCTACGAAGGGTCAGGGTATATCTTCAAAGCAGTGTAGTCTTCAAATTCCTATTACCATTACATGTGGCCTGCCCATCTCCATTAAAATATAAGCATCTTGAATACTTGAGACTATGTGCATATGTATGTGTGTATATATATAAATATATATGTGTGTGCACATATGTGTGTATGTATATATACATATATGTATGTATGCATTTGCATTTGCTTGCCCTGTGTTTAAGACACAGTAAATGCTTAATAAATACTTCATTCATCCATAGTAATGTTGATGCTATCAGCAGTTATTAACATATTCAAAACAATGCTTGGCAAATCACATATGAAGCAGCTTCAAAAGGTTCGACTTGCAGATGATATAGTGGAATGGATAAACGCCTATTTGTCTGGATATTTTTGTGATGAATTGATTGACAAATAAAAATCTTCCTCTTTTGAATTGTAAGTGGCAAAAGCAACTGTTGTGCATATTGTTAAAACTGACACTAGGGAAATTTGTTACTCGGAAAACCTGCTGAAGTCAAAATAGAACTTTAGTAGGATTAGTGGATTTTTAAAGGAAAATGGCAGTGAATGAGAAGCAGATTGGGATTTGCATGATCAGAGTTCAGTTGAGGAGAGGATGAAATACAGGTCTTTAAGTATTAATTTAAAATGTTCAGATACTGTAGCTTAAACAGATCACATGCTTCACAGATAATCACTGGTGTTAGAAAATATGAGGGAAAGACTTCATACCTACAGTTCTGCAGAGAAGCAGTCAATTTTATGAAGACCAATTCCTTAAAAGGAAGGGTGTTTTGCAAAATTGGGTGACAAAATAGGAAGAGAATGTGACATTTCAATATTAACGAGAATAGTGCTGGCTTTCTTATCCCAAAGTACTTCAATGCCACTTGATCTAAAAGAATAAACATTTTATTAGTGATGATAATAAAGATGAAGGAAATTTATTTCCTAAATAAAATTTCCTTCCAAAATATGTATTCAGTGGCTTTTTTAAAAAAAATCTAGCACTTTAAATCAATGTAAATTCCTCTATTTCACGTTCTGATTCAGACAAATAAAGTGGAGTTCTTTAAAAAATTAGAGGATTAGATAACAAATTTATAAAATAACATGTTTATATTTTCAATAGAAAAACCAAACAATCTGAAAATGAAATAGAAAGAAGTAAAGATCTGCTCTTCAATCACTTGATTGATTTATAAAATAAAATCCAATTTTATTTTAGTGATCTAGATATTTTTAAATATAATTAGCCTATTAGTCATGGATAAAGATGGTACATCTGGTCTTATTCCAATTGAACAAGAATGATTAATATACTTGTCTTGCAACAGATAGTACATTGAAACAGATATTGGAACCTGAAAATCTTAAATCAGTTTAGGCTATAGGCAAATAAAGAAGTTGCATTGTTTACCACACAAAACGATACAAATTTTTTCACTGTTCATAGACTCTTATCTGTGTGAAATGAGGTTCTGTTGTAATTGTGATAAAAACATAATAAAACAATATGAAAATATTTAGATCAATTGGTAATTTAAAAAGAATTACAAATAGCAAAATATTATCAATAGTAACACTTTTTAAGAAAACATGCACTGAAAAACAATCCCATTCTGTACATGAATAAAATGTTATAATATGAAAATTATATGTTGTTGTTGAGTTGTGTCCAACTCTTCATGACCCCATTTGGGGTTTTCTTGGCAAAGATACTGGAATGGCTTGCCATTTCCTTCTCCAGCTCATTTACACATGAGGAACTGAGGCAAACAGGGTCAAGTGAGTCATACAGCTAGTAAGTATCTGAGGCTAGATTTGAACTCAGTAAGATGAGTCTTCCTGACTCCAGGCCTAGTTCTATCCACTATGCCACCTAGGTGCCTGAAAATTATATATGATATGGTAAATGAAAATATATGTGTTATATTGTTTTCTTTTCTTTTTTGCTTTGTGGAGGGCAATTGGGGTTAAGTGACTTGCCCAAGGTCACATGGCTAGTTTTTGTGTCAAGTGTCTGAGGCCAGATTTGAACTCAGGTCCTCCTGACTCCAGGGTCAGTGCTCTATTCACTGAGCCACCTAGCCACCCTGTGATATATTATTTTCTTGTATGTTTAAGATTTATTTGGGTATTGTAATAGTTAAGTAAATTCTTTTTAAAATTTAATTTTTTTAATGTTTATTTTCTCTCAATTACACATAAACAAAAAATTTTAAACATTTCTTAAAAATTGTTTTGAGTTCCAAATTCTTTCCCTTATTCCCTCTCCTCCCCCATTCTTTAAATAAATCCTTAATTTCACTTAAAATACAAGCTAGGAAAGTTATTTCTGTAGATGTTTTGTGAAAAATCAAGAAGAAGGTAACTTTTTTGGTAATAAAAAAAGGGAAATATTACTACATAAAGTCTGAAACCACTGCATTGGGGAGTGTCTGTCCACCTTATCCACACCCCTAGCCCCCAGCCCCATCATTTTGATAGGCCAGTCCTTTTAAAGTCCATGGTCAGTGTCTGTGAAGCACTATGCAGTAACAGCCTGTCAACTGTCACTTTGCAGCATGCATGTTTCATTCGCAAATGACCCCAGTAACCCAAACAAGAAAGTAGAAAACTCACAAAGAATGACTATGACCATCTGGAATGCATAAGAAAGGAAGATCTGCAGTACATTACATGGTCTGAAAAGTGGATCGTTGAATTCCAGAGAACTAAGATAGACTTCAAAGTCTGGCTGTACATCAGTGAAACTCATGATCAGCTCAGATATTTAAAGTGGGTGTAGATGAATGAATTTATTGCCATTTTTATCTCTAGTGCTCATAAGGGGAAATGAGGCCATGGTCAGGTTGTCCCTTCATTTCTCTCTGGATTTTTTTCCCTTAGATTTTTTTTTGTTCTTAAATTCTCATTTTGCAATTTGGAAGAGTAAGCAGTGGGGAGGAGGGGGTCATTGGACATAAAGTTATGCACTTTATGATTCTTCTACAAGATAGCCATATTGCCCAAATGACTTAATTTCTGTAGATGCCAGTGGCTCCAGGAAGTATTAAATATTCATAGTAACATAATGTTAGAGCTAGATAGGACATTAGCCATCCACTAGAGCTACCTAGAGGACAGCTAGGTGGTGCTGGGCCTGGAGTCAGAAAGACCTGAATTCAAATTTATTCTCAGACACTTACTATCTGTGTGATCTTGGGCAAGTCACTTAGCTTCTACCTCACTTTTAATTGTAAAATGAAGACCATAGTAGTACATATGCCCCAGGGTTGTTGTGAGGATCAAATGAGATAATATTTTAAAAGCACTTAGCACTGTGCTTGGAATGCAAGAGATACTTAATTAATAATAAATGATAACAGGTACTTAATAAATGATGGTTTCTTCCTTCCTTCAGAGCCAGGATTTGAAACCAGTTCCTTTGTCTATAATTCCAGTACTTTTCCCAATGGACCATTCTCCATCCAAGTGTTATCCATTAACAGCATACCAGTTTTCAAGGGTCATTGTTTACAGTACCTTCTCTGTGAAGGTTGAATGCTTACCTCTGCTGGAAATGTTCTCTCTCACTTAATCTCATAACCCTATCATATTCTGTTCTATACCAATTTATGTATATCCCATCACTGGTGCTAGATTGCAAGCTCCTTGAGGGCACAAGTGATGATTTATCTCTGTGTCTTCCCCCAGAATCTAGTATATAGTTAGGACACTGTATAAAATGGAAGCTTCGTGAATGGCTGCTGACTGAGTGATCCTTCAATAATAATGCAGTCATTGTTTTTCTAGAGTAGTCTAGGCCAAAGCTGTCAGTGAGTAAGTTGGGACACAGAATTCTTAGAGCTCATCTGTTTGAAGACACAAGACCCTCAGATTCCATGTCTAATTTTGGATCTGAGTCATCTTCACTATTGTTTTCCCGAGCCTAATTACTAGCATTTGGTTATGAAATGCTGGATATAAGAAGTGGTTTTTGTACAGACTTCATATTCTTCAAGGTACTTTATGGAAACAATCTCTAAGATGAAGAGAATACCTCTACTTCAGACTTAGAAGGTCTGAAATCTTCTTGGGAAGCAAATCCCTTTTATCTTGGCAATGTTACTTATATTCCTTTTTTGTATAAGTTTATCTTAACATTCAAAAGAACCTCATAAAAATGGAAAGTAATGTCCAAACTGCTCAGTCCTGATCTCTCTCAATGCTAGCACCTTTGCTCTAAGATCATGGATCCCTAATCTATCCTGTCTATGGCTTCCTTGTATTACTGTTTGCAGTTAGATCATCAGCTTCTTGAGAACAGAAACGGGCTGGTTGGTTAAGGGGGCTTTGCCTCTCTTTGTCTCTCCGCATGTATCACAGCGCCTGGCTTGTGTTTTTGTTGTTGTTGCAATTGTATCTGACTCTCCTTGACCCTCTTTAGGGTGTCCTTGGCCAAGATATTAGAGTGGTTTGCCATTTCCTTCTCAGTTTATTTTACAGATGAAGAAACTGAGGCAAACAGGGTGAAGTGACTTGCCCAGGGTCACAAAGGTAGAGTGTGTCTGAGGCCAGATTGGAGCTCAGGTTTTCCTGACTCCAGGCCCAGCACTCTTTCCAGTGAGCCATTTAGTTGTCTGTCTGGCACATGGGAAGGACTTAAGGAATGTTTGTGGATGACTGACTCAATTCTCATGAGCTTTGGAGGCAACTCCGAAGATTGTGAATGCATCTATGTAAGCTATGAAAGAGACGTTCTCTGATGCTTTTTGAACAGACAGAGCAGAGCAGTATATCTTCACAAAGATAAGGAAATGAAAAATGTGTACTAGCATGCAATGTTACCTTTGCAGGGATAATATTAACTTCTTTCTTAAACATGATGTAAACACAGGGCTTTCAGGATGAGCCTAATTAAGTATATACCGTAATCACAAATCATCAGCTATAAGGAGAGTCTAGGTCAATCCCTCATATAAAATTATCAAAGTGTGGAGAAATGGAAACAGAACGATGAAGTGACCTGCCCAATGCAACATTGAATGTTGCTGTGAAACGTGCGGGATCTATGCTCTCCTCCCTTTCCTTTCCAGAGCAGAAAGAAATAGGGTGAAAATCTTCACAGACCATGCCTGCTGGGCCAGAACAGAGGTGGGACCTTTCCACCTTCATCTTCCTTTGAGGTCAAGTTTTGCTCCCCGCGTCTATTACTCACATCCTTAGAGGTACCATGGTTTCAATTGTGTATCCCTAGCAACAACATAGGACCAAGCTCATTTATCAAAGAGAATCAGGCTTACAAGGAGATATTACATTCAGCTCCACCTAAAATGTATGGAAACCAGAAGAGGACAAAGAAGATGCCTCTCAAATGTTTTGACTTTGAAATAGAGAAGCTAGGGTCAATGTACTAGATCGCCTTTACCATCCAAGATGGGCACATCTGGGCTATTTTTGATGGTTCAGTAACTAAAAACTAAAGGAAAACAGTCAGTACTATCCAGGTAGATCTTTCCTCAAGCAGATCAGCAAAACTGAAGAAGCAGCAGCCACTCACAATTATAGTTGACCCTATAGCCCTTAGAGGGACCAGTGTCCTTCACTTTCCATCAACTCCTACTGTTAGTGAGACTCACCCCCCTCCTCCCCAGCATCCTTCTCTGTGCAGTTCCAAGGTTCCTTGGTCCTTTTTAAGAATGAAGGATGAACAACAATAATAATAACTCTCTTGGGTTTTCTTTCAGTCTTTCCTTCCAGATGGGAAGGCTCCTCCTTATAGCAGCTTTCACAGCTGTTTCAGGACCACATCCATAGTACACAGAAAGCTAGGACAGAACTGACGTCCTGAGCCTTGTTCTGGTGCATCCTCTGGGCTGTCCCCTCTCTATGTAACTTTGCTGTGGTTGCTTTTAGGTTCTCTGCCACTTTTTTTTCTCTGCATTTTTTTTTCAACGAACCTTCCTTCTCCAGATCTTCATTGGTCTTCAACAGCTGCATTCTCTCTAGTTACAAAGGAAAGTAATCTAAAAAACTAATATACCATAAAGTCTGAGTGATTTGATCCTGTGCCTTTATATACTAAAAGAGTGCCATGAAAAGGACATTTAACTCAAACTAACTAATGTCTAAGGGTAAAACTTCAGGCACTGAGGAAGGTTGTGCTAATGGCGGAGAATGGGAATGTTATATTGGGATGTCTTCCTGGTGCCCTTCATACAAAGAATACAAGATTAGGAATAAAGAGTCCTGGATTCCAGTCTTGGCTTCACCACTAACTCCTTGGTGTTGTTCGGTCATTTCAGTCATGTCCAGCTTCTTGTGGCCACAGTTGGGGTTTTCTTGGCAAAGTTACTGGCGTGGTTTGCCATTTCCTTCTCCAGTTCATTTTACAGATGAGGAAACTGAGGCAAGGAAGGTTAAATGACTTGCCCAGGGTCATGCAGTCAGTAAATGTCTGAGGATAGATACAAACTCAGATATTCTTGACTCTGGGACCAGTGCTTTATCCGCTTCCCCACTTAGCTGCCCCCCCCACTAACTTATTGGTTAACTGTGACAAAGGACTTCCATTCTCTACTCTTCAGTTTCCTTTCTACGAAATTATATGTTGGATTAGATTCTTTCCAAGATTCCTTCCAGGCCTAAATTTTCTCATCTTTATTTCTATTAAACGTGGGAATCTCTACCTCCCTTCAAGGCTGACCCTGAGAACAGCTATGGCTCCTGGCTATTTTTGATGGTTCAATAAGCCTTTGGAGTGCTTTTTTCATCCTATTTGTAATAGGTACATCTAATGGCCCTGCCTCTCCCATAATCCTGACAGAGAAAGAGATCAACGAGACATCTAGGAAAGAAAAGGAAGCTGTATTCTGGATACACCTCCCCACTCCAGTCCCCTAGTTACCTTTTCACTTGCTTTTACAGAGATTTCCAGTTCACTCTCCCAATCTATTCTTCTAGGTTACTACTGGTGAGTCAAAGGGCTGCTGTTGGCTTTTGCTATTCACCATTTGCTATTTCTTGGGCTGCCATACTACAACCCAGGCAAGGATACGGTGTGGTGAACAGCAGTGGCAAAACTGTAGGACCCCCTCCTTCTGAAAGAACTAAGGCTTCATGGTTACAAGACAAACCATTGTTGTAGAGCAGAGTCTGTTACAGAAAAGACATGATTAGTAGCTGCTACAAAACCTCAGCCACTGGTGAGATCAGGCTGAGAGACCAGCCCCAACCTCAGGGTACTTTCCTCTGTTTTCCTTGTTTATTTTCAGAGATCTCATAGGGTTAGGAATCCACAATTCCTTCCAATAGCCAATACCAAGATGCACAGGCCGGGAGGAGGTTTGGGAGAAGATACAATCAGGTGATGCACTTTCTCTACAATTTTCTATAATGTGGCACTTGGTATGCAGTTATTTTTTAACTATATAGAGCTTTAATAAACTCAGCGATAGCTTGCCCATCTGAGACTGATCAATGGAAAATAAGAGATTTCCGAAACACAAAATAGGTATGAAATCTAAAGAGAAGTTAAGATTTCTATAAATTCTAATATTTCAGGCCAATATCCCGTTTTCTTTTTTTCTCTGTCCTTAGATCACTAATGAATTGAGACCAGTGATATACCATAAGCTGCAAGGACTTCTGGTGGTAAGATAGGAAGTAATCTAAAAGCTTTGCAAAGGAGTATTTTCCACTGAGAAGTAAAGATATTAAAGCTTTGAGAAAGCCAACATGTACACCCATCATAACTTCTGATGAGACCATTTGGCTTGTGATTTTCGGTAATGCCACCTGTTGGTCAAGTTATACATTTCAACTCTGTCCTGTTTAATTATTTAGTTGACAGCCTGCTTTTCTACAGACTTGAAGAAATGAAGAAACAATCCTAGCATGTGCTGATATTGATATAGCAGCTCCTCAAGAATCACTTGGGATATTTAATAAAGCACATGTGTAGTATGTACCATCATCACATATAAATGAAAATAAATTTTCTATCCTTACTCTGTTTATTCATTCAATAAACATTTAAGTAACTACTATATGCTAGGCACTGTGCTAGGGATGCAAAAAAAAGATATCCCCTGCCCTCAAGTAGTTTATAATCTAATTATTATTCTCCCCAACTCCCTGATTCCCACATTTCTATAATTTCTTTGAAGAAGCAAGCAGCTTTCAAGGTTCGGATTACAAGCATAGAAAACTCCACATTTATTCAGTAACAGATGAAGGCAAAACATGCACAGAGAAGAGAAAATCAAAATATAGAGTAACTCAATCATTTAGTAAATCCTCATTGGAGATTAGTTTCCAGTCATAAACAAAGTACATTCATTGGTTCAGTCACAAAGTACAAAAGTCAAAAATTATCCACCCCTGGATCACGACTGAATTACAATAACATCAGTCACCACCAAGCACCCTCTCAAGGGACAGTGGAAAGCACAAAGTCCATCCACAACTAGGTTACAATACCATCACAGCATTCAATACCCAAGGAGAGATCTTTTCTTCATCTTAACCCAAAGCAAGTTCTCAGTAGTTTCTGTTCCCAGAAAGACAAAGCTTAACAAAGCCACCGTAACAAACATACACATTGCTGGAGTCCTCATCAATTCGCTCTCTGCCCGTGAAATCGACCTAGACCCAAAAGCAAGGTCTGAGGAATCAGCACAAATCGTTGGTACAGTCCCAAGACCCCTGAAAACATCAAGACCCTCCTCCAGGATTTCTGTAAATATACAACAATAAAATCCTCTTTCCGGGCTTCTGAACCAACAGCAAGGTCCCAAAGCTTTTGTAACAACAGAACCGTCCTTCACCAGCAGACGAATCTGACAAAGTAACATCAGAACAGAGAGACCAAATGCCGGCACCACAGTCATGCTTCCTCCCAGTTCTCCCCTCTTCTCATTAATTCTCAGTTCAGTCCTCAGTTCTCATTTCTCTCTCTGCAGCTGTGGCAGCCCAGCCTCCAGGTGTTGGCTCCCAGAAGTTTTGACCTCTCTCAGCTTGGGCTTCTCCCTGTTCCACCCCTTCCCATTACATCAACAAGTTTAAGGGACATGGGAGATCTTCAAAATCCCATTTCCATTACAAACCCCAAACCAGACTGCCTAGAGATGACATCCACTTACTGTTCTTCATACATGGATATCAGGTAAATAGTTCTATAATGTTAGAGCCAAGAGCTGGCCACTATTACGAACACCATTGCCAGAAAGCAATGTCATTTTGTATATATAGAACACTAGATAAAGAGTCTGAAGTCGTGGAATCCTGTAAGTCAGCAGTCATGTCGTCCTAACATGGAGAACTGCATAAATATTTGGAAAAATAATTGAAGACTTAGAGAGAGAGCAGTACTTCCCTCTCCTCACCTCCACCATCATTAACATTATTCAATAACCAACCATTTGACCCATGTGACTACCACTTACCATCTTCACTCCCCACCCCCCAGCAAAACTTTACCTAATCTCACTTAATGACCTCTGAAAGATAGAGGACAGGACCCAAAAGCAGGAAGATTTGGGATCAAATAACTTTTTGGACATTTACTGGATGAACCTGGGCAAGTCATTTAAGGTCTTTGGGTTAATCAAAGGGTTGAGACCCAGAGATCTCAAAGATCCTTTTTTTTTTTTTTTGGCTTTTTGGAGGGCAATTGGGGTTAAGTGACTTGTCCAAGGTCACATGGCTAGTAAGTGTTAAGTGTCTGAGATGAGATTTGAACTCAGGACCTCCTGACTCCAGGGCCGGTGCTCTATTCACTGTGCCACGTAGCCACCCCTCAGAGAGCCTTTCTAGCTCTAAGTCTATGATCTTATGAATTTAGAGAATTGTGGGTTTTTTTTTTTTATTTTCTTTATTTTTCAATGGAGGGAAAAATCCTCTTGGGTTTTGCATGTTTTGTGTCTCGTGGAGAATACTTGACTTACAGAAATATGACCTTTCTTATGAGTATAAAAGTAGCCACAAGTCTGACTTCATTTAATACGTGAGACCGTGCATTGTTGTTGTTGTTCAATAATGCGGTTATGTCCAACTCTTTGTGACCCAGTATTGCCCATGGGATTTCTTGGCAAAGGTAATGGAGTAGTTTGCCCTTTCCTTCTCCAGAGGATTAAGGGCCAGGGCCTCTGCTTGCATCCCAGGTTATCTCCAGTCATCCTGATGATTGTCTAGTCGATGAATCCAGATGACTCTGGAGAAGAAAGTGAGACTGGTGACCTTGCACAACCCTCCCTCACTCAAATCAAAGTCAACTGCAAGTCATGTCATCTTTTCCCTGATGCCATGGTCCTCTTTGAAAACAAAGGACATATACAACCTGTGAGTAGAGCAAACTGCCTGAATAGGGACCCAGCTGGTTGGGTAACTCAGCTCGCCCTCTCCCTCTCCCTCTCCTCCTCTCCAAAGAAAGGTAAATTTTGATGGCCAGAAGCTGACCACTTAACTTGGGGTTAACTGGCTAGATTTCTTCCTTCCATTCATCCTTCCTCCTTCCCTCCCTTCCTCCCTTCCTTCCTTCCTTCTTTCCCTCCTTTCTTTCTCTCCTTTTTTTATTTTTCTTTCCTCCTTTCCTTTTTTCTTTCTTTCTTTCTTTCCTTTTCTTTCTTTTTCTTTCCTCCTTTCCTCCTTTCCTTTTTTCTTTCTTCCTTTCTTTCTTTCTTCTTTCTCTTTCCTTCTTTCCTTCATTCCTTTCTTTCTTCCTTTATTCCTTTCTTTCTTTCTTTCTTTCTTCCTTTCTTTCACAAAACCTTAAATCCACTTCACTCTGAAGCTCCTAGATTGCACCAAAATAGGTCCCTGCCCAAGCTCCATTCAATGGCTATATTTTGACCCTCTTGGCTTACAGTGAATCTCAATGGTAACTGTTTCTCTTTGGAAGAACAACCCTTAGGGTCTTCTTCTTCCAGCTTGATGTTTTTTGTTTGTTTGTTTCTCTTTTTCTAATTAAAGGGGCCATCCCTTGACTCACTTCTTAAAGAGGCTTATTCACTAAATGGGCATTACCTCACTCTAAGTGAGTATGTGAAAAAGCCTTAGCCTAAAAGGGTCATGATCTCCCATTGCATCCCAAGTCACCTCTAGTCGTCCTGATGGATATCAGGTCACTGGATCCAGATGGCTTTGGAGGAGAAAGTGAAGCTGGTGACCTTGCACAACCCTCCCTCACTCAAATCAAAGTCAACTGCGAGTCATGTCATTATTTCCCTGATGCCACGGTCCTCTCCAAGAATGAAGGACAAACACAACAAACAGGGTTTAAGTGATTTGCTTAATCACAAGGTCACAGAGCTAGTAAGTGTATGAGGCTGAATTTGAACTCAGGTTTTCCTGACTTCAGGCTCAGTGCTTTATCCTTTGACTCATATAGCTGTCCCTATGATCACGCACAGCATAGACTGTTTTTCTTACACTTTTCTTTCTTTATTCTATGGGGGGATACGTAGCTCCTGCCTTGTCTTTGAAGCAACAGACCATTTCTCATTCTAAGCAACTATATGGAACTCCGAGAGACTTATTTCTGGTTGTGTAGTAATCTGACTTTTTGCAAACCATGAGTAGTTCTTTAGTCATCCAAGAGATAGAATCTAGCTTAGTCTCTTCACTTTGATTCTTCCATGTATCAAATAGTGCCCTCTATCTTTAGCATCATATAAAGGGGTGGGAGGATATATGTGTGTCACTTGTTCCCTCCTCCCACCCTAAGCCACCATTCACCATAAAGAACATGGACTCCACTAGGTGAACTTGTATTTAACCCCCCTGGAAATCATTTCTGTTTTACATATCCTTGTGTAGATGACTAAAAATAGTTCTTAAAGTGTACAAGTCTAGACTGGTAAGCAATCTTAAGAGATAAAAAAATCCAGAAGTCCTGGGCCCAATGAGAAGAATGGTTGATTGCAGCAGGTGTAGGAATGCAGAAATGTCTGAGTAAGGAACTTAGAGAGAAGGTGAAGGTTAGGAGAGGTATGACAGTGCAGAGCCAAGGTGAAGTGCAAAATATCTAACCAAGAATTCCACAAACTGCTTTCATTCTGTTGAGTTTAAATGTCATACTCTTAGCAGGTGACACCAGTAAAAAAAAAAAAAGCTAAGTTATTGAATTCTGTCCTGTTAATTCATGCTTGTGAATCATTTGTGTTCCAGAATTTTTTGAGTATGTAAAAATATATTACTTGCTCCATACCTGATTCATATTATATATTGTGTACCCTTCTCATCATTTCTTTTTGGAAGGCCCTAGACAATGAACCATAAGTAAATTTATCCCTAGGGGTTCTGGAATGTGGGACTTAATGAGCCAAAATACGTGACAATACAGAAACCTTCTCATTAACTCCTATATTCTGTAGAAGGGAATCTAGTCCAAAACTGTATGCCTGAGTCCAGGGCAGAAGGGCCCCTTAGTGGAAAAGGGAGTGGGCACAGTACCCTCAGCCTCTGTGGTGACCCAGAAACCTTCCTCCACTTTAAACCTCTTTTTTTCTCTCTAAAAAGCATTCCTTATGGTCACAATTATCTAATGAAGGAACACATGAGCTCTTGCTTTCAAAGCCACCCTGGTTCTGGGACTTATGTGTGTCATGTTTCCATGCCAATTTTTCCCTTGGAAAAATCAGGGGTGAAAAGGCCCAGACAAACAAGGCTACACAAACAGCAGTGTGGTTCACTGTGCAATCCATTAGGGACTGCTTTGAAAAAAGGGCCAAATAAAAAGAGCTTGCCAGCTGGTGACTCTTTGCAGGGCTTAGATGCATAGTATATTTCAATCCATTCCAAAGGAATCAATTCCTGGGTCAGGAATCATAAAATAATGAAAATACAAGGGACTTTCAGTTACCCAGTTTCCTGCCTTCAGGCAAATGAAAGGCTAACTCTACAGGAATGATAGTTACTTTACTCTCTTTGAAGTTGTCTCCATATAAGGAATCCCTAACTTCCCTATTAGAATAGATTCAAACATCTTGGGATGAGTCAGGAAAAGGAGAGTAGAAATAGAGCCCATAGGAATAGACTAACACCAAAACAGAAAATAGGAGGATACTCAAAGAGGAAGCAAATAGAATTCAATGCTAAAGAAATGAATGAGGAAAACACAAATGTAACAGTCATTTTAAGAATGATGAACAAAGTCCATTCAGTCATGCAACATCAAATGAAAGCATGGCAGAATGGACAAGAAAAGAAAACTCAACAATCTACTGTTTACAAGAAGCACATCTGAAAAATAAAGATGTGCCAAATGTAAATGAAAGGCTAAAACAATTTTTACTGCAATGATTAACAGTAATGCTTATCAAATTCCCACCATGTCTTACCCTCCCTATGCCAGTCATCCTGAACCTCCAGCTGTCTTTGTACAAACCCCATTTTCCTCCCCCTCCACTGCCCACTCTCCCATTCTCATTTCCCTCAAATCCCACTCTTTTAATGTTATACTCTAAATCTAACCACCCCTTCAATCATGCTTTCTGAAATATGTATTATAGAAAAAATAAACTTGCCTTCATCTCAAATCTTTTCCTTTTCTCCTTCTTTCATCTTCCAGCTCTCACCAAGACTTGGTTCCTTCCTGATGACGTGCCCTTCTTGGCCAACCTTCCAAACATTGATTACACTTTCACTCACCCCCCACTCCAACACACACAGGTTGTAGGGGAAGTTAGAATACAACTTGCTTTCCTTCCACCTCCATAATGCTGTAACCTCTCCTCCTCTGAGATTTACTCAATCCATATTTGCCAGCCAATCGAATTCTGGTAATTATGGTCTTGCAAACACCAGAATATGCCTCTTCTTTCTTCAATGAGTTCAGTGTGGGAGTCACAATCGTTCTCTTCTCTCCAGCTCCCGCCATCATACTGGGGCTGGGATGTCAACATATGCTGACCCTCCCTCGAACACCTTACCACCCCACTCCACAACTTCCTCGCTTCACAAGACCTCGTCTTCCTCCACACCTTGGCTACAAACAGAGATGGTCATACTCTTGCTCTCACCATCACCCACTTCCATGCTCGTGAACTATGGAATCCCCTTATCTGGTCACAACCTGTCGTTACTGCATCTCTCCCTCGATTGGTGACTCCAGATCTTGTTCTTAGGCCACACTTTGTCATCCAGTCTCTTGACTCCTTAGTTCTTTCCCAAGTCAAAAGCCCTGCATTGGCTGGAATCGCCTTCATTCCCCATTTTGACCCTTTACTACATCAGTCCAATTCTACACTGTCCTCTCCTCTTGAAGGCTTTGCCCCCTTGTCCTATCACCAATGTTGCCCTGCCATGCCTCATTACTGGATCATTCCATTGCCTTTGCTACTCCTCACATGCTGTTGAATGAAATGAGAAAAACATAAAACTGTGTTGACTAGATCCACTGCAAATTTGTTACTTAATCTCAACTGGGTCATCACTGCTATAAGGTAATCCTCCCACACCTCCATAATTAACTGACTATCCTGCTCAACAGCAGCTCTTCCCAACCTTTCCTTCCCTATGGTTCCCCCTTACCTCCCTGTCTCTACTGAGAACTTTGCTTCATATTTCACTGAAAAAGAAATTGAGCTTCCTTTTCTCCCCTCCTCCTCAGCTCACATCTCCACAATCTCTGTCTTCATTCATAAAATGGCCCTTCTCCTTGACAAAGCAAACCACTCTACATGTAGAAGTGACATCACTCCATCCCATATTTTCCAGCAGATAGTCCCTTTATCACCCAACTCTGTCAGTTATGTTCAATCTCTCCTTGTCTACTGGCTACTTCCCTACTACTTTTAAGCATACCCATGCCTCTCCCATTCTCTAAAGCATGTTACCTGATCCATCCAACCCCATTAGCTATCATCCTATATATCTCCTTTCTTTTGTGGCTAACCTTGAAAAGATCATTTACAGTATGTGTCTCCATTTCCTTTACTCTCATTCTCTTCTTCACTCATTGCAAGCTGGCTTCCTGATTTTCATCATTCAACCAAAAGACTACTTTCTCTAAAGTTATTAGTGATCTCTAAATCTAACGGCCTTTTCTCAATTTGCAGCCTTTGCCACTTTCAATTACCCTCTTCTCCGTACTTTCTTCTCTTTAGGTTTTTTAAAAGTAACTTTCTCCTACTTCTCCTTCTGCCTATCTGACTGAGTGTTTAGAAGTCTCCTTTAGGGGTGTAATAGTAATGGAATTTAAAGATCCCCCTGTATTGGCTTGGTTTTTGGTTTGATTGTGTTAAAACCCAGAGTTTGTTAATCCCACTTGTGGGATGGACTTGTTGACTTGAAAAGAGAGGGCTGAACTGGGAGGAGCTGGTGATGTAAATTTAGAGAGACACAAGAAAAGAGAAAGGCAGAAGAACTTTTTGGAAGCAGCACCTTTGGAGGCAGAGAGAGACTGAGAGGATTGCCGAGGACTTTTGAGAGCTGCCACCCAGAGCTGCCAACGACTGAGGAGACATGGCTGTTATGCTGGTACTTTGTCTGTCTGTTTTGATGTTGTTTTGCCAGATTTGTCCACTGGTGAAAGACAGTCCTGTTGTTTCAGAGGGCCTGAAACCTGGCTGTTGGTTCAGATTGAACAAATGAATGTACTTTACTTATGATTGGAAACTAATCTCCATTTGAGAAGGGGGGCTTTGTGATGGACTAAATTGAATGTACAGCCTAGGGGTGGAGTAGTATTTAGAACAGGGGCTTTGTGATTGATTAAATGAATGTAATGTCCAGGGGTGGGTTAGTACTTGATTAAATCACACTTAGTAAATGTTGTATTTTGAATGATGTCATATTTTGATCTTTTCTGTTCTTAATTTTTCACTGAATAAAATGGAGAGCCCCTATGCTGGTATTTTGAACCTTGGGAAGTTGTCTTTGCTTGGCATTACAAGGGGATCTTTATCTGGGTGACACTTGCCCACTGTGAATGTTCCATAGGGCTCGGACTTAGGCCCTCTTCTCTTCTCTCTGTATCATTTCACTCAGTGAACTCATCAGTTCCCATAGATCCAATTATTATCTTTATGCTGATGATTTTCAATCCACTTATCTAGTCCTAACCTCTTTACTGACCTCCTGACTTGCACCTTCAATTGTCTATTAGACTTCTTGAACTGAAATCTTTTAAGCTCAACAAGCCCTAGACTGAGCTCATTATCATCCACTAAACCATCCCATCTTCACAGCTTCCCTATTATTGTCAAAGATGCCTGACCATCCCCCCAGTCACCCAAGTTTAAAACCTAGGTACCATCCTTGGCTCTTCTTACTCCCTCTCATCATCCCATATCCAATCTATTGCTGAGGGCTGTTGATTCTATCTTTGTCATATCCAGATCATAAAGGCTTCATTGTCTGCTCTGACACTGTGACCACCCTGGTGCTCTTAAGACCTCATCATCTCATGCCTGAACTATTGCAATAGCCTGCCTGTTGGTCTGCTTTCCATAAGTCTCACTCCTCTCCAGTCACTCCTCCACCCAGCTGCTGAAATTATGTTCCTAAAGCATGGGTCTGTCCATGTCTCCCTCCTCCTACTTCCCACCCCTGCCCCACTCAATAAATTCCAGGGAATCATACAAAAAATGATTAGGCATTCAAAGTCCTTCACAAACTTCCTCCCAAAAAATACCTTTTATGTCTCCTTACACCTTGCACCATCCCAGGTACTCTGCAATTCAGTAACACTGGCCTCCTTGATGCTCCCCAAACAAGACACTCCAATTCTCAACTCTGAACATTTTCACTGACTGTCCCCTGTGCCTCAAATGTTCTCCCTCCTCAGCTGGCTCCTGGCTACCCTGGCTTCTTTCAAGTCCTGTCTAAAATCTCACCTTTTATAGGAAGCCTTTCCTTGTCCCTCTTAATTATAGTGTTTTTCCTAGACTACAATTATTTAGGGAGGTAGATGTATATAATTCTATCCCAGAACCCTTTCCATGAAAAGAGTAGACTAGCTAACCTGTGGTGCCAATCTACTCCCCCTCCTAGCAGAAAGTAAAGTCTCCCTTGGATGAGGGTGGACCGAGGAGACTAAGATATCTAATCACGTCTCCTTGTGAGCCACATCTAAATAGACCCATGTGGACACACACAGCCAACATGAGCACCAACACATAACCCCATGCCTTATATTTATAGGTGTAACCCTGGGCAAGTCACTTAACCTCTCACTGCTCTAGGTAACTCTCTAAGACTATAAATTACTGAGAGCCAGCATTGGTTGAAAATGTTCCTCCCTACCCAACCAACACCCCACCTCCCTGGGTTACCAATAAAATACCAATGAGATACCCATGAAATTGCATATCCAGTCCCCATCCCCAGCATTATATGTGTGTATGCATGTATACATGTGTGTATATGTGTGTTATGTACACACATGTGTGTGTGCTGTTTCCCAAGATACAATGTAAACTCCTTCAGGGATAATGCTTGTTAATTGATTGATCTACCCACCAAATAATAACGGTAATTCCAAAGAAGATTTTGCATTCAAATGTGAAAACTATCAGAAAAAATATGTTGCCATTTCTGATGCCTTGGCACGGTATTAGAAAGTTCCAGATTTTTAATGAAGGTCAGATTCCTCCCTAACAGGAAAACATTTGTCACAAACACTGCACAAATATTTATAGGCCTAAGCTTCCAGCAAGCATCCTCCCCTTTTTCTCCTCCCTTAATCAGAACTGAAGGCACCAGGAAAAGCACAACAGGAAAACAGCAAATGAAACAAAACTTAAACTGTAATATGAGAAGTACTGACACCTCTTCAGCTCGAAACCCCTTCAAGTCAGACAAAGCAAACACATCGTGAGGGTAGAGTCTGGGAAGAAGGCCCTGGCTTTTTTCTGGTTATAGGTCAGGTTGGGTTTTTTGAAGAGGATTTGTTCTCCTTGTTTTGGGAAGAATCATAGTACATTAGAGTCAGAAGGAATCTTACAGGTCAACTATTCCAACCCATTTATATTATAAATAAAGAGACTCAGAGAGATTTTTATTCAGAGCATACATCTGATCATGATAAAACCAAGACTGAAACTCAAGTCTCTTGATTCTTTATCTGGTACTCTTTTAAATCTGTCAATAAATGAGTATTTATTAAGGGTCTAGGCACTGTGCTAAGCATTGGGAATATACCAATGAAAGTGAAACAGTCCCTTTACTAATTGATTCTGCCTTTCAAATGTTCTGACCCACTTTCTCTATCAAAACTTGTCTTGTGCAGATTCATTCTCAGTGGGGTACTGGGACAAGAGTAAATTATGCTGTATGCTTCCTGTTCAACCCTCAAAAAATTTATGCTAGATAAATCAAGTTAAAATGAATGTCCAGGGAAGCCACATGGAGGAAAGACAAAAGTTCAAATAAGCATCCTTGAAAGGTACACATAGAAGGGAGAAAGGGACTCAGGATTCATGCATCAGCCTCAGGTCTTTTTCAGCACCAGCTGGCCAAGTCAGCTCCATGGCTACCAAAATACAAGTGAGGGAAGGAAGGAAGGAAGGAAGGAAGGAAGGAAGGAAGGAAGGAAGGA
>NW_027185791.1:18094300-18098554 GCF_028583685.1 Petaurus breviceps papuanus | reverse complement strand
GAAGGAAGGAAGGAAGGAAGGAAGGAAGGAAGGAAGGAAGGAAGGAAAGAAGGAAGGAAGGAAGGAAGGAATGGAGAGAGAGAGGAGAGAGAGAGAGAGAGAGAGAGGCACGAAGATAGACAGAGCGAGAGAGAGAGAGAGAGAGAGAGAGAGAGAGAACAAGAGAAAGAAAGAAAGAAACCTGGACCCTGATATTGGCTAAGGCCTTTTCCCAGAGGCAGGTCAGAATTTGCTCTCATTAGCGCTTTCCCCTTCAGGCCACATCTTGTCTAAATTAGTTTTTAAACCATTTAGCAAAGAACCAAATGTGTTTTACCAAACACTTTTCCCCTTGATTTTTAAATCCATGTGTTATTTCAGGGAAAATTAAAACCATATGTCTTTGATATATTTGCACTTAAATTTTTCACCATGAAGTTTTGTCAGAACTTTTTATGTCTTTGGAGCTTTTCCTTTTCAAGGGGTTCCTCTTTCTCTGAAGCTGGAAGTTCTGTTTAGTCACGATTAAGCAAAAGCTGAACATTTTAAAAAAGCTCCATTTTGGTCCCAAAATCCAACACAGGCAAGCATGCAATAGACCCAGAACTTGGCAAATGCCATTGTCTTCTCCTGCCTCAGGAAAGGTGGAGAATAGCATTGGCTGTTGGTTGAACCATTTCCCTTGTTGCTTATTTCAGTTTCCAATTTCAGACCTAAACCATAAAACCTAGCTACTCATGGAGAATCTGGATTAGTGATCTGGTCACACTACAAAATTTGCTCCTAAAACTTAAGAAAACCATCACAAACCAAAAGCAATAAATAGAAGGAGAATTCATTTGCTAGATTAAGGATTTTCTTAAAGCCCCAAACCTCAAAGTAAAATGTAGCTCAGAGAATATAATCCATAAGGGAAGTTCAGCCAAAGTCATTCACAGGAGGCTCTACAAAGGAGTTGGAAACGAATTCTTAATAATCTAGACATGTCAGAACTCTGGATCGCAACAGATGTGGTGAGCTAGTTTGACCTTCTATACAGGTTGTTTTTTGATCAGATTATAGTGTAGACATGATGTTGTCTATCTTCTCTATGGCATTTAACTCAGGGCTTCCCAAGTGAAGTGGCCCACCAACATTTCTTGAGTAAATAAATTACTCAAAAGAGTTCATCACAAAGAAAAGTTCAAATCTGTGGAGTAAGACTCCATGGGAGCAATCCTGAATGCTTCAGTGTACCACAACTTTAATCTTCATTCTGAATATATTGCCAGTGACCTTCAGAAATTATTTCATATTATTTCATGTATTCATTATTATGGATAGGCAATATCATTCAGATAAATATGTGACTGTACAAAAGGATGGACTAGTTATGTTGAATTTGTGGGATGAACAGCGTATGAATGTGAAATGTGAAACATCTGTAAAATGTCAGAGCATGAGGAAGACACTCTGCACCTTGGGTAGCAAAGAAAGCTTGAGAGCTGATGATGAAACACACCTCCTTCTCCTTCAGTAGGCATGTGTGGACCTAGGGTCAAGGACTGTGGAATAAACAATCAGATGAGAAAGATAATTATAATACTCCCTGTAGCAAGTTTTGCTGTCCCTTCCAAAATCCTTGAGTTACACTTGGCATCTGCAAATATACAACTCAAGCACCACGATGAATATCAATGCTCCAAATGGAACGAGTGCTTTCCCCATCACAAGCAATCATCACATGGTCCTGTTCATATGGAATCTACATTAGCAGCTACAAGAAGCAGAGCAGGGTGCATAATTGTGCTTGATGGGATATTTCACCAGCTAAATGTCTAAAATATATGAAGAGCATTGTACATGCACACTTTATAATAGTGCATAAGTACCCGTAGCACACAAACCAGTCATGAGAAATGGAAAAAAAAGATATTTAATAATAACATCAATAATAATAATCAGTATCAGTCAATATGAACATTATCAAAAGAACTATAAAATGACATGCAAATCTGTATTCACCTTACACAAAAGTAAAGAAGGGCAAAACAATGTATAGTTAACAAACCGATGGAGTGTATTGTATCTGTATGTATTGAAACATACAAAACACTGGCACACCTGAGCTGGAGTTGTTTGTCCTTCGTTTTTGAAGAGGACCAATGACGTCATGGGTGATGTCTTAACTCCTGTGTGAATTAGATTTAAGTGAGGTAGAATTGCACCAAGTCCTCAACCTTACTCTCTCTTCCAGAGTCCTCAAAGTCCAGTGGCAGGACAAAAGTCAAGGGGATTGGTGATAGCCTGCAATGCAGTAGATGACCTTGGCGTCTTCAGTGTCTGACCAGGCTCTAACTACATCATAGCACTTACTTCAATTGCCTTCATAGCCACTAGAACAATTGTTCTCCTCTGCCTATTCCTCTGTGGAAAGTCTTCACATGCTTGGAGTAGTGACTCCATTAACTTACCAACAAGTCTGAGGCCTACTGGTTACCTCAGCTTGGGTTAGCTGCACATGCTACAGCCTCTTAGAGAGGGCACATAAGGAAATACAAATAAACAGTGAAGTAATGAGCAGTACTAGGACAATCTAAACCTCAGGCTCAAGATTGGAATTCAATGAAATGCTCAGAAAACACCTGACAACTCAAAAAAGGAGGTTTGTTTAGAAATGACAGAAGGACATTAAGAGAAAGAAAGGGATATTTAAAGAGGATTCAGGTTTACTTCAACTAAACACAGCTTTCTCTACCTCTTTTTCAAAAAGGATTGGCTACTGGCATGCTCTCTGGTAGAAATTCCAAACTTTCAGCTGCACTTTAATTTGGGGATGGCTCAGGTCCCTGGGTAGCACATACAGCCTTCACTCCTTCCATAGGTCTCATAAAAACTTTGATATTTTGCCTTTAGGACAGAACATCTGTGCCCATGTTCATTTTTCCTGGCTGAAAGGGTATGCTGAATTCATAGCTGACTGGTCACACCACCCGTCTCTCATAAGCAGCATCTAACTTGATCAAAGTACATCCATAGATTTTTGTCAGGTCATTTGGAATTTCATTCTATATACAAAGTCTTTGTACTTCTTAGTGCCACCTTACTTCAAAGCTAAGAACACTGATTTGTGCATGGAATTTTTAACTTCACTGTCACAAGTGAAACTGGTCTCTGGTGACTGTCATTCTCTTGGTACGGGACGGCTCCCAAGTTCAGAAATTTAGCATCTGTGTGTAGTAGAAAAGGCTTGTTTGGGTCTGCATAATCCACCATTGGTACATGGATGAAGCAGTTAACCAAATCTTCGAAAACTTATTCTCATTTGTCTGTCTGTTGATCTTTAAATGGTTTGATAAGTTTTAGAGGAATTTGACCATTCTTGAACTTCTCCTGCCTATTCTCTTTAATCATGTATGCATGACTGAGGTCATTCAGTCATTTAACACTTGCAGCACAGTCATTTTATAATGAAAGCCAAATCCCAGAAAAGCCCTTAGGTCTCAATGGTTCTTTGAGTGTGGGCAATTCTGAGGTGTTTTTATCTTCTCTGGATCAGTGTTCATGCCTTGATATGATACTATATAAACCACATACTTTGCAAAAACTCTGCAAAAATGGCTTGTGTTAGTTGACAGATTCAGATCAATTTCCTCCAGCTGACCCAACATGTTCATCAGTCTCTCATATTCTTCCAGTGTCTTTTGAAAGACAATATAGTCATCAAGACATACCATTGCTTTCAGGTAAGTCATGTCTCTTACTACTTTTTTCCTGAGCCAGGTGTAGCTGAGATTCTCCGAGACATGATCTCAAACTAGTAAAGCCCAGCTACACAGGTGAAAGTAGTTTGCTCTTTGCCTTCCTTTGCCTTAGGACTCTCATAGTGACCACTGAATATCCAAGACTGAGAATCATTGGCTATGTAACATGCAATCTAAGTCATGGGGGACTGGTCCAAAGTCTGTGAGTCTAAATATATTTATATGTTCAGTTCTTCTGTTCCATCAGTAGAAGTGATACATCTTGGGCTTTCGGAATCGATGCCAATACTATTGACCCATGACTCTTTTACATGGCTTCAGAGATCTTCATCACAAATTAAGAATTCTTCTCCTATCATTCCCAAAATAGTTTATGGTTACTTTATAAGTTTGGAATTATAAAACCAACACTCATTTTATTTCGTCCACCTAGTTTTCCAGAAATTAGAATATAATGCTGTCAGGAGTTACGTGTCTTTTGGTCAAATAGACAGGCTTTTCACAGATATGGTAAGAGACAGAGACACAGAGA
>NW_027185791.1:18093475-18094200 GCF_028583685.1 Petaurus breviceps papuanus | reverse complement strand
GAGAGAGAGAGAGAGAGAGAGAGAGAGAGAGAGAGAGAATAAAATGGTATGGTTTTCCACTCAATTATTATTCATTCATGACCCAGAGGAAGCCTGATACACTATACAGAAACCTGTATTTTACAAACACCTGCTTCAATAAGAGAACAAAAGTACTGGATGTGGCAAGAACCAAAAGAAATCACACAAAAAGGGAGCTGATTTCTATTCTTGCAGACAGGAAATGACTGGATACCAAAGTTGGAATCCTTTTTGAATCAGTTATTCAAGTACAATCATACCATCAGCTTATTGAGGCCATGTGTTTTTATATAACAGTTATTTCTGGATAATAGTACCCCACATTTTTATTCAATGTTCTTTTCCTTATAGCAACAAATAAAACTATTTAAAGACTAGCTAACATAAATACATTTGAAGGTGTGTTACATTCATCATCTCTTGTCTCTCACCTTTCTACCAAAATAATACAAGGTTATTTCTTTCCTCATCTTTTTTGAGAAATCTTCCTCATTTCTCTTAAGCAAAATTTATACTCTATAACACTTAAGGTAAAATGAAATCAGAATATGGTGTACAATCAAGGCATCTCCAACCTGATCTATTTAAAGAACCTATAGAGGGGCAGCTAAGTGGTGCAGTGAGTCAAGTGCTGGCCCCGGAAGCAGGAGGACCCGAGTTCATTTCTGGCCTCAGACACTTAACACCCATACAAAAAAACTAGC
>NW_027185791.1:18090505-18093465 GCF_028583685.1 Petaurus breviceps papuanus | reverse complement strand
TGAGAGGAAAGGTCTGTGGCACCAGACTGAGAGAAGCGCAATCCAACACAAAACTCACCCACATAGACCAGGTCCCAGCAAACAAGGATCAGGACTCACGGGACTGAATCACTGGCAGTTGTGGTGGTTTCCAGACTTCTCAACCCACAAATACCAAAGACAACTTGGAAGGTCAGTAGGAAAGGTCTGTCGGGCCTGGGTGAGAGAGGAGCGCACTCCAGCCCCAACTGCAGGGCAGTGACTGGCTGCTTCTGGATTTCTCGGGTCATAGATGGTGAAGGGATAGAGCGACTGATCAAAGGTGGATTGCGGGGATCTCTTTGCTGGCATTGAGGAAGGATTCTCTTGCTTTGCCCTGCTTATATTTAGGTTGCAGTCCTGGGTGGCAGACCTGGGGCAAGGAAGGAGGAGTGCTGGCATGGTGGATCTCATGGCAATGGTGGAGAGAGAATCTTCCTCACAGTTCTAAAGCAGTGATTGTGGTCACTCACAGACCAGAGGACTGGCCAGGAGAGAAGTCAGCACCTCTGCTTTGATCATACCATCTTGGAAGAACTGAAAATTTTCTGGGTCCCTAGAAATATCTCTGAAAAAAGGTACACAAAACCCCTAAAGCTTGGTACAGTATACCCTCCACACTGGAAACAGAGCCCTACCTTAACAAAGAATTTAAAAGTCAAATAATTGGCTGGGAAAGTGAGCAGAAAGAAACACAGACTGTAGAATCTTACTTTAGGGATGAAGAAGAACAAAACATACAACCAGAAAGAGACAACAAAGTCAAAGCTCCTACATTCAAAGCCTCCAAGAAAAATCTGAATTGGTCTCAGGCCATGGAAGAGCTCAAAAAAGATTTTGAAAATCAAGTAAGAGAAATAAAAGAAAATTCAGGAAGAGAAATGAGAGTGATGCAAGAAAATCATGAAAAATGAGTCAACAGCTTGGTAAAGGACACCCAAAAAAATACTGAAGAAAATAACACCTTTAAAAATAGACTGACCCAAAGACAATAAATAAATTTGGCAAAGTTTCAGGATATAAAATAAATCCACATAAATCCTCAGCATTCCTATATATTTCTGATGAAATTCAACAGCAAGAGATAGAAAGAGAAATCCCATTTAAAGTTACTGTAGATATTACAAAATATTTGGGAATCTACCTGCCAAAACAAACCCAGGACCTATATGATCACAACTACAAAACACTGTTCACACAAATTAAGTCAGATCTAACTAATTGGAAAAATATCAATTGCTCATGGCTGAGGTAATATAATAAATATAATAAAAATGACAATTTTACCTAAATTAAATTATATATTTAGTGCCATACCCATTAATCTACCCAAAAACTACTTTATAGAGCTAGAAAAAAAATAGTAACAAAATTCATTTGGAAGAATAAATGGTCCAGAATATCAAGGGAATTAATGAAAAGAAATGCCAGGAAAGGTGGACTAGCTATACCAGATTTCAATCTGTATTATAAAGCAGCAGTCATCAAAACTGCTTGGTACTCATGGCTGAGGAATAGAGTAGTGAATCAATGGAATAGATTAGGCACATGAGATTCAGCAGTCAATGACTATAGTAATTTATTGTTTGATAAACCCAAAGACCCCAGTTTGGGGGATAAGAATTCACTGTTTGACAAAAACTGCTAGGAAAACTGGACTGTAGTATGGCAGAGACCATTACCTAACACCATATACCAAAATCAAGTCTAAATGGGTGCATGATCTAGACATAAAGGTTGATGCTGTAAGCAGTCTCGGAAAACAAGGAATAGTTTACCTGTCAGATTTGTGGAGAAGGAAAGACTTTATGACTAAACAAAAATTAGAGAGCATTATAAAATGCAAAATGGATAATTTTGATTACATTAAATTGAAAAGCTTCTGTACAAACAAAGCCAGTGTAACCAAGATTAAGAGGGAGGTGGGAAATTGGGAAAGAATTTTTACAACCTATGTCTCTGATAAAGGACTCATTTCTAAAATATACAGAGAATTGAGCCAAATCTATAAGAATACAAGTCATTCCCCAATTGATAAGTTGTCAAAGGATATGAACAGGAAGTTTTCAGAGAAAGAAATGAAAGATATCTATAAGCACATGAAGAAATGCTCTAATTCACTACTGATTAGAGAAATGCAAATCAAAACAACTCTGAGGTACCACATCGCACCAGTCAGATCGGCTAAGATGATAAAACAGGAAAATGACAAATGCTGGAGAAGATGTGGACAAATTGGAACACTAATGCATTTCTGGTGGAGTTGTAAACTGATCCAACCATTCTGGAAAGAAACCTGGAATTTTATAGCCCAAAGGGTTATAAATAATTTCATACCCTTTGACCCAGACCACCTCTAGGGTTGTGTCCCAAAGAGACCATAGAAATGGGGGAAAGACCCATATGTACAAAAATATTTATAGCAGCTCTTTTTGTGGTAGCAAAGAATTGGAAATTAAGGGGGTGCCTATCAATTGGGGAATGGCTGAACAAGTTGTGGCATATGAATGTTATGGAATACTATTGTGCAATAAGAAATGAGGAGCAGATGGACTTCATATTTATATGGAGAGGCTTATACGAACTGATGCTGAGTGAGAAGAGTAGAACCAGAAGGAATTTGTACACAATTACAGACACAACATATGTGTGACAACCAACTTTGATAAACTGGACTCTTCTCAGCAATCCAGAGACATAAGTCAAACCCAAAAGACTCATGATGGAGAGAGATGTTTACATCCAGAGAAAGGGCTGCAACTGAACCCAGATTAAAGCAAACTACCTACCCTTTTGTGTCTTTTTGTTTGGTTTTGTTTCCTCTTTCCCATTATTCATTCCATCTGTTACAATCCTTCTTTATAACCTGACTAATGCCTAATGTGAAAGTATTTGCAGATACTATACTTGATTGTATGCTGCCATGGGGGGGGGGGGGGGGG
>NW_027185791.1:18063572-18090405 GCF_028583685.1 Petaurus breviceps papuanus | reverse complement strand
GGGGGGGGGGGGCGGAGAGCAAGAGAAAATTTGAAACTCAAGGAATTGTGGCAATGAATCTTGTAGACTAAAAGTAAACAAATTAATAAAGACAAAAAAATAGACTGACCCAAATGGCAAAAGGGGTCCAAACAGCCAATGAGGAAAAGAATGCTTTAAAAACCAGAATTGGTCAAATGGAAAAAGAGGTCCAAAAGCTCACTGAAGAAAATAATTCCCTAAAAATTAGAATGGAGCAAATGGAAGCTCATGACTCTATGAAAAATCAAGAAATTATTTTAAAAATTTTAAAAGAATGAAAAAATAGAAAGCAATATGAAATATCTCATTGGAAAAACAACAAATTTCCAACTCATTGGAAAATAGGTCCCAGGTAGATAATTTAAAAATTATTGGACTATCTGAAAGTCATGATCAAAAAAAGTCAAGACATCATCTTAAAAGAAATTATCAAGGAAAATTGCCCTGATGTTCTGGAACCAGAGGGTAAAATAAAAATTGAAAGAATCCACTAATAACCTCCTGAACGAGATCTCAAAAGGAAAATTCCAAATTCCAGACTTCCCAGATCAAGGAGAAATTATTACAAGCAGCCAGAAAGAACTAATTCAAGTATTGTGGAACCACAGTCAAGATAACACAAGTTTTAGCAGCTTCTACATTAAAGGAGCAGAGGGCTTGGAATACAATATTATTGTATATTATTATATTATATATTATTATTATTATATCTAGGATTAAAACCAAGAATCACCTACCCAGCAAAAGTGATTATAATACTTCAGGGGGGGAAATGGACATTCAGTGAAATGCTTGATGAAAAGACCAGAGCCGAATAGAAAATTTTACTTTCAAATACAATACTCAAGAGAATATGAAAAGGTAAACAGAAAAGAGAAATCATAAGAGATTTATTAAAGTTGAACTGCTTACATTCCTACATGGAAAGATATTTGTAACTCATGAGACCTTTCTCAGTATTAGGGTAGTTGGGGGAGGAGAGAGATGAGGAAAAATTTTAAAACTCAAAATCTTGTGGAAGTGAATGTTGAAAACTAAAAATAAATAAATAAATAAATAAATAAATGAATGAATGAATGAATAAATAAATAGATGGATAGATAAATAAATAAATGAATGAATGAATAAATAAATAAACAAACAAATAAATAAATGAATGAATGAATAAATAAATAAATGAATAAATAAATAAATGAAGATCAGAGAGCTTTTTTTTTTTTTAATCGAGATAACCTAGAGATCTTACTGGGCAGCTAAGTAGCATGGTGGATAAAGAATTAGGCTTGGAATCAGCAAGACTCATTTTCCTGAGTTCAAATACAACCTCAGACACTTACTAACTGTACAACTATGAGCAAGTCATTTAACTCTGTTTGCCTTGGTTTCCTCATCTGGAGAATGAAATGACAAATCATTCCAGCATCATTGCCAAGAAAACCCTGAAATGTGGTCATGAAGAGTTATATATGAGTCAACAGCAAGAGATCCTAAGGTAAAGAAAAATTTTAATTTGGGTATCACTGAGATTTGGTGGGATGGAACAAAGAAAGAAAGCACTGAACAGCATTTGTGTGAGAATCAAATAGAAATAACATCTTTATGGGGATACATGACAGGTCCATATGGGGGCAGTTAGGTCATGCAGTGGATAGAGCACTAGGCTTGGAGTCAGGAAGACCTGAATTCAAATCCAGACTCAGACATTTACTAGCTGTGTGACCCAGGGCAACTCATTTAACTCTATTTGCCTCAATTTCTTCATCTGTGAAATGAACTGGAGAAGGAAATGATAAAGCACTCCAGTATCTTTGCCAAGAAAACCCCAAAATGGGGTCACCAAGATTTGGACACAACTGAAACAATTGAAAAACAACAGGCCACATGGTCAGAAGAAGGAATTAATTGAAAACTTTGGGAAACATACAGCCAACAATACAAAGAAGCATTATATTAGACTGATGAAGAATTTCAACTATCCATAGATCCACTGATGTTCTCTCTGCCAAAAGTACAGGCATTGCTACAGTAACTTCTTGGCATCTATTGATGATAAATTTATCTCTCAAAAGGTGGAGGATGCTGTAAAGAAAACTTACTAATTTGAATCTCACCAAAGAGTAACTGGTTACTGAGTGAAAATCATTGAAATCTTGAGATGCGGGAGAGAATTAACCACTATATCTTAAAGTCATTATGCAGAAGATAGGAAAACTGGGTGCTCTCTAGATTTGGGATGAGTCAATTTTAAACATTCAGAGAAAAAATATATGGAATCCCATGGCTCAGAATTATACAGGGGAAGACAGATTCAGACAGATGGAATGCTCTCAGGAATGATATTCTGAAAAGAAATGATCCTAAGGAAATGGTTTGTAGGGGGAGTTGTAATGGGAATGTAAATTTATGTTGTTGCCATCTTTCTAAGATTGTATTGTGTAAGATCTTCCCTGCCCCTAGGCCCTTTGATAGACTTAAGTGCACCTGGAGCCTGTGATGGGAGGCTTGTTTTTTAGGAGATACTTTTGTGATTGGGCAGTGGGTCAAGAGGGTTGTTACATTCTCTGACCCAAGAGAAGGCTATATAAACTCTGATGCAAGGCTTTGTTTGGGGGCTTACTTTGAGAAATGTTGTGCAATTTGACCAGATGAGATTCTGGGCAGCTGTTGAGCCCCCCCACCCCAGCTTTGAAAAACCCAGATGTTGATGCTTCCCTCTCTGATAACTGACTAGGTATAGATGTAATGTTTGGGCAGTTGGAGGCCTGTCTGCTTGAAATGTTTCTCTGTCTTGTAACTTCTTCTTGTAACCTGTCTGTATACTCTGAAGTTCCGGGTGCTGACCTTTTCCCCTGAACTAGGTAAATGATATGTTTGATTGATTAAAGCAAGATTGTTAACACATTTTGAGTTGCTTTCCTTTACAAAAGCAGATATAAGAACCTGTATTGGCAGCCACCCTAGAGATGCTGCTACAGTTGTCTAAGGACACTGCTGGGAGCATTGGATTCACTGACCAATTTAGATTTGAAAAAGGCATGTATAGAGACTAAAAGGAAGGGAAGGCTATTTAATCTGCCAAACATATATAAGTCTAACCATGTTGCTCTCCTGCTCAAAATTCTTCAGTGACTCCCTATTGCCTTCCTTGATAAAATACAAATTCTGAAGCTGGAATTTTAAAAAAAAAATGAGGATGAATACAAAACATGGTGTGATCTCAGAACAAAGTTAAGCACACTAGAACTCAAAATGAGCTGAGGGTAGCAAGGAGTAATAACAACTTTTCTTTCCTAGTTCTGTGGGGAAGGAAAGAACAAGCAAAGAATATGAAAGGTCATTTCCTGGGGTCAATGAGACTAGAGTAATGTAGGAAAGAGAAAAGACAAAACTATTCAACTTTTATTTTGTTAGATTTCTAGTGAGATGAAGAATGATATTTGGACCAGAGAAGATAGAATACAAATGGCTAATGGAGAACTGAAACTCAAGATCTATAGGGAGGTAGAAGGAAGGCACTTAACTGCCCTTGAGTTCAAGCCACCATTCCCAGACAAACTGGATCCAAGAGAAATGGCAGCTCTGATTGATGAGCTACTATCGATGGCCTTTGAAGGATTGTGGAAAATGAGAAAAGTAATTTGGGATTGGAGAAGAACAAATGGCCTGTTGTTGTTGTTCAAGGGGGAAAGAGAATAGAAGTATATACAATAGACTTAGGTTGCTGTCAAAATTCTAGAACATGTTATTAAAATGTTCGTTAGTTAGCATCTGAAGGAGGAAATGGTGACTATTATTCCCCAGCCATCTTTTTGCTATCTCCATTTTCCCCCAAATAATTTAGCTGTTTCATCTAAAAGCCTCCACCCTGAGGGGCTACTCTTCTGATTGGTTAATGCCTCATCTGGCTCACTATGTCCAGTCATACTGGTTATAAACTTGATCCACTTTTCTCCTCAGCCATCTTCTCTCAACTAGTTTGCAACCTAGTACATACTCTCAGGCTGTCCTTTCCTCTCCTCTTCATCCTCCCTTTCCAGCTCTGAAATCATAATCAAATCCATAATAGCATTGCAACTGGAAAGGATGTTCCAAGATATTCCCTCAAAGCCTAACCAAAGCATAAGCATAACCAGAATGTCCTTCCCTGGTAGCCAATACCATTTATGTGTTATCTCACTCATTCTTAAACTCAGGTACTGTCTTCACTTTTTCATTTATATACCCAGTGCTTAAAAGAGTCATTGGCACATAGTAAATATTTAATGAATGTTTTCCAGTTATGCCTTCATTCTCAGCATCACTTTTTCAAGGTTAGGTCATGCCTATCTGCTGAATGGGTAGATCAGCTGGCAGGCTAAGCTGGACAAGTCGTTTGGCTGCCAAGTCTCCTCACAACATGCAACATCACATCTATTTGGAATTAATTCAGTATACTCCCTAGGCTTACTATAATGGGCAGCTGTAGGCTTCATTAAGTCTCAGGTTCAGCTGAGTGGTACTATACTCTTTTAGCAGGTGTGCTGTCAAGGATTGACAGAAGCCTCTCCAGATGTTCTCCCTCAAATGCTCAGCTCTTGGGTTTGAAATTTTGTAGGCAGGAAGTGGGAAATATATTGCTTCTCCTATTCAACAATTTTTCTTGGTTTAGAGCTGGATTTTCTTGGTGAGGGACCAGGGAGGCAGAAGCGCAGTCTGGCCTCTGTCCCCAGAGTGAGAAGTGACTGTGGACATGCAGCAGCTGTGCAGCAACCTCCACATGGCTGCTTCAGAGCTCCTGGCCTGCAGATCATAGCGGGGCCAAGCGACCATTCAGATGGTAATCACTCGTGCTTTAACCTGCCTGGATCTGGATCGCTGTCTATGGTGGAGGTCCTGGGGTGTGTGGCCAGTGAGCCAGAGCTTGTGGGGGCTATAGAGATGGCACCCTCTTAATAGCTCCAGCAGCTGCAAAAACCCCAGTAATTTGGGACAAAACTCTCCCCTCTGGAACAGAGCTCTACTGTGGCAAAGAACTCAAAAGTCAAGTAATTGAGTGACAACTTGAGCAAGCAAAGGAAGCAAAGCAAGCACAGCAATCCAACTTTATATTCCTTTTGTGGGTTTCACAAAGGATCAAAGCATGGAATGGGAGGAAGACAACAAAGTCAGAACTCCTGCACCAAAATCTTCCAAGAAAAATATGAATGGGTTACAGGCCATGGAGGAGCTCAAGAAGGATTTTGAAAATCAAGTAAGAGAAGTGAGGGGAAAATTGGGAAGAGAAATGAAAATGATGCAAGAAAATCATGAAAAGAGAGTCAACAACCTGACTGAAGAAAATAACACCTTAAAAAATAGATTAACTCAAATGGCAAAAAAGACCCAAAAAGCCAATAAGGAGAAGAATGCCTTAAAAAGCCTAATTTGCCAAATAGAAAAAGAATTTCAAAAGCTGAAGAGAATAATTCTTTCAGAATTAAACTGGAGCAAATGGAAGCTAATGACTTTATGAGAAATCAAGATACTATTAAATAGATCTAAACAAATGAAAACATAGAAGGTAATGTGAAATATCTCATTGGAAAAACCACTGACCTGGAAAATAGATCCAGGAGAGATAATTTAAAAATTATTGGACTACCTGAAAGCCATGATCAAAAAAGAACCTAGAAATCATCTTCCAATAAATTCTCAAGGAAATTTGTCCTGATATTTTAGAACCAGAGGGCAAAATAGAAATGGAAAGAATTCACCAATCATCTCTTGAAAAAGACCCCAAAAAGAAAAAACTAGAAATATCATAGCCAGGTTTTGGAGTTCCCAGATTGAGGAGAAAATATTACAAAAAGAAGAATCAATTTGAATATTGTGGAAACACAATCAGGATAACACAGGATCTAGCAGCTTCTACATTAAGGGATCAAAGGACTTGAAATATGATATTCTGGAGATCAAAGGATCTGGGATCAAAACCAAGAATCACCTACCCAGCAAAACTGAGTATCATTTTTCAGGGGAAAATATGGTCATTCAATGAAATAGAGGATTTTCAAGCATTCCTGATGAAAAAACCAGAGTTGAACAGAAATTTGACATTCAAATACAAGAAGTAAGAGAAGCATGAGAAGCTAAATGGAAAAAAAATTATAAGGAATTTATCAAAGTTGAACTATTTACATGCCACATGGAAAAACAATAATTCTAACTTATGAAACTTTTCTCAGTATGAGGATAGTTGAAGAGAATATAAATGTGTGTGTGTGTATACACATATATATATACACATATATATGTTTGTGTAGGAGGGTATATGTGAATACAAATACATATGTGAGTGTGTGTATATATATGTGTATAGGTATACATAGACAGGGCACAGAACCAATTGAATAGGAAGGGATGATGTTTAAAAGGTGTTAAGAGGTGAGAGAGGAATATAATGAGAGGAAATGGGGAGAGACAGAATGGGGTAAATTATCTCATAAGACAGAAGAGGCAAGGGATAACTGTTACAATAGAGGGGAAGAACAGGAAGGTGAAAGGGAATGGGTCAACCTTATTCTCATTGAATTTGGCTTAGGGAGGGAATGACATACACACTAAATTGGGTATCTTGCCCTAGAGGAGAGTAGGGGGAAAGGGGATGAGAGGGGGAATGATGGAAGGGAGGGCAGGTTGGGAGGGGATGGTAGTTAGAAGCATATACTTTTGAAAAGGGAGAGGGTCAAAGTAGAAAATAGAACAAGTGGGGGGGCAGGATAGGATGGCAGGAAATATAGTCAATCTTTCACAATATATTCACTATGGAAATGTTTTGCATAACTACCCATGTACAACCTATATTGAATTGCTTATCTTCACAGTAAGGGTGGGTGATGAGGGAAGAAGGGAAAGAATCTGGAATTCAAAGTTTTAAAATCAAATGTTTAAAAAAATTTTTTTTTACATGCAACTGGGAAATAAGATATACAGGAACTGGGGTATGGAGTTCCATCTTGCCCTTCCAGAAAGTTGGAGGGAGTATGGGGGAGGAAATAGGAGAGAGCAAATTGGGGGAGGGGCAATCTCTGTTTTGGGGTGGTGGTGAAAGATGGGGAGAAATTTTGTAACTTGAAATCTTGTGGAAATGAATGATGTAAACTAAAAATAAACATAAAATCTAATTTTTTAAAAAAGACTGAATGACAGAATCCAAAAGAAAAAAAATCTCGACAGGATAGGCTATTGGGCAAAACTGAATAAGATGAAATCTCCTAGGTATTAAAGTATTACAGTTGGGCTCAAAAAAATGGCAATAGAACTGGATAAGGGTCATGTTTAAATTTTAAATCTATCTGGGAATTGTAATGGACTACACCCTTGATATGAGTCAATAATGTGACATAGCAGTCAAAAAGGCTTATTTGTTTTGTGACCTTAAGCTCCACTGAGAAGAAGAGTACTCAGCTCTCCTCTGCTTCTGTTCTATCACATCTCAAGTACAAGATTTGGTTTTTCCTACTATATTTCAGCAAGAATACTAATAAGTTTATAAGTGTCCAGAGGAAGTTGATTACCATCGCGAAGGGTCTTAACATCATAGTATATAAGGATTAGTTTTAAGAACTAGAAATATTGGGCAGCTAGGTGGCTGAGTGAATAGAGAGCCATCCCTGGAGTCAGGAGGACCAAAGTTCAAATCCAGACTCAGAAACTTAACACTTACTAGCTGTGTGACCTTGGGCAAGTCACTTAAGCCCAATTGCCCTGCCTTCCCCCTCCAAAAAAAAAAGCAAAAAATTAAAAAGAACCAGAAATATTTAATTTGGGGAAGAGAAGACTCAAGTGGGACATAATAGCTACCTTCAAATGTTTGAAAAGCAATTATAAGGAAGATTAGACTTGCTTTGTTTGACTCCAAAAGGCAGAACTAATAAAATGGGTAGAAGATAAAAGAGTCAGATACAGATTCAACAAACAAAAAACCATCTAGTTTTAGAGATATTCAAAAGTAGAATGGTCTTCTTCAGTAGGCAATAGGTTTCATTATAGGTCTTCAAGCTCAGTCTGGACAACTAATTGTTTATGTTGTAGAAGGAATTCTTTTACTAGTATAGGTTGGGCCAGATAGCTTCTGAGGGCCCTTTCAAATCTGAGGTTTTCTGATTCCATGAAATAGGCTATTGTTTCTTTGAAGGTTCTGACAAAAGTCAGTAACATTGTAGTTGGTACTGTTTGGAGACATTTGAGATGGGATGGGATGGGATGGGATGGGATGGGATGGGATGGGATGGGATGGGATGGGATGGGATGGGATGGGATGAGATGGGATGGAAAGCATTTGTTCAGCACTTACTATATATTATGTATTGTGATGAGCCCTGGGACTACAAATAGCAATGTGAGAAAGTCCCTAGTCTCAAACTCACAGTCTAAGGAAAGTGACACATATATGAAATATAAGCTGCAGGATGGATGTAAAACCTCCTTGGCCCTTAGCATTCACTGGCAAAGCTGATGGCAAGGCCCAGGAGTCTTCAGGTTGCATTATTAAGACAGAAGATTCTGGTGGGATCTAGGGGTAGGAGTGGGGTCAGCATTCTGTTTGAGGCCACTAGGGGAAGGAGTTGCATGATAACTCTGGTGTTAGGTTGTAATGGTGGGGTTTGAATGGATGAGTTAGGCTCACTTAGGGAAGGGGGGAAGAGGAACATCTGAAGGGGATACTATGGTGGCTTTGTTGGGCTCTTCCCTTTGGTGGTCTTCAGGCAGGCATACATCAAACTGGATTTGTTGGGGGAAGGGACAGAGTAATTCATATGAAAGGTGTTCCAAAAGCCTAGCAGAGACTTTTGAGCCACCCTGTATAAAAGAAGTAAGAGTCACTTTCTCCCTCCTTGGGGGAAAAAAAAGGTCAAGTTACTCACGGTAAGTCCATAAAAATATTTCCAAGGACATGTAAAAGCAAGTTCAAAAGATTGTTGTATAAACTATGAAAATAAGTGTTAAGCATTTAGAAAACAGATTCACACCTTTAGAAAATAGTTACAGACTGAGACTTCAGTCATCCTTCCTAGTCCCAATTCACTAGTTAAAAGAGCACTCTCCTTGTTGCCACACTTCATTGTGTGCTGTATTTGGAGACAGAGCGACCCCTCTTTAGTTCTATATTGTTTCAGAGCTAAGTACAGAGGAAAGTCAAAGGACCTGACTCTGACTTTTCCTACCTATGTGGCCCTCCTTAAAGTCACAATCTCAACTGTAAAGGGAGAGGGCTGGAACAGATGACATCTGAGATTCCTTTCCCGCTCTAAAGCTGTAATCTTATAGGAGAAAAAAATACTTTGTGGAAACCCAGGTTCTTTAACCTCTGTCTCTCTCTGTGTCTCTCTCTGTCTCTGTCTCTGTCTCTGTCTCTCTCTGTGTGTCACTCCGTCTCTGTCTCTGTCTCTCTCTGTGTGTCACTCCGTCTCTGTCTCTGTCTCTCTGTCTTTGTCTCTGTGTCTCTGTCTCTATCTCTCTGTCTCTGTCTGTCTGTCTGTCTCTCTCTCTCCTTCCTTCCCTCCTATGCAAACTGTGCAGCTCATCTTAGCAATCAATTATGGAAATAAAGATGTATAAAATGATGAAATAAAATATGAAAAAGCAATATTTTTTCTTGTTGGCATTTCTGATGGGAGAAAGTGTTGAAACAATTCAAATAAAGGAGGTTTGGAATTAGGTATCAATTTTTAATTTCTCATTTCCCTTCTTATCCCACTTTATTCATTCTCTTTTCACCATTTCCAACCTGCAAACTTGTTGCACGTCCCTGATTGTCGCTCCCATCCAGCCCAGCTAACCCATCTTCCTAAATACCAATGAGAGCTCATTTTTAAACAAGTAAAGCACACATGATAAATTAAAACAGGCGTCCTTTGTTTGGGGGCAGAGTAGTCAGTCACCATCGTCATCTTAATTGCGTGATGATGTCACCTTACAACCTCAGTGGAAGCCCTAGAGGCTTAATCACCAGGAGTCCCAAGAGGCATGCTGGTAATGGGTAATTAGTGTTACTTCAGAAGTTATATAGTTCACCCCCTTCTCACTACAGGGAGAAAGAATTCTAAGCATTATCACTACAGAAGTTACAGATTAACAAGCAGTAAGAATCTCCCTTTCTAGATAAGGTAGAAATCAGGCTGAAATCTGAATGGGAGAGAGATCCCTTCAGACATTAAGAACTCGACTAATGGAAAGCAGGAGGAAAGAAACCATCATGTTTCATTATTGCCCCCTCTATGTCACTCTCTAGTTTAGGATGGGAAACAAATGTTTCGAAAGAAAATCAAATACCTCTCAGTTTCTGGCCATGTGTCTGAAAGATTGACCCATTTTTTTCCCAGAAGAAGCATGTAATGCACCCTTAATCCAGATGCAGACTTTTAACAGATTTTTGCCATAGCTAGCTGAATTGCCTTTGTTTTCCTTTCAAGACATTTTATTGGATATTACCACTGAAGAATTATTTTGTAAGTTCAAAGACAGTATGGAATAATATAAAGAACAATGGAATGAAAATCAGGAGACCAGGGGAGGCTAGGTGGTGAAGTGAATAGAGCACCGGCCTTGGAGTCAGGAGGACCTAAGTTCAAATCTGGTCTCAGACACTTAACACTTACTAGCTGTGTGACCTTGGGCAAGTCACTTAACCCCAATTGCCCTACTTTCCCCCCTCCAAAAAGCAAGAAGAAGGAGGAGGAGGAGAAGGAGAAGGAGAAGAAGAAAAAGAAAATCAGGAGACCTGGTTTATTGTTCCAGCTCCATAGTTTACTAGCTTTTTCATCTCAGACAGGTCAATTCACTTTTGGGGATCTCCCTTCCAATGAAAGTATTGGACTAGAACAGTGGCATCAAACTCAAATAGAAACTGATACCTATTGCTGGCATATTGAAACCACAAGTTCACATTATCTATGCTGTATTATATTTTTTATTTATTTTGTCAAACATTTCCCAATTACATTTTTAAGCTGGTTTGGGACTCACTCTGGAGTCTTGTAGGAGGCATGTTCAACGCCTCTGGATTAAATTGCCCAAGTTCCAATCTGCTTCTAACATTCCATGACTCAACAAAGTCCTTTTTTTCCTCCCCTAGGTTCTAAGCAAACAGCATTTTCTTATTGTCCAGTGTGGTGACAGGGCATTGGTACTCACGGCCCTCTGTTTGTTATCCTCTTACCTATCCAGTTCCTATTCTTTATCATCTCCCAGCTCTTAAATGGGACATTGTCATGAGCCTGCAGCTTCTTGTCTCTGTGGTCTCATCCGCTCATACGGATTCAATTGTCATGTCTGCCCATATGTGTTTATGCAGACACCTGAACCCTAACCCTACATCACCCACTGCCCACTGGAAATCTTCACTTGGTTGTGCCGTCAGCATTTTAAACTCATCCTGTCCAAGACTGAGCTTGTTATTCATGCACACACACATGCACACACGTGCACAGACACACACATATAAACACACATGCACACATACACACATACACCTCTCTTCTCCATACTCCAAACTTCATCATTTCATGTTCATGGCATCACCATTTCCCCCAGTCACCCAGGTTTGCTACGGTGGAGTTCTCTTTTATTCTTCCCTTTCCCTCATCCCCTATATCCAAGCATTTGCTAAATTTTAATGATTCAGCCTCCACAATATCTCTCATATCCATCTCCATCCCTGCACTCACATGTGGGCCCTTATCACCTCTCGTCTGGACTATTGATAAGGCCTCCTAGTCACTCTTTCCCCTTTTCCAATCTGTACTCCAGTTTATTTCAACAAGCGTTTAATGTGCTCTAGTTAATGTAATCAAATGTGCTAAGCACTGCTCTAGGCATTGAGGATAAAATGGCAAAAATAAAATAGGCATTACCCTCAGGGAGCCCATAGCTGAAATGAGGGAAACAATATGTTTGGGGCAGCTCAGTGGCACAGTGAATAGAGCACCAGGCCTAATGTCAGGAAGACCTGAGTTCAAATCCAGCTTCAGATACTAGCTGTATGGCCCCAGGCAAGCGACTTCACCTTGTTTGCCTCAGTTTCCTCATCCGTAAAATGAGCTGAGGAAGGAAATGGCAAACCATTCCAATATCTTTGCCTAGAAAACCTTAAATGCGGTCATGAAGAGTCAGCCATGACTGAAACAACAGAATGACAGATATGCATTAAAAAGACAGAATATATATATATAAATAGTGTCCAGGATGAAGGGCATTAGCAATCAGAGGCATCAGGATAGACATCCTCTGGGAAATGGCACTTGAGTTGAGATTTCAATAAAACTGGGGATTCCATACAGCAAAGGGCAGAAGGGAGTCCATTCTATTCAAAGGTGTAGAGATGGGAGATGGATTATTGTAGAGAAGGAAAAGATGGTTTGTGATGTTTAAGGGAGATTAATATACAATAAGTCTAGAAGGGAATGCTGGAGTCATTTTATAAAGGGTTTCAGAAACAAATAAAGGGGTAGCTAGGTGGTGCAGTGAATAGAGCACTGGCCCTGCAGTCAGGAGAACCTGAATTCAAATCCAGCCTCAGACACTTAAAACTTACTAGCTGTGTGACCTTGGGCAAGTCACTTAACCCCAATTGCCCTGCCCTGCCCTCTCTAAAAAGCAGCAAATGATAAAAATAATAATAAAAACAAATAAAGGACTTTGCATTTCATCCTAGGGGTAAAAAGAAACCACTAGAGTTTCTCAAGGGGGTGGGAGGTCTAACATAGTCAGACCTGTTAGGTAGATCTCATAGGAAAGTCAATCTGGCAGCTGAATGGAATATTTATAAGGGGAGTGACTGCACAAAGCTGTCAATTAGTATTCCTAAAATAAAAGGCTGTCCGTGTCACTTCCTTTAGTAGCCCCCTATTACCTCTAGGATAAAATACATGTTTGTTCAATCTGGCGTTAATGGCCACCTTCTATCATTGCTTCACTTTGTATTCCAGCCAAATTGTCCTCTTAGGTGTTCCTAGAACTCAATACTTGCCTCCCTTCCCTGAGTCTTTGCCCAAGCTGTCCCCTCATACAACCCATCCTTCCCTCTGCTTCTAAGAAACCCAACCTTCCTTCTGCAAGAAACTTTTCCTGATGTCCCCCAGTGTGTGTCCTTTCCCTGCTCAAACTAAATGTTCATTTCTCTGTGTACATGCTGTAAGCTGAGGGAAGGAGTCGTTTCCCTTTGGGCACAGGCTCTGGGATGGTGGAGCCTGGATTCAGATCCCACCCCTTCCACTTTGCTAGCTGTGCTCCCCTGGGCAGGTCAGTTAGCTTCCTGGGGCCTTAGTTCTCTCATCTTTAAAATAAGGTATCCAAGTAGGGTGACTCTAAGATACCTTATGTAGTTATCCCTTCCATGTTGTGATTTTCCCCATAGTAGTTCCCGTATATCATGGGTCCCCATAAGAAATTAAATGGCAATTTTGGGGGAGCTGCAGACACATGAAGGCCAGCAAATGACACAGAAAAAGTTTAGAAACTCAGAAATTCATAAAATATATGTATATCATTGTGTTATAGCAATATATTTTATCTTCTGATACCATAATATACACATTTTTAATAAAAGTTAGAATAACTTAAAAGTTAAAGTTTGCGAAAAACATGAAAACCAATAGATAACACACAAAGGCTAGGATTTTTACTTAGCATTGACCTACACATAGCCTATGACCAAATACTTAACCCAAATTTTACAATAAGGTACTGTATACACCCTATAAAAGAAAAAGAAAAAAATCAGGTTCTTCTCTGGTATGAAGAGAGGGTCAAAAAATTTTATGTGAGTTTTCCAGATCACAGGGTACTGCACGCCTAACCCTTATGGTGTGGAAGGGAAAATTGTAACTCTAAATCTGTGACTGATTATACTGTCTGTTCATAATTCCTACTTATCTTTGATAGCTTTATCTCTCTCTCATCAAGGCTTTATCTCTTTCTGTCATTCTGTCCCTCTGTCTCTCTATGTCTCTCTGTCTCTGTCTCTCTTTCTCTTTATCTGATTCCATCCTTAAGATGACCATGGCCTTTGTTGCTGTTTCCAAAATGTGCTTACCTCTTGTAATGGGAATGCAAATTTGGAAGATCTTCCCTGCCCCTAGGCTAAAGTGCACCTGAAGCCTGGGGTGGGAGGCTCGTTTTTCAGTAGATACTTCTTGATTGGCCAGTGAGTCAATAAGGTTGTTACATTCTCTGAGCCAGGAGAAGGCTATGTAAGCCCTGATGTGTAGCTTTGTTTGGGGACTCACTTTGAGAAGTGTTCTGTGATTTGATCTGAATTCTGGGAAGCCATTGTCCAGAGCCCCCCCGGCTTTGAAAAACCCAGATGTTGACTGGGTATGGATGTAATGGTTGGACAGTTTGGAAATCTGTCTACTTGATCTGTTTCTGTCTTGATAATTCTGCCTGTATACTTTGAAGTTCGGGGCGCTGACCTTTTTCCCCTGAACAAGATAAACGATATATGTCTGACTGATTAAAGTAAGCTTGTTAACCCATTTTGAGTTGCTTTCCTTTGACAAAGCAGATCCAAGAACCTGTGGTGGCAGCAAACCCTGAGGACTCTTGGGGTGCTTGCTGCTCCACCTCTCTCTTCAGGTCTGTTTATACTTTGGCATCTCTTTGTATGTCAGTATTATTTTCTTTCTCTATTCCCTTCCTCAGAATGGCCTCTTTGGAATTTCTGTATCTTCCCCCTTGGGACATACTTCTTTCCTTGACCTTTGTATATCTGCCTTTTGTATCTGTGTTTCTTTTAAAGGCCAAGGTCAAGCTCTACCTCAAATCCAAATATGTGAATTCTATCATAAATGTGACATCAATTGTGTCCTCCTTTTGCTGTCAGTGCAAGGTAAGGACAGTTTACATCTTTTTCTGGGAATTCACACTTTATTCTGTGACAGCAGAGGAAAGAAGAGTTCCCTTGACTCCTATGGACAGATGTTTACACAGACCCACTCTATGGCATTCAGGGATACTATGGTTCTTACTCAGATAGAATACAGAGAGAAGGAGCAAGAGGGAGGGAGGAAGAAAAGAGACAGAGACAGACAGAGACAGACAGGACTTAGGATAAGTTACGAGTTATTCAATAGTGATGTGTGGACTTTCAGATGGATAAAAATTAATGCTAATAGATCCATGCTTGGAGGAAGTGCTCCTTCCATGAAGACAAGGCAAGGCCACCCAGGAAAATTTCTGTCTTCTCGCTGTTCTGTAACCTATTCATAGAGCAGCTCCAGTGAAGCAAATGTTTCCAATGATGGGTCTACAAATATTTCCACCATACAAGCACATTCTTTTTCCCAATGTGAAACACCAGAAGGGTCCCAATTAGGCACCTAAGAAAGGAACATTAATATCAGACATCTGCAATAAATATTCAAATGAAAAGGAATTGAAATTTGTACTTGGTGCCTGGGGAATAAATGGCACAGCTTTGCTTCCCCAGAATTTCATCCTAGTCCAGGACGCTCTCAGAATTGCTGCTGGTGCAGGGGATGGGATGAGCTGGCGCCTACCCACAACGGTGCCAGCTCTTACACAATGCTGCACGCTTTGTCATGTCAACTTGTGGAAATATTTCATTTCCCTCTTAGCTTGGGGGCTCCTCATCCTGGCAGGTATTCCATGGATACCAAAGCTAGATCGTGGACTAGGGAATGTGATCAAACTGGCCTGTGAAGGAGCCCTCAAGACCCAACAGGCCCCTCGTTCTCCCTAACTATGAAGAGCTGTTACTATTCAGGTTGTCATTCAAGCTCTCCTCAGGCTGTGATTCATCCATTTATGAATATAACATTTTACTGGGGTTCCTATTCCTTGCTCTAACATTAATTTGCTCTATGTAAGGGCTCTTAAATCTGGATTCTGTGAACTTGGAGGGAAAATAATTACATCTTTATTTTCCTCAAGCTCTAACTGAAATTTCGGCTGACTAAAGGAGCTATGAAACAGGAAATTTAAGAACCTCTGCTATATAATCTTGGGAACTTTCTTATGGTCTTTGTACTTTAGTTTCTCCATTTAATAAAATGAGAAAAAGATAATTAGTCACAGGCAAATTAAAATTGGTAAATGTATGGAGGAAAAAGATGTTCTATATCTGTGATTAAAAGACATATTATTTGTATATTACAATAAATAAATGAAAATGGTATTTCCCCAGTGCAGCTGTATCCTCTATCTATTATGCATTTTCTATATACTGATGTATGTATTCCCCCCACCCCACCCCTGCCAGAACAGATTGCTCATTCCTCAAGAACAAAGGTAATTTCACTTTTTTATAATGAAAATTCAACACAGTATTTGGCACATAGCAGGTATTTAATAAATGCTGATTAATTGATTGATTGATGCCTGAATCAGGAATCAGAAAAGGCTAAGTTTAAGTCTTGACTCAGGCATCCTGACCCAGGGTAAAACACTAGATGTCTCAGTGCCTCACACAGTTTTCTAAGATAATAAGTTGAAGAATCTTTGCATTGGTAGAGGAAATTGTCTCTCCCTAGAGCTTCCTACAGTCAAAACATCTCAAGAAACAAAAGTCATGTCTATTCAATTTGATCATACGGTCTTTTTGGGCAGAAACCATTGGTTGTTACACAAAACTCATAGGACTTTTCATAGAGTTAGGCCACAGGGGGTTCTCAGTAAATATTTGTTGATTGAGAAATTAAAATGGCAAATGAATTTGGCATATATACAGAGGTGTTCTAGAGTTGACTCTAATAGGCTTAGGAGAGCTGGTTGTTAAATTTTTAGTGTAAATATTTATATCCCAGAAATAAACAAATGCTATTGGGGCTTAAATTTATTGTTTTATTGATAATATAGAGATAAGAAAGTGGCAGAGAAAAATTAATAAAACAGATTAAACTTTAAAATGTAATTGTACTTTTTTTTGGAGAGATGGTGGTTAAGTATTTATCAGAATACCCCTGCATATATATGTATATATATATATATACACACACGTATCTATTTTTGTCATCTATATTTATATACATTTAAATAGATATATGTGTGTATACATATATGTGAGTGTGCATGTGTATGTATACACACATATGCACATGATGGTGGTTTAGGTTAGGAATCCTTTGACCTGAGCTAATAATTTACTATGTACTATATAGCTAATAATAATTTACTATGTACCTATAGCCCAGGGCATTTTAATTCTTTAGTTCTGTTTTTTAGGAGTGCAAATTAGACAGATGGGAGAGAGAGAGAGACAGAGACAGAGAGAGAGAGGGAGACAGAAAGAGACAGAGAGACAGAGAGAGACAGAGTGAGAGACAGAGAGAGAGACAGACAGACAGACAGACAGAGAGACAGAGAGGTAGACAGAGAGAGAGACACAGAGACACAGAGAGAGAGAGGGAAACAGAGAGAGACAGAGAGAGAGAGACAGACAGACAGACAGACAGACAGAGACAGAGAGAGACAGAGAGAGAGGGAGATCTTTTTTAATTGTAGATATTTATAACATACATCTATAGATAAATAGATATCTTCATCTGTAGCTAAAAATAACATTTATAGTCCTCTGTATCTATAGTATTGGTTAGCAATCAGTAGACATCTATATATAAATACACAAATATGATAAATACATATGGGTGTGCATATTTTTTTAAAGAACCATGCAAGGGACCATAGAGCTAGGAGGTACTTCAGAAGTAGTATAGCTCAGTCCCTTCATTTTATATGCGATGATTAATCACTCTCACATATATCTTTCAATATTAGGGACACCTAGGTGATGGCACAGTGGATAGAGTACTAGACCTGGAATCAGGAAAACCTGAGCTCAAATCCAGCCTCAGACACTTACTAGCTGTAGGACCCTGGGCAAGTCACTTCACTTCTGTCTCCATTTGCTTATTTGTAAAATGAGGAATAGTAATAGTGCCTGCCTCTTAGGGTTCTTATGAAGATAAGATGAGATGGTATTTGTGAAGCCCTCTGCCTACCTTCAAGCATTATATAAGCACTAGCTGTTAATAATGCTAATATGTCAACCCTCAAAGCAAAGGAATTATGTACTAGATGCCAATGTAGAGTGAATGGAGCTAATTCCTCAAGATAAGAAGACGAAATAGACCCCAGTAATGTCAGCATCTTATGGAGTAGAAGTAGATACCTCTAATATTTAGATCATCTATTTAGGTAGCATCCTTCCTCCATCACCATCATAAGCCACGCTATAGCACCATCAGCCCTTGAGCAGACAACTCTGGTATTCCAAAAGCTCTGTCCAAATATACCTGCTGCCTTACAAGAAACAACAAATGTTGGCTCTGTCCAGCCACATAAGGGAAAAGAAAAAAAGCAGACAGAGGATTCAGAGGAGCTGAAAGCATTTTCACACAGGTGACAATGTCAAGTCTGAGGGAAAAGTAATGAGAAATTAAGATGGGAAGTTATTCAGGGCAGGAGTCCTAGGGCTAGAGTGACTAATGAACACTACTGTTCTGCCCCTATTCCCTCAGGAAGCAGCAGACTGAGTATTTGAAGACACTGAAAATGGCCCTACACAGGTTGCCTTGAGTATGAGGGAATGGTAACCGGAAACCAAAACAGGACCATGCCAACCTCTGAGGTTACTGGGGCAAGGACCCAAGCCAGGGAACCCTATGTCCCCTATTTTCAACACCATTAAAGATGGAAAGACCAAAAAGTTTAGTTCAGGAATCAGACAATAAAAGATGTCATAGATTGAAAGAGATAAAGCTTCAATAAAACCTCAACACACAGAGAGGATTCTAAAAAAAAATAGAAAAAAAATGAGCAAAACCACAAAATCCAATACATAAACACAAATATTATATTATTAAGGAAAATGAGCCAATAGTAGCTGATGAACCAGTATTCTTGAATAATCTCCCTTTCACCCACTGTCCCCCATTAAGATCATGGAAACATGACTCTGAATGACTCAAGAGAGAAATAAAATAAACAAAGGAAGAAATTAGCATTTAATTTCTTTAAGAAATTAGAGCTCTCAACACAGAAAATAGAGTGGTCAACAAGGAATTACAAAACATAATAAACACACTAGGACAAATTAAACCCATGATGGAGAATCTCTCTAAAAAAATAAAAGGGAGATTATCAGGATTGTAAGAAGAACAAAAAAAGTTGAGGAAAATTTGGCAGAAGCAAAACAAACAAACAACAATATTAAAAGAATGCAGGAATTCCCCAAATGCCAAGATGAATGACCTTAAAGAAAGGATGCACAGAAAATTGCAGGCTTCCCAAGAGAGTACAACAAATAAAATAAAAACCTCACTGCCATTATGCAGAAAATCATACTAGAAAATTGTCCAGAGTGTCTGAATATAGATTAAAAAACAGATATTGAGAGAATCAGCAAATTTCTTTAAGAGAAAAATAGGTTCCAAATACCAAGACAGTAGTTCAATTTAGCAATTTCAATTACAACAAATGTTGCAAATGTCCCTTCAAATGTAAAGGAGAGGCAATTTGCAAAGCAGCACTATTCTGAAATTGCAAGAAATTGGGGAAGATAATGGAATACTATATTCCAAAAGGCATTGAAACTTGAGTTGAAACCCAAAATGACTGATCCTGCAAACTTGAACCTAAATATCAATGGAAGAAAGATGAGCGATCAAGAAAAAAGAGTTTGAGGCACTCTTGAAAAAAAAATTTTTTTTAAAGAATGGTGAACAGATTGTTCTTTGCAAGTTGACTTGCAAATAAATACCTCAAAGAGAAGAGGAAATAAGTACAACTCTTAATAAGACTAGAAAATGAAAACATTTATCTTTACTTTATAAATTATTGCTTATAGTAAAAGAAAAATTGAACTATTCACTTAACTGGGCAGGGAAAGAGTCAAAACAGGGACAGAAACAGGTAATTACGTAAATTAAAGAAATTAACAACTTAAACTCAAAGAATTTGGGATAGAGTAGGGAAACTAAATAAAGCAAGAGGGGAAGAGGTAGCTGGTTGTTTATTTATTAGATTAAAAATAGTTTAAAAATTGATAATAGCTTGGGTGACCTGATTAATAAAAAAGAAAAATCAAATCACTTTCCCTCTTCCCCTAAAAACAAGCAATTTATATTTTTTCCTAGGGGATGGGGAGGATGGATTATGGAAAGGAGAAACAAATAAATGCTCAATAATTTTTTTATATATATACACACACACAATGTCTGTGTGTATGTGCGTGTATTGTGACAAATTCAGTCCTAATTTCTTCCTTTGTTAGTTTCATTTCTATTTGAGTCATTCTGAAGTTTTGTGTCATGTTTTGATGATCTCAAGGGAGTAAGAGGGAGGATATTCACAAGATCCTGGATCATCAGATATTATTGGCTCATTTTCCTTTTTTTTATAATAATATTTATATTACACACATGCATACATACACCATTAGTGAAAGAATCAATACATCAAGGTAATATATGTAGAAGCCATATATCCAGGGAATAGTTTTCCAGAGAAAAGTTTCCTTTTCGTAGGAAAGGGAAGAAATGTAGAGAATACATCTAGCTAGGCTGTAAGAATGGAAAGTCAATGCTGATTAGGCAATGTTAAGTAACATTAATGTGTAAGATGAAATAAAGATATGATGAGGTCCTGCACATTCATGTTGTTTTCATAGTTGTTGAGCCAGTTTCTGGGCTTCATCTCATCAAGGCAAATGCAGTTCATCTCAGCTTCCCTCTGTAGTGTGTAACAATTAGAAAGCCCATTTCCCACAAGGTCAGGTTGCTACTTCTTTTGTTATTATTGAAGTGTTGAACCACCACATTCATCTAAGGACCAGAGTGCCTCTCACTTTTGAACTCTCCATGTCTGGAGCTGAATATCCCTTTATCCCAGACAATTATCTGATTTAAGGTTAGAAATTCCCAAGGGGCTTTCCAGCTTGGAATGGCAATGAATCTGAGCCAGATCTAAGGCTAAATAAAGCAGACACGATCATTATTTTCCATCCAGCTGATCACTACCATAGAGTCATATATTTAGATCTGAAAGACTTCAGAGGTCACATAGTCCAGCCCCTTCATCTTTCAAATGAAGAAATTTAGTCCTAGAGAGACTGAATGACTCACTAAAGGTCACACTGATAGTAAAGATTGGAGGTAGGATCCGAATTTAGCTCCTCTGCCTCTAAAATCTTTGTTCGTTCCACTGTACACTCGGTATAAGCAGCAAGTAAAAAGGCTCAAAAGTTTTGCCTTAGACATTTATCAGTCACAAGCGATTATGTTATTTCATGTGTGTTGCTACTTTATCTTCAGGTGTCCTATAGTCATGGACATGCTGGAGCAGCTCAAACCAACTAGTAAGAGCTAATTGTTCATGCTCGCTTCGGCAGCACATATACTAAAATTGGAACGATACAGAGAAGATTAGCATGGCCCCTGCACAAGGATGACATGCAAATTCATGAAGTGTTCCATATTTTTAGGGGCAGCCAGGTGGCTCAGCGAGTAAGAACACTGGCTCCAGTGTCGGGATAACCTGAATCAAATCTGGGCTCAGATACTCAGCACCACACCCAGAAATAATAACTGGCTGTGTAACCTTGAGCAAGTTACTTAACCCCGATTGCTTTAAAAAAAAAAAAAAAGCTAATTGTTCAATGTTTAGTATTAACATGTATACCTCAGACACTGGCAAATGCTACAAATCCAGACTTGATTAATTATTTTCTTGATTATCTAGTCTTAAAGTCTAGAACCTGATGGAGGAAATGTCATTAATGCAAATTAAACTTCAAGGTGTGTTGTGAGAACATTTTCCCCCAAAGAACTGGTTATTAAATATTTACCCAAACACCACTGCCCATAGTCTCCATAGTCACAGAGCTGGAAAGGACCTCAGAGATCATCCTGTGCAATCCCCTCTTTTTGCAAATGAAAAAAATTAAGATCCTAGGAAAAGAAGCAACTTTCTCAAGTTCACACAACTAGTAAGTTACAGAGGCAGAACTTGAACCCAGACCTTTGCAGTTCTAGTCCATTGTTCTTTCCACCATGTGCCATTGTGTCACCCTGCCATTGTGCCTTCCCCACCAATAGCCTTTTGAATGTCAACTGGCAAATTCTTACCCAGGTAGTTTTGCATTTCGCATAATTTGAATTCTCAGCCATGTGTAGTCTATGTGGATAGACATAATGACAGCAAAAAATAACAACAAATTTACATTGATTAAACACCATTATGCAACATCAATGAGCAAGGCATTTTTGCTGAAAGACAGAGATGACAAAAGTCCTGTTTCCTAGAGGCACATTTATTATTATTCATTAACATTATAAATTTAGCATGAAGAGCCTTTTAGTGACAGCTCCAGACTTTGTCCAAGTCTTTTGGCATAAGAGGGTCCTGTGGCATTGGATTCATTTATTCATATTTTTATCAGAGCACCAAAATCCAAAAAACTAAGACAAGGGGTGAAAACTAGTACACTTGAATAAGGGATTCCTAATAAGGAATTAGGAGGTCAATATGGGATCAAGCATAATGATACAGGAAGTTTATGAGTGGGTGATTTTTATCTGACAAAATCTATCTTCCCCAAAACCTCTTTGATGGAGGTTGCTTGAATTTCCTACACTTGCCTCGTGCTGATGTGCCAGTATGGCATACCAAGTCAATTGATGGATCAGTAAACATTTATTAATTGCCTAAAATATACTAAGCACAATAAGGTACAAAAAGTTAAAAAAAAACTCATCCCCTGCCCTCAAGGACTTTACAATCTAATGGAAAGTCCTCTTCACAATCAGCTACATAAATAAGGGCATGAGTTTGACACCATCCCTACCCCCAGAGTACTTGATGAGAAATATGGGATGGAAGGCCTCTATAAATTCTTTGGCATACTTAATATTCATAAATCCCAATTCCTCTTCTCAGACCAGACTCTTACCTTCCAGCTTAGTAATAAAGGTGACTCTATCATTTATGTGAATTAAAGATCTAAACACTATGGTCTTCCTGCCCATCAATAACTAATGGGGTGGGAAAGGATTCAGCGTTGATTCAGAGCATCATTTTGAGAACTGGTGGAAGATAATGGTAGATACAGAGTAAGGAAAGTATATTCAGTCAATAGTCAAGCAAATACTATTAACTATTTACTATATGCCAGACACTGGACTAAATTTTAAACTCACAAAGAAATTTAAAAAAAAAAAAAAGAAAATCATTAAAAAACACACACACACACACACAATCCACAGTCCCTGCTCTCGTGGAGCATATTTTCTTTTCTTTTCTTTTCTTTTTTTTGCCTTTTGGAGTGCAATTGGGGTTAAGTAACTTGCCCAAGGTTACACAACTAGTTTTTTTTGTGTGGGTGTTAAGTGTCTGAGGCTGGAACTGAACTCGGGTCCTCCTGACTCCGGGGCCGGCACTTTACTCACTGAGCCACCTAGCTGCCCCAAGCATATTTTCTAATGGAGTGAAGCAACATGAAAATATCTAGGTATGTACAAGACATACAGAGACTATGAAAGTAACATGAAAGAAAAAGGCATTAGCAGCTGGGAGGAACAGGAAAGACTCATGATCTGAATGGAGGCTTGGCCATTGCATGCAATGCATCTGACAGTCCTGGAAGCAGAAGGAGACTGTCCCACAAAACAGCTAGATTATGCAGTGCCAGCCGACTGATACCTAATTCTTCTGGAGTGAGATCAGGACTAGGATAGAAGTGGGTAATGTTCATGTGGAGCATCTCAGGTATTTCCTTCCCTTGGTTTCCTAGATCAATGGTCTAGAGAAAAGTGATTGTCTATTGATTGTTTTAACAATTATCAAAGTGGATTGAATTAATTTGAAATCAATATAAAAATCAAGACTGGCATCTTAATTATTAAGCACCTGCTATATACACAATGTGCCTAGCACTAGGTTCTGAGGATACAAAAGCTAGATGAAAAATAATCCCCTCCCCCCCAGGTCAGGGGACTCACATTCGCACTTGGGGTCAGTGTGGGGTCACAGATAAATGCTGGATCATTGAAGAAGCAAAAGTACTTCAAAGATAAAGAAAAGCTCTACCAGGAAGATACTGAGCATCTAGTACCCCCTGCGGTCTCACATCTCCCCAAAGGTAATATCTGCAAAGGGGTTTTCATGGCAGAAGAACAGTGGAGTCCTTAGAGCTGTAGACCAGGGGAAGAAAACAGGTGAAAGTCAGAGGTAGGAGGAAGCAGTGCCAAAGGCAAAGTTATCCAAAGTGGGGGCTCTTCCCAAAGGGTGTGCTATCAACCCATTAGAGTGTGGGATGATGGGACACATTCCACTCTTGATGGGAAAGCCATTCCTGACCTTGTCTCCAGAACCACCATCCTAATCTACTATCCGTGAAAGCTCAATACTCACTCTCTCTGTCCCGTCCTGTAGCTGCCTTCTATGGCTGAGCTATGATGGTCTTTAGAGGATGCTAGGCCTTCCTGAACACCCCATATACCCCTTACCTACTATATAAAGGCACTTTGTGTAGGTCTCACTAGTTTTGTGATATACCATGCTCAGGCATAGGGGTGTCCTCAGTTCACTTTGGTGTCCACACCATAATCCCATTTTGATACCCTCATGCTCATGCTGGCATGCTCACCCCAGAGCCATTATTTCACATGATTTTATCAACACCCTGCCTTAGGCTGGGAGGAAGGGTTGATGAGTCATATCTGCCCCCTCCTACGGGTACTAGGGTAGGACAATTTCCCAGGGAAATAAGTAGAGGAATGCTGGGGATTTCTACCAGCAAGTAGATATTATCTCCATCATCCGCTTACAATAAGCATGCTTGTTTCCAATCAGACAGGGTAATAACAGCTCACATTTATACAGCATTCTAAAGTTTGTAAAACATATTATCTCATTTGACTCTCACAACAGCACTGATAGGTAGGCATTATTATTACCCCCATTTTACAGATGAGGAAACTGAAGCACTGAGAGAGGTTAAGTGTCTTGCCCTGGGTCACACACACAGCTAGTAAGAGTCTGAGACAGGATTGGCACTAAAATCTTCCTTCCTCCAAATCCAGTGTTCTATCCATTAAGCCACAACACTTTTATCCCCTCTTATCGGTTTTGGCAGATATACTATTCATATTCTATACAGCTAGTAAGCTCAGCACAGGCATTTAAAGGGTTAAGAGCACCAGCAACTGTGTGAGAAAGTTCCTTTTTCATGACATTTCTAACAAGCTGAACCCGATCCAGGTCTCTTTAATGAGCACATATTTTATACAAATTAGTTCAAAGGCGCTTACCCATCTCTAATTAAACTAGAAAGGAAGCATTTGTTCTAATTGGACTTCATAGCTCAGGAATTAATTGTGAGATTGTTTGAAATTGCCATCTTACAGACCAGTTCACCCAAAAATATCTTCCCAAGGAAAGAGGCCATACGTAATTTTTTCTTGTTTCTAGTGGTTGTTTTAAATCCATAGAAACCTCACCCTTCGGTGCAAGTTGAGCCAATGATTTACAAACAAAAGCAGCCCCCCCAAAGGCTGCTCAGTGTGTATGCTGATAAAGACTCTGGCAAAGGTGAAGAAAACAACATAGTTTAGCATAACATTGTAATGTGGCCATGAGAAAATGCTCCCCCCACCCATCACCATAGTTCGGGATTTGCACAGTTTCTATGAGTGGAATTGTCTGCTACCTTATTTACAAATATCAAAAGAGTCACTTTTGTCTTCCCCAGTCTAGGGTGCCAGGGAACAACAGATATCACCACTTAGTGCTGAGCTTTGAGCCAGTCAAAGGCCCCAAAGGTTTTCAATGGCACATCTGGTGCCCTTGGATGGCATTACCTAAAATAGAGTTTCTCAAGAATGGCATGCTAGAGCTTGACATGATTAGTCTTATGGACCGTTACTCCCCCACTCCATGTATTCTACATCCTATCTGTGTAACCTCATGACAAAAGCTAGCTGTTTTCCTGCCTCCCCCTCAACCCATCTACGAAACAAGCTGGTTCTCTCTCTCTCTGTCTCTCTCTCTCTGTCTCTCTCCCTCCCTCTGTCTGTCTATCACTCTCTGTCTCTCCCTCTGTCTCTCTGTCTCTCTCCCTCTGTCTCTCTGTCTCTCTGTCTGTCTGTCTCTCTCTCTGTCTCTCTGTCTCTCTCTGTCTCTCTGTCTCTCTGTCTCTGTCTCTCTCTCTCTCTCTCTCTCCATCCTTCCCATAACACAACCCCTGTTCTCAAACTCAATAACCAAATTATTCCTGATTCTAACAATAATGTGGAGTTGTCTTGACCTATTTCTGATGACTAGAAGATTGTGACTGTGATCCCCATGCTCATAGCTCATATTCAGGGTCTTCCAGCCCATAGGCCCCAGTGCATTGGCATTGTCTTCACTAGGATAGCTCAGTGGCCCTGTTGGCAAAACTATGCTACAGGCAAAAAGAAGCCCAGTCCAATTGCTAGGAACTAGCTTGAACTTGTACTTCTGGCACGGGGAGAAATCTTGCTTTGACTTGTACTCAGAGAGTGTTTCCTGTGAATATCAGTGATGGAGAAGATGTGGGAAAGGTTGGAAAGAACTTTCTATAGAATTCTGGGTTTGGAGAAAATAGGTCAAAATTTCCATCAAGTCCTTTTTCAGTTTTCATTTAGAAATTCCTATTGACACTCTCCCAAATGTACAGCTATAGATAGATAGATGATAGATAGAAGGATAGACAGCCAGATAGAGAGATGGATAGACAGACAGACAGAAAGATAGACAGACAGACAGAAAGATAGATAGATAGATAGATAGATAGATAGATAGATAGATAGATAGA
>NW_027185791.1:18043824-18063562 GCF_028583685.1 Petaurus breviceps papuanus | reverse complement strand
AGATAGATAGATAGATAGATAGATAGATAGATAGATAGATAGATAGATAGATAGATAGACAGACAGACACACATGCATACATATATGTGTGTGTATGTATAGGCTAGCATATGCTCCCTCAGATTGTCCTTCAGATAGTGCAAAGTATGCCTACCTGCTGCAATGCCATGTTTAAATATTTTGAAAGATCTGTGATCTCATTGGCATTAATTCTTGGCTTGCTTTTCTGCAAATGCTCTCTAGAACATCTCCCCAAAGGTTTGGTTCTGGCTCTTTTACTGTTTTGTGGACTCTAGTGATGCATTAAACCATCCATCAGTTTCCCTCCATTACATGACCAGTCTACTTTCTTTCTTATTATGCTTATACTATATGAGGTCCTTTACATAATGTGTCTGGGTTTAAGGTAGTTGAGTGATATCTTTAAGAGAAGTAAATTTGGAACAAGTAGAAAAATAATAGATGTTATTCCTACCAAAGAAAGGCAACTATGAGAATGCCAATAACTCTTTGCCTATATGTCAACTTTCTTGCTTTCATAAAGTCTTCATGAGAATAACTTGTGCACATATTCAGGGCATCCTTAGTGGAAAATATTTTTGCAATGAACAGGTAGGCCTTCACAAACGGTATTCAGTAGCAGACCATAACTCAGATTAGTTCACACAATTTTTTAAGAGTTACTCAATTGAATGAAAGGTGCAGAGGCTCCAAGGGTGTTTACTATTTGTTAGCCATAAAAGCATTTCTGATACAGTAAAGCAAGGTGCAGCCTTAAAGGCTCTCATCTAATGAGGTGTTTCCCATGTATATATTAAGATTATACAAAATTCCTTGATAGATGTGTAAGGAATTTCAGCTGATGTAATCATAGAATGCGGTCACAGATGATGAGGCTTTAATGTGTAAACAAGCTGCATCTACACTCTCTGATCCCTTTAGAAGGTTCATCAAGAAGGGAACATCAGGATTGTCTGAGAAAAGAAGCTCACCAAGCATCAGGGGGCTTTTAGTAGCAGGATGCTTGAGAGTTGAGACATCAAAGCTCAGAAGTACTCTGTGGAGGCAGACCCCTTTGCCTACGCCAGCAGACAACAAGGAGGGAGAAGAAATTTTCTCTCCTCCCCCTCCCACTCCCAACATAGGGCATGTCTCCAGAGCATCTGTAGACATTTCCTTTAACCAGTAACAAAGACACAAACCGGATGGAGAAAGACAGTCACCTGGGGGAGGATGCAGCTTTAGGTATTGTGAGCCTTCATGACAAAGAAGATTGCTGGCAACAGAATAAAGCAAAAAAAGATCCTATGAGTCCATCAGAGAGGCCTGCCCATAAAAGAAGCTAGAACTAAGGAGAGATGTATGAAGACTCTATGAAAAGAAAAAAAGGCTCTCAAGCCCTGCAGTACAAATATTTTACTTACCTTTATTTCATATTACCTTTAGTTACCACATAATACCTATATCCTCACTACCATTGTACTCTAACTCTGAGCTCACTCTTCCTGTGGACATTGTGTATAATTGCAGACCACTGCATTGGGTTTATGAGTGGGGAATGTTTTGTGACAATCCATTACTATACGATCTTAGTAAATGTCCTTCCTAAAGGGTACTGGGATGCGTATCGGTGGGGGCTCATAAGATATCATAATAAGAGCACAGCCAACTGTAGGGTTGACTCTCACGTGTCTAAAAGTCGTCATCTCTTCTGAGTTCTCAACCTGTGGGCGTGAAAGAAAATTTGATGGAGTAGACCAGAAGGGCAGTAAGCAATGAAACAGCAGAGAGAACTTTGTTCGGTGGTCCATTCATTATTAATATAGAATGAAATAGAAAACAGGATCTGCCACCGTAATGGAGAAAAACTCAATGCAAAGTCAATACGAAAGAGGGAATCTTTATAAACAGTGAGATCCTTCAGAAGTTTCTGTTTGTTTTTGCTACATGATTGGCACATTGTTTTTTTTTTATTTTTTGCAGACAAACATTGCTTTGATGTTATCTTTTCTAATGCTTCTTAAACTCCATTTTTCATCACTAGCATGACATAATGTATTTATGTCTTCCATAGGTCTCTTCATTGTCTTTTGAATGGCTCTCCATTTTCACTCTTCAGAGAGTATTTTATGATTTTCAAGTGTATAACACTGAAGCAATATTCATTTTTAAAAGATGAGATTTTGTTTCGTGGAGAAATTTTAGGTTGTTGAAAGTGAAGCATAATTTTCTACATGCGATCATCCCTGCTTTCTTCCTCATATTTGATCTTAAGTCCAATTCAATGTTCTTTTACAATGCCTATCCAAGTGGTATGTACTAATGGGCCAACTCAATGGACTATCTGGCCAACTGTATATAATAATCTGGATAGTAGCCATTATTTACTCCTTTGGTTTTTCTTGTGTGGGTGGTTAAGCTGGACCTCTTTGAGTGCTTGTGAATCTCATTTAGGAGGCTGAACAATGACATCTATAAGCAAGTGCATGTGGAGGGCCTCATCACTACTGGAAATCTTTCTTCCATTTCAGTGTGTGTTAGAAATTCACCATGATATTTTGCCAAGCACAGTCTCTAATTTGTGCCTTGCCAAGTCAAAGGAATCAGGAAATCTGTTAAGAAAAACAAAATTTTTTAAAAACCCATCTCAAAATATAATTTGGAAAAATTGATCGGTTTTGCTGAATTGTGGAGAATAGAAATAGCCTTATTGCTATTTCTCAATTGCTTCTAACTACTTAAAAGTGTAGCTCCTAGATGTGAGGGCTTTGGTTTGGAACCCATCAAGCCTCTTACCTTAACAATAGCTTTCTTCCTTTCACATCAGTATAACTGAAGAATGTGTTTGAGGTTTCATAAAGCACATTAATATTTTATGTGGTTTCTGCTGCCCCACATGGGAGGTCTTGATCCTATATTTCAACATTTTCTTCATGTGGAAAAAAAAGGGAACCAAGAATAGCATTTGTTGAAGTTAAATGACTAAATTCACATAGATGTAATCATAAGATTTAAAAAAAAAACCTTGAGCATCAACAACAAAGGCTCCACTAAAGGTACAGATTAAAATAACAAAAGGCTAAATCTGTAATGGGGGTGCTAGGTGGCACAGTGGATGGCACACTGGGGCTAGATTCAGGAAGGTTTATCTTCCTGAGTTCAAATCTGGCCTCACATACTTGCTAGCTGTGTGACCCTGGGCAAGTCACTTAACCCTGTTTGCCTCAATTCCTCATCTATAAAATGAGTTGGAGAAGGAAATGGCAAACCCCTCCAGTATCTCTTCCAAGAAAGCCCAAAATGGGGTCATAAAGAGTTGGATAAGACTGAATAACAAGTTGAATAACAAGTCTATAATGTGCCAAGGCTGTAGCCCAGGAAGGTTTGGTGGTTTGATGAATCAGATAAGATCCAGGCCTCCAAAGTGGGCCTCAATCAATCAATCAACAAATATTTATAAAATGCCAAGTATTGTGCTAAACTCTAGAGATTCAAGGACAAAATTTAAATTGTCCCTGTCCTCTGAGAGCTTACATTCTAACGGAGGAGACAACAGGTCTAACTTTATATATGAAGCTTAAAAGAGAAGTAGATCAACCCCAATTTTCATAACCTATGACAAATAATAAAGATTATTAAATTGTGAAGGCAGGATTGTCATTCCTCTCTTTGTATTCTCATTGGCTAAGTATAGTGCCTAGCACCTAGAAGGCTTTAATGAATGCTTATTGACTGATTAATTAAAGAAGAGAGAGACTGACTAAAGAAGAGATAGGAGTGGGAGGACAAATACACCTTTTGGAACAGGGTGTTCTTTGTATGTTACTCACTCAAGGATGCCTTAGGTATTCAGGAACAGGAGTTTGAGCCAATGCCGCAGGCAATGTCTGTCATAGGTAGAGATGTGCTGAACAGAAGCCAACTTTAGCACAGCTTAAGGTGATATTATGCTATTCATTTGAATGGTTGTGTTTTACCTTACCAGTGATAACTTGTATTCTGAACTATTCTTTTTTTACCTTCAAATAATGAATTTAAAAATATATATATTTATGGCTACACATTCCAAGGAATACACGTTGAATCTCCTGCCAGATGCAAGGGACTAAGCCAAATTTAGGTAACATATTTCACAAATGTAATATTTAAAAGCACCATTTCAAGCTTTCAAAACTATCTTTAAATTATTAGTAAACATTATCAAAAGGTGTTTATTAACCATTACTGTATGTGTGCTGGACACTGCGAAAAAGTGGATCATGTGGGTACCAGTAACTAAGTGGGAATTACATTCTTAGAAGACAGACAATATGGATGTGGGTGCACATATTAAAAATACAAATATGTTCAAGAAATTCATAGAAAGAAGTAGATCCAATGTGGGTTATAGGTTCTCCTGTCTTTGAAGAGTCATACATGCATTGGAAAGAGTTTAGAATCAGAGGGTTCTAATCCTGACTCTTATACTTACTACCTGAGTGACATTGGGAAGGACACTCAATCTTACTGTAAGAGTCCAGATTGACCCAAAGAGATCATAAAAATGGGAAAAGGACCCACATGAACAAAAATATTTATAGCAGGCCTTTCTGTGGTGGCCAAGAACTGGAAATTGAGGGAATACCCATTAATTGGGGAAAGGCTAAACAAATTGTGGTATGTGAATATAATGGAATACTATTGTGCTGTAAGAAATGATGAGCAAGTTGACTTCAGAAAACCTGGAAAGATTTATATGAACTGAGGTTGGATAAGGTGAGCAGAACCAGGAGAACATTGTACACAGTGTGCAATGGCTGACTTTATTAGACTAAGCTCTTCTCAGCAATGCAAAGATCTAAGACAACTCCATTCCATTTCACAGTGCAAATGCTACCCACATCCAGAGAAAGAACTTTGGAGTCTGAAAGCAGATGGAAGAATACTATTTGCTCTCCTTTTCTTTCATTATTTTGTTTTGTTTCTTCTTGATCATGGTTCCTCCCATTAGTTCTAATTCTTCTTTATTTATGTCATGACTAATGTGAAAATATGCTTACTATGAATGTATAAGTAGAGCCTCTATCAGATTTCATGCCACCTTGGGGAGGGGGGAGGACTAGGGAGAGAAAATTTTAAACAGAATCTTATGGAAGTGAATGTTGAAAACTAAAAATCAATCAATCAATTAATTAATTATATTTTTTAAAAAGAGTTGAGATTGGTCTGGACCAGGGTTTCTTAACCTTTTTGGTGTCATGAATCCCTTTGGCAATCTGTTGAAGACTATGAACTGCTTCTAAGAATAATGTTTCTAAATGCATAAGATACATTGGATAAAGATACAATTTTTTTTAATCCTAGCTCATAGACTTCCTGAAATCTAAACCCACAGGAGTCTATGGACCTCAGACCTTAAGCTGGTTCTTAAACCCTTTCTCTGGATAAACTCTGAGGTCATTTTCAGTTCTAAATGATTAATGAGGATTGGGGGGTGGGGTCAAGATGGTGGGGTAGAAACAGGACTTCCTCCCAGCTCTGGCTCCCACCTCCCCCAATTCATGTTTAAAAAATGACTCTAGACAAACTTTGGAGCTACAGAACCCACAAAATGACACAGAGAAGCTAACCTCCTGCTGAGGACAGCCTGGCAGGCCAGCAGAAAGCAGCCAGTGCAGCGCTCTGTGAGCCAACCCCAGTCTTCAGGAGCCAGAGGTCTTAGCCCTAGGGCAGGCCTGACCAGCAGCTGGCTGGAGGGACTCCAGATCACCAGCATCTGTGGCGGTTTCCAGAATTATCAACCCATAGACGCCAAGGACAAAGTGAGAGGTCAGTGCAGTGTGGACTTTGAGACCTGGGAATTTCAGAGTGCAATCCAACCTTTGCCCCCAGGCCAAGAAGCAGCTGAGGCCCCACAGCCGTGCAGCCGCCCCCATGTGGCAGCTTCAGCTCCTGGCCTGCAGAGTGTAGGGGGACCAAGCTACCAGTCTGAGGGGTAATCGCTCTTGCTTTAACCTGCTTGGATCTGGATTGCAGTCTAGGGTGGAGGTCCTGGGGTATGTGTCCAGCTTGCCACAGCGTGTGGAGACCTCAGAGAGGGCACCCATCTAATACCTCCAGCAGCTGCAAAAGCCCCAGTGTTTGGGATAAAGCTCCCATTTCTGGTAGCAGAGTTCTACTGTGGCAAAAAGCCCAAAAGTCAAGCAATTGGGGGGAAACATGAGCAGGCAAAGGAAGCAAAAGCACACAGAGCAACCCAACTTTACACTCCTATTTTGGGGACAAAAAGGATGAAAGCATGGAACAGGAGAAAGACAATTAAGTCAGAACTCCTGCACCAAAAGCTTCCAAGAAAAATATGAGTTGGTTACAGGCCATAGAGGAGCTTAAAAAAGGATTTAGAAAATCAAATAAGAGAAGTGGAGGAAAAATTGGGAAGAGAAATGAGAACCATGCAATAAAATTATGAAATGAGACTCAACAGCCTGACTGAAGAAAATAGCACCTAAAAAATAGACTAACTCAGATGGCAAAAGAGGCTCAAAAAGGCAATGAGGAGAAGAATGCCTTAAAAAGCCAAATTTGCCAGATGGAAAAAGAATCTCAAAAGCTCACTGAAGAAAATCATTCCTTCAGAATTAGATTGGAGCAAATGGAATGAAAAAATAGAAGGCAATGTGAAATATCTCATTGAAAAAAACCACTGACCTGGAAAATAGACCCAGGAGAGATAATTTAAAAAATATTGGACTACCTGAAAGCCATGATGAGAAAAAGAACCTAGAAATCATCTTTCAAGAAATTCTCAAGGAAAATTGCCCCGACGTTTTAGAACCAAAGGGCAAAATAAAGGTTGAAAGAGTCCACCAATCACCTCCTGAAAAAGATTCCAAAAAGAAAACTCCTAGGAATATTATACCCAGGTTCCGGAGTTCCCAAATCAAGGAGAAAATATTACAAGAAGCCAGGAAGAAATAATTTCAATATTGTGGAAACAATCAGGATAACACAGAATCTGACAGCTTCTACACTGAGGGATCGAAGGGCTTGGAATATGATATTTCAGAGGTCAAAGGAGCTGGGATTAAAACCAAGAATAACCTACCCAGCAAAACTGAGTATCATGTTCCAGGGGAAAATATGGTCATTCAGTGGAATAGAGGACTTTTAAGCATTCTTGATGAAAAAAAAACAGAGTTGAATAGAAAATTTGACATTCAGATACAAGAAACAAGAGAAGCTTGAGAAGATAAACAGGGAAAAGAAATTATAAGGAACTTATCAAAGCTGAACTACTTATATTCCTTCATGGAAAAATGATAATTTTAGCTTATGAAACTTTTCTCAGTATGAGAATAGCTGAAGGGAATAGAAATGTATATGTGTGTGCATGTATGTGTGTGTGTATATATATGTATGTATATGTGTGTATATGTATACATACATATATGTCTGTATAGGAGGGTATATGTGTGTATGAATACATATGTGAGTGTGTATATATGTCTACAGGTATACATGGACAGAGGATACAGGACCAATTGAATAGGAAGGGATGATACTTAAAAAGTAAAAATAAGAGGTGAGAGAGGAATATAATGAGAGGAGATGGGGAGAGAAAGAATGGGGTAAATTATCTCGTATAGAAGAGGCCAGGGAAAACTGTTACAGTATGTAATGAGAATGTAAAATTTTAAGAACTTCCCTGCCCCTAAGCTAAAGTGCACCTGGAGCCTAGGGTGGGAGGCTTGTTTTTTAGTAGATACTTTTTGATTGGCCAGTGGGTCCAGAAGGTTGTTACATTCTCTGAGCCAGGAGAAGGCTATATAAACCCTGATTTGAGGCTTTGCTTTGGGCTCACTTTGAGAAGTGTTCTGTGATTTGATCAGATGAGACTCTGGGAAGCCGTTGTTGAGAGCCCCCCAGCTTTGAAAAACCCAGATGTTGTTTGGTATGGATGTAATGGTTGGACAGTTTGGAAACTGTCTACTTGATCTGTTTCTCTGTCTTGATAATTCTGTCTGTGTACTCCGAAGTTCAGGGTGCTGACCTTTTCCCCTGAACTTGGTAAACAATACATATTTGACTGATTAAAGTAAGCTTGTTAACCCATTTTGAGTTGCTTTCCTTTATCAAAGCAGACCCAAGAACCTGTGGTGGCAGCAATCCCTGGGGACACTGGGGTGCTTGCTGCTACAGCATGCCCATATCCACATAGCCATTGTCAAAATGGAAAACAAATCCTCTCTTCACTCTCAAGTCCTCTTTACAAAAGGCTAGACAAGACCAGTGTGTGCGTGTGTGTTGCCTATTTCCCATTACCTTCCTGTCCCATTTAACCGACTTGAAAGTGGGATTGCTTAAAGTGGGCACTGGGGATGAGGAGGATGAAAATGTTTGTTTAATCTTTACACATTTCACTTCAATACAAGGCTTCAACAATTATTAAGCACCTTCTGGAGACATAGAGATTAAAAAGGGCACAATCTCTGACTTCATAGAATTTCTGATGTAATATAATAATAATAATATAATAGACACAGAAAAGTATGACACAAAGAAGGATGGAGCAAGGATAAACAGGGAGAGAGACAGAGTTCATGAAAGATTTTTCAAGCTCTTATTGAAAGTTTCATATCCTGGTGTTTGACATTTGGGCCCTTTTGGGGGGGAATTCATTGTAGGAGGAAAGGAATGGACTATAATGTGTGAGGACACTTAGGAGGCACAGTGGTTAGAGGACCTTGATTTGAATTCTGACTATATATATATATATATAACATTCACTTTTGTTAATATCATCACCTAAGTGCACTCTGGGGCTTAGTTAGTAATTTCCTTCTCTCCCCACCCAAAGTTTATATATCTTTATGGTATTACCTCCTTTGTCATCAGTATCTTTCTTTTCTGTATCTCCCTCCTACCAAACAACTATCACATGCCCAAGTCTTTGCTCTCTACTAACTACTGTTGCTATTAACTTCCAAGTCCCTAAATCAGTTCATTCCAAACTATATGTTGTGACACTCACCTTTTAAAAAAAAGTTGTGACATGCCCTAGACATTAATGGCTATCTATTCAAATAACACATTTATCTTGAATTTTACTCAAAGAAAATGAAGAATTATTAAAATTTGCATGATAATACATAGAAAAATCTTTTAAATACAATAAAATAAGGTAACAAATAATTGTAATAAAAACATTATTAACAATTAGCATTGTTAATAATGTTCCTAATTTAAACTTATAAAACAATAACCACAATATTATTATTAATGTAATGTTTGGGGCTTACTTTTCCAGAACAGAATCTCTCAAAACATGGTGTTATCTATTATAATGTTACTCATAATTTTTTTCAAGAATGACATTTTTTCTAGTCACAGCAGAAAACTGTCTCACATAAATGAGATGCTATTGATGACTGTAAAATTTGTATTGCTTAAAAAAAATAAACCAAAGAACTCTATTCCCCTGTGGTCAAAATATAATAAGAATTTTAGATTAAAGTGTTTGTTTCAAGACATCTATTAATTCATAGAAGTGCACTGGAATTGGCTGGAACCTGTCTTCTAAGGGCCAGTTGTTAAATTTCCCGTGTGAGTATTTATACCTCAGAAATCAGCAAATATTACCAACCAGGGCTTGATTTATGCTTAAGAAAATGATGGAGAAAATGTCAATAAGGCAAATTAAACTGAAAAGCATGCCCTCTATATAGTTCCCTCCCAGAGAGTAAACATTTACTAATACACCTCTGATGAGCTGTTCTTACTCAGAGTTAGTAAGTAACAAATGAATGGAAGTAACAGGGCAAATGAGTTGCCCCTCTATTTAAAGATATCTAGGCAGTTAGTTAAGCTTTACAGCTGTTTACATATTGGATTCAGAGTCAAGAACACCTCTTTTCATATCCTATCTCAAACACTGTATAACACACAACAAGCCACTGAACTACTCTCAGTTTCCATTTCCTCGTCCATAAAATAAAAATAATACTAGCACTTACCTCCCAGGGTTTTTGTGAGAATAACATTAGAATATTTCTAAGGCATCTGCAAATTTTAAAGGGCTATTATTGGTATCCAGCTCTTTAAAATAAAAAATGCTTTTGTTGACCAACATCAAGTGATTAACAAGCAGGTTTTTACTTCTCTTTCATTTGCATGGCGAGTTATTTTTAATTGGGAAACATATGAAATTTTGTTAATTTATTATCCATAGTTCTAACTTTTTCATGAATGCAATCACTTTATCTTTATGAATCAAAATGTGAAGCTGAGAACCTCACATTGATTTCCTTAGAGTATTGACATTTTTAACCCCACCAAAATGCACACATTTCAGAAATAATTCTGTTATAAAATCAACTTACTTTCTCTTTGTTATTATTATCATTAAGAAAAATAGTAATTTCTAGGAGAACAAGGAATAGTTTACCCGTCAGATCTATGAAGAACAGAAGAATTTATGACCACACAAGAGATAGAGAATATTATGAAGTGCAAAATGGATGATTTTGATCACATTAAATTAAAAAGTGTTTGCACAAACAAAGCAAATGCAACCAAGATTAGAAGGGAAGCAGAAAGCTGGGAAACAATTTTTACAGCCCGTGTCTGTGACGAAGGTTTCATTTCTAAAATATATAGAGAACTGAGTCAAATTTTTAAGAATATAAGTCATTCCCCAATTGACAAATGGTCAAAGGATATTAACAGGCAGTTTTCAAATGAAGAAGTGAAAGTCATATTTTAAAAAATGCTCTAAATCACTATTGATTAAAATGACTCTGAGGTGCCACATCAGAACTATCGGACTGGCTAATATGACCAAAAAAGGAAAATGATAAATGTTGGAGAATATGTGGGAAAATTGGAACAAGAATAGATTATTGGTGGAGTTGTGAACTGATCCAACCATTGTGAAGAGCAATTTGGAACTATGCCCAAAGGGCAATCAAACGATGCATACCCTTGAGACAGCAATACCAATACTAGGTCTGTACTCCAAGGAGATCATAAAAAAAGGTTAGTGTATGTCATCAGGCACCAGATGGAATAAAAGTCATAATAGTTATATGAGTAGGCAGGGAGAGGAATTTGTTCCCCTTTCTCTAATTTCTCTGGGAAGGCTTTATGAATGAAGTAGGATAATAGGAATTACTTGAAAGAAGGAAATAGTTAGATTTGATGCTTTCTAAGGGCAAGTGCTTTCCAAACCAGGGACATCCATGGGGAGGTTTAAAGACAAAAGTGAGACAGTCAAATAAGGGGAAATGTAGCAAACATTCCCAAGAGGAACATTTTTCAACAACAATAGTTAGTGAATATAACACAGATGGATATCCAGCAAAGAAGAATGAGGAACAGCCAAATAAGTAAGAGGAAAACCAGGAAAGAATAGTGTCCTAAAAACCTAGAAAGAAGAGAGGATAAAGGAGAAGAGAGAGGTTGATAATGTCAAAGGCTTTAAGAAGGATGAGGATTGAGGAAAGGCCATTAGATTTGGCAATGAAGAGATCATTCATAACTCTAGAGGGAGCCATTTTGGCAAAATGATGAGCTCAAAAACCCTGCTGGAAGGAGTCAAGAAGAGAGCGAGAGGGAGGAAAATGGAGGCACTGATTATAGATGACTTTCTCAAGCCGGGGAGGGGAGAAGAGATAGAGGACTAGAGTTAGCAAGTGTGGATTTTTTGAGGATGGTGGAGACATTTATAGACAGTAGTGAAGCAGCTGATAAACAAGGCATTGAAGATTACTAAGATAACAGGCATAATAGAGGCACTAACCTGCTGTAGAAGATGGGGAGAATAGATTGAATTGTTCATGTAGTTGTACATTATTGCAGATAAGGAAGGATGCATCAGGCTGGCCTAAGAAACCAAAATAAGAGGGTCCAAGACAATGACATTGATAAGATAAAGAAGATAATAAAATAAAGATAGAGAAGGTAAATTGATCAATCAGAGAAGGAAAGAGAAAATGTGTTGAGGTATTCTGGTAAGTTTCTGCTCAGTCTTTAGGGGATATCTCTGTCATTTCACTTACCACAGAGGTCTTATAGTAAGTAATGTTCCTAACTCTTTATTGGAAGCACTGAAATATGGCCAGTGATGAACAACAGTCTTCAGCTGTTCTGTGGCTAGATCTAATTTTGATTTAACCTCTGTGTTAATTGCATTTAACTAAAAAACAATTGGAGCCCTGCGATCTTCCCTCCACAATCCCAAAACCAGCCACCTTTTGTGAGTCTCAGCTAAATGTCAAATCATCAACAAGTATTTATTAAGCTCCTACTTTGCATCAGGCACTGTGCCTGTACATTTTTTAGGCTACAGGACATGAAAGAATTCTGTTCTTTACAGTCATTTCATCTCCAGTTTCATTCATTCACTAGACATAAGGCTAATCAGGGAAGAGTGATCTCTTTACTGTCACACCAGAAAGAACTGAGCGATGAAATCCAGCTCCCCTTTAACAGACTCAGCTATCTTTATCTGACATTTTGTGCAGTCTTGGCAGAACACACCACATCAATATGTCCTCATGAAAACCAACACATACAGTTATTGTTCCTGAGAGGTTCCCTAAATCTGAGGCCAAAAGTGACTCATTAATGATCAGTTTCATGGTCCTAAATCCCAATCCCATGGAAATACCAAACCTTATCAGCTATTACACTCTTCTTTGTAATCAGATCTCAAACAGAATAAGATTTCTTTCACATAGGCACACTCACTCTCTCACACTCACACAAAACAATACTGTCTGCTTTGTGAAATTATCCATTCCTGATTAGGGAGGGAGGGCTAAGAAGGGAGGAAAAGAGACCATTGTCTAAGAAGTTGGATGTTGCAATTAAACCAATAGCTAGGATGTCATTATGGATCATGTGATCTGATTAAAGCAAAGCCTCCAGAGTTAAAGGTAGACCCCATGGGGAAGACCATTTGTTGGGATGCTCATTTGTTTCTACTGTGAAAAAGTAAAATGTGACACAAAACCAAATGAAGCTGTTGTATGCACAGGCTATTCCCTTAATGAAATCTTCTCTGAGTCCTCCCTGGTGATATGTTGTTATTTGTGTTCAATTCATGTCAGACACAAAGTGAAAATTACTTCAATAGGTTGTATTCACAGGATATTTGGGGAAGGGTCAGATTCCTTCCATAATGCTGACAGAATCAATTTTCATGATGCCAGGCCAGAGGCAGCATATCTGAGAGCTTTGGTATTTTTGTCTTTTTCTGTCATTCCTACCCTCACCCAGAAAAGTCATGCACAAGCCACTTTAAAATTTTTTTTAATGTAATCTAACCCATCCACTGTCGTCTTAGGATCTGCATTCTATGTTTTCAGTGCATAACGTTACATGAGCTCCCTTCCAAATTCCTACTGACCAATTATCACCAAGGCCCAGAACAAATTCCATTGCTTCTACAAAAGGCCAGCTAGGTGCCTCAGTGTTGAGCTTGAAGGCCGGTAGACCTGAGTTCAAATTCTGAATCAGACTTGTTAGCTATATCACCCTGGGCAAGTCAACTTACCTCTGTCTGCTCCATTTTCCTCATCTGTAATAGCCTCATTGGATTGTTATGAGAATCAAATGAGATAACATTTTATTATTATTTTTTTTTTATTTTTTTTTTATTTTTTTATTCTTAGAATCGGGGTTAAGTAACTTGCTCAAGGTTACATGGCCAGTTATTTCTGGGTGTGGTGCTGAGTGTCCGAGCCCGGGATTCGATCTCCGGGTTGTCCCAACACTGGAGCCGGTGCTCTTACTCGCTGAGCCACCTGGCCGCCCCTGAGATAACATTTTAAAAGCATTTTCCAAACCTTAAAGGGTTATCTAGATGCTAGCGATCATTACAATGATCATGAAATCTTCCCTGATTTCTGGAGCTAAGTAGAATCTCTCTTTACTCTCAACTGTCACTGAATTTTATAGCTCTCCTGTTTCCCATCCTCATTCTACTCTGCATTGTAGTTGGCTTTGTACATGTCTCATTTCTCCCCTGTATTAGACTACAAGCACTCTGAGGGCCTTTGTATTCCACACAATGCCTAACATAAAGTAATAGTAGTACTAGTACTAGTAGCGGTAGCAGCAACAATAATAGCTAAAATTTATATAACACATTCAGATTTGCAAAGCTCTTTGAGAATGTAATCCTTATTTGATCTGCAAAACTACTCTGGGAAGGGGGTGCTATTATTATTCCCATTTCACAGATGAGAAAACTGAGGCTGAGAGAGATTAACTGATTTACCGAGGATCACTCAGCTAGAAAGTGACTAGACTAAATTTGAATTCCAGTTTTCTAGCTCTTTATCCACTGAACTTCCTAGCTGCCTCTATTAGACAAACAAGATATGGTATATAAGGTGCTCACTTAAAATTGGTTGAACGAAACAATTTATCAATGAATGAACAAGCCCAACTAAGAACAAATCAAGAAGTGCCTTTGTCAATAGAAATAATAAAGAGGGAAACGGGATCTAGGAACATTGTTCTCTCTCTTCCAGGTAGGGATTCATAATCAGATGGCGATAAGATGCTCAGAATGTTACAGTTCTGGGGCGTCTAGGTGGCGCAGTGAATAGAACACTGGCCCTGGAGTCAGGAGGACCTGAGTTCAAATGCGGCCTCAGACACTTAACACTTATTAGCCATGTGACCCTGAGCAAATCACTTAATCCCAATTGCCCTGCCTTCCTCACTCTAAAAAATAAAAAAGAATGATACAGTTCATAATAGTTTTGACTTGTGAAGGGCCATGGAAGTTTTCAGGTCCAAGAATGCCAGTACAACAAATCTGGTGCTGTAGGAGTGACAAAAAGTGACATGACATTAGCTAAGAGGTATGGTATGGGAGTTGGTCAAGAGTTTATTTTCCCATATTTATTGTCTGTGATGGGGGTTCAGAAAACAAGGGAGTATAATATGATGTATAAAGTCTTTTTTGACATATCATATGAGTTAGATGTAGCTGACTGCAAAAGGCAAGGTGTATGGTGGAGAGAGTCCTAGATTTGACAGCAGACATCCTTAGCCCTGCTCCATGAAACTTAGGTAAGTCACTTCTCTGAATATCTGTTAACTTATTGATATACAGCATTCATTCTAAAGGCATCTAGGTAACATAGGGGATAGAGCTCTGGACCTGGAGTCAGGAAGACCTGAATTCAGATCCAGCCTCAGATACTCACCAGCTCTGTGACCCTGGGCAACTCACTGAACTCTGCCTTAGTTTCCTTACCTGTGAACCAGGGATGATAATGATAGAATCTACTTTCCAAAGTTGTTTTGAGGAAGAAATAAGGATATTTGTAAGGTGCTTAGCACATAGTAGGTACACATTTCTTTTCTTCCTATAGAACATTTATAAATAATCCTTGACTGCTTTTGGCAGGTCACATGTATGAGTCAGTAGTTGGGCCTTTTGAGGATGATGAACTTCCTGTATACTTCCAACCATTCACTGAACTTTCTTTTTTTTTTTTTTGCTTTTTGGAGGGCAATTGGGGCTAAGTGACTTGCCTAAGGTCACACAGCTAGTAAGTGTCATGTGTCTAAGCCCACATTTGAACTCAGGTCCTCCTGACTCAAGGGCTGGTACTCTATTCACCATGCCACCTGGCTGCCCCCATTCACTGAACTTTCAGATCCACACTGAAAGAACCTAGCACTTTTGTACAATGCATAAAACCCTCAGTGGCCTCTTGGTGCTCCCTGTGACAGCAGCAGGGGGTGCGGACTGATGTGTTTGTCTTTCTCCAACTCTCCAGGAGGTACCATGTAACTCTGAGACTTCCAATGAGGAATGGCTGCTTCCTATGAGGGATGGGTAATGGTTGCCCCTTTTGTACCCCAGAGAAAGGACTGTGCCCCCAGCATCATAGCCATTCAAGTGCCAGCTAAAAGAGGGGACTCAACTAGTCAAATCTGAACGTGGGCCTCTGTGGACATTTCATGTTGTGTTTCTTTTCCTGAGTGGATGATTGAACCCTAGTTTCAAGACAAATATGTCCAGTTTAGAGGTGCCCTTATGAGTTTGGGAGGTCAGGAGATTCATTGGGTCTGTAGTAGAGTTCTCTTAAGGACTTTGGGATTGATTGTGTGCCTTGGGAGACACTGGCACAGGACGGGCCAGCATGGCATGCCCACATCAGAGAACATGCTGTGAAAAAGCAGAACTGAAATAGTTCCAAAGAAACACAAGATGTACAAGTTTAGAGAATCCACCCCAAATGTTCACGTGGGCTATTTGTGGCCGACCTGTGGTACAGCATTCTAAGCTCATCAGCCACAGCTGCACACACTGTAACTTGACTCTAGAATGAAGGACAGCAACTGACCAACCAGTAGAAGACATTTCTCCAGCAGAGAATATGATCTCCCATAGCAAGATGACTGAGAATTGCTTGATCAGTGAAGAAGTGAGGTGAGATGTGGCCATGATCCCGAAAAGCACTCAGTATTCTGATGAGGTTTAAATATTACCTACCCTAGAAAGTATAGCTGTTAGTTTAAAATTGAGTTACTGTTTTACATCCTTTTGTCAGTATGTACTTATGAGTAATTTGTAGTTAGCATTTCTTTTGTGGGTAAGAAATAAAAACCTAACCTGTTGTGTTGTTCAGTCATGTCCTACACTTCATGACCTTATTTGGGTTTTCCTCGGCAAAGATACTGGAGTGATTTGCCTTTTCCTTCTCCAGCTCTTTTTACAAATGGGGAAACTGAGGCAAACAGGGTTAAGTGATTTGGCCAGGCTCACACAGCTAGAAAGTGTCTGAAGCCGGATTTGAATTCAGGAAGATGAGCCTGCCTGATTCCTGGTCCAGCATTCTACCCATTGATCCATCAATCTATCTGATTGACATTGTACTTGAAGTACCTTTTACTCACTGTTTTGGGGAAACTTGGACACAAGTCAGAACTCAAGCCTTAAGCAGTTTCTACTCAGGACACAAGTTTGGATTTAATGAGTCAAAGAATGGAAGGGAGCCTAGCCACATTCTCATTGGAAGATAAATTATCTCAGGACTGAACCCAATATGGACCAAATACATGAGAACAGAGAAAGGAGTGGACAGGACTCCGGACTCTTGGATCTAGAAAATGATTCCAAATATTATGGGATTGTAATATTTAGCAGTGATTCTAAATAGTACAGGCAAAATAAGAGAGTTGGACAAGATAATTGCTGAGGTCCCTCCCAGATCTAAAAATCCATGCTACAAAAGGAAGTAGGAAAATTTTTATTCTGGATTTATTTGTGGAAGCATAATATAGTTTATTTCTTTAAGACATCAGTATATTTCAGAAATCATACCGAAAATCAAGTCCAAAATGAAAATAATTAAAATCCCTCAGAGCAAAGTATGAGTTCCTGCAAAAGGAAGTGATTTAGTTAGATTCAGTGGTGAGATCTTTTTAACGGCTGTGTCTAGGCTGCATCCATCCTTTTCTGTGCAAGCCCATGAAGAGGTCAAATTAGGGACAGTACTTAAACTGAGGAGAGGCTGAATGTGATAGGGGTGGGTGTAAGGTGAAAATTCAGCTTCTATGAAAAGGTTGGAAGTCCCTTCTAGCACCAAAATTCTATGATTCTGTTCAGCAAATCCAGTCCCTGCTCCCTTACCCTTCATGAGACTATACTTTAAAGGACTAATCCTGCCAATGAATTATCCCACTCCCTTAGAACTCTCGCTGAAATGGACCTCAAACTATCCCATTCTTTCCTTTTCATTTAAGCAATCCCTTTAGCTAGGTATGATAAGTATTTGGTCCCAGTGCCATGCTGGTAATATTAGCCAGAGTGGGGTTACAATTCTACACTCAGGACCCACCAGTAGCCTACTTTCCAAAAGGGTAAAAAAGCTTGAATCAGAGCAATCTCCTAATAACCATAAGAAAAAACTGTCAATACCATTCTTTTCAGCAATCTTAATACTTTGGTCAACCTGTGGTTTCATTAATGAGGATACTCCCTCCAAAAATGCAGATAGCAACTCATCTATTCCTGACAATTCTCTTCAATTCTTGCCCTTCTCCCACAAATCAGTCATAGGGAGCACCACAAAATGGGCGGGGGGGAAGGATTCCTCTAACCCTCTTCACATTGTGTGCATACCAGTGGGGAAAACAATCTAATAGCTATTTCTCAAATTTATTACATTATTTTCCTCACTATTTTCTTCCAGCCAGTCACCTCTCTGATAAAATTCTTTATGTTGCTTCTTCTTCAAAATTTCTAATTTTAAATGTGTTGCAACCTGCTTATATCCTCTGTGTACCTCTCTTTTAAATGATGCTTCATTTCAACTTTTCTGAGATTTGCTTCTATAAGACATAATGAGAAAAATAACTTGAAGGAATTTTGAGGTGATTTCATTGTCATAGAGAATTCCCATTGTAGAAACTCTTTTCGCTAATACAGATCTTTAACTTAGAGCCTCAAAGAGTTGCCTGTGGAAGACTGAGGTCCCTATCCTTCCTGACTTTAGCCTTCTATCCCTCATGCCCTTCTGCCTCTCAGAATGAACATCAGTATTTAAAAAGATGGTCTATTATTTCAGGGAGGAACCTGGGTTAATTAAGAGAACTGTTTAATATCCCAAAGGTAATTAAGCCTCTTCTCATCCTCTAGATCAACAAGAAATAATGAATGAATGAATTCATAATTAAGTACTTAATAAATATGAACGACATTGTTAAGCCTTAGGAATACAGACAGAAAAGTAAGTAATTCCCTATTTTCAAGGAGCTCACATTCTTATGGGGGAAGATAACGTATATAGAAGTTTTCATCTGTCAATCAACTTGAGGTTATCGCATGGCCCTTAGGATTCATTGGCAAAGCATATGTTAATGCCTCTTCTTAATGTCATTTGCACTGATAAAATACTGTTTCTGATTAACTTTTTGACACTGGATGGAAGCATTGCTATTACAAAGGCTGCAAAAGGTTTGCTCAGGTTCAGGGCCCTAGGCACTCTCCACCATGGTCTGAGAAGAGATTGTGATCAAAGTGGTGGTGGTAGTTTAACTCCCCTGAAAAATGCAGTCTCTCATCTCTCCCTCAGGATGCCTTGCCACTTCAAGGTGTACTTATGAATTTAAAAGGTTCATACTTCCTGGGTCCCATCAGATCAAAGTGGAATAGCAGAAGAGGAAAAATTTCATCATTCTTAGAAAATATGACCACCAGTGAAGAGTATTGGCCCAAGGCTGACTGACTTGCCAGAAGGCATCTAACAGTAGTTATATGGACATTACAGAATTGAGATGAAAATTTCAAATTACCAGTCCTATAAAATACTTTAGGTTTGGATGAAGTTTAAGTATCAGCATCCCAAAAGATTATAATTGTAATCATATATTAGGTTAGTGAGTTCTGTTCTAAATCATTCTGTTAATGCATACTATGAATCTTTTATATTTAGTATTTATTTTGTGTAAAAGAACAAACAGCCTGTCCCACATCTAATTCCTGTGTAAGTACCTTTCTACCCCCCCCCCTTGTGGAAATCCCAGACTTGAGTCATAACATAAGCTATAAGTAAATTTTAGGGACCAAGCTCTGAAACTGGTCCAAAACTCACATCTGGTATGAGAGCAGAAAGATCTCTTATTGGGGAAGAGAGTGGTGTGGTATCCTAGGCCTTCTGAGACCAACAGCAATTCCTCGATATTAGATAGATAGATAGATAGATAGATAGATAGATAGATAGATAGATAG
>NW_027185791.1:17973683-18043814 GCF_028583685.1 Petaurus breviceps papuanus | reverse complement strand
TAGATAGATAGATAGATAGATAGATAGATAGATAGATAGATAGATAGATAGACAGATAGATAGACAGACAGACAGACAAAATATATACTGAGTAGAAACAATAGAAGAAATCCAATTAAGAGGCTATGATCATTTCTAGGTAAGAGGTCATGAAGGTCCGAATTAGGATGGTAGCTGTGTAAATTGAGAGAAGAGGATAAATACTAGAGATGTTGTAAAGATAGAAATTACAGGCTTTGGCAACTGACTACATATGGTGGGAGAGTGAAGGTGAAGAGTCAAAGGTGGCAGGGAGATAGTGAGTCTGAGTAAATGGAAAGAGGATGGAGTCCTCAGCAATAATAGGGAAGTTCAGACGAAGCATGTTGTTTTTTGGTGAAAGATAATGAGTTATGTTTTAGACAAGTTGAATTTGAGATGCTTTTAGATGTCTGATTCAAAATATTCAGTACACAGCTGGTGATACAGAACTGGGGCTCAAGAACAAGGTTAGGGCTAGATATATAGATTTGGGATCCATCTTCATAAAGATGATCAGGGAACTCATGAAAGCTAATCAAGTGGAATAGTATAGAACACAAAGAGAAGAGTGCCCAGGACAGAAGCTTGGGGGACCACAACTACTGGGCATGACATGCTTGAAAATATAGGAAAGAAGGAGGAGGAGTGTCTCTACATGTATGAGGAGAAGCTACAGAGAGTGATGTCACAAAAAAACACAGATAAGAGAGTATCAAGGAGGAGAAAGTGATCATCAGTGTCAAATCCTGCAGGGAGATCAAGATGGATGAAGACTGGAGAAGAAAACATTAAATTTGCCAATTTAGGGATCATCTGTAACTGCAACAATGTAAATTTTAAAAATAAAATAAAAATAAACACTGTAAAATTATAATAATCAATCTTGGCCACGGAGAAGTAGAGTTAAGAAAAGGCACCTTCCATTCATGGGGGGCGGGGAGAGATATAAGCATGGAACGCTATGGAAACTGTTAGACTTAGTTCATGTATTGTTATTTTAACTGACCTGGTTTGCTTGTTCATTTGTTTTTAACATCTATTTTAAAGAAAAGTTTGCTAGGTGGGTTGAAGAAGAAGAGTGATGTTCAGAAATATCTGTAAGGTAAGCACAAAAGACATAAGTAAAAATAAAACAAATAGTTTGACTGGTAAGCTTTCTCTACTCTAATGGAAGAATGATATTCTCATTCTGCCTATGACTTGTCAATTCAAGCATCCTCAAAGTTATGTTGATTAATATTTTTGTACATATGGCTCTTTTTCCTCTCTTTGCTTTCTTTGAGGTATAGGCCTAGTAGAGATGTCATTGCAAATTATGGTATATGAATTAGTGAAATACCAAAATGCCATCAGGAATACTGAAAAGAAGGGTTTCAGAGAAACCTGGGAAGATTTTTTATGAGCAGATGCAAAGTGAATTAAGTGGAACCAGGAGAACAATTTCTACAACAACATTGTAAAGACAACTTAGAAAGACTTAAGAAGTAATTGTGCAGCAGTCAACTATGATGCCTGGGCATTGATGATGAAGCAGGCCATTCCACCTCCTAACAGAGAAATAATGAACTCCAAGTGAAGAATGAAACATTTATTTCTTAGGCACATAGGAATTTGTTTTTCATGCCTAAGCATATTTGTTATAAGGTCGTGGTTTTTTTTAATGGAGATTTGGGAGAAAAATAAAATAAAATTTAATTTTAAAAGTGTTGGCACAGAAGGATTGTGAAGAGTTGAGGCAGGCTGCTTCTCGGGGTCTAAACTCTTATTTCTTTAGCTAAAAGTTATGTTTTATTAGTACATGTAGATCTATGACATAAAATCTAAAGAAAGGACCCTTGGCCAGCTATTGACTTGGTTTCTACTTCCTTTCTTAGGAATATAAATGACAAGTCATCTGAGGCAGATGGTTTTCTTAGTATTCCATCAACAATTGAGAAGAATTTATTAAATATTTGTTGTATGCCAGGCACTGGAGACTAAAACACAAATGCAATATAGTCCCTACCCTCAAGGAGCTTACATTCAACTCAAGAGATAAAGCATGTTCACAGACAACTAAACTCAGAATATAGACAAAATAAATACACAGTGATTTTTTTTAAGGGGGCACTAAAATCCATTAGTATACTTGAGTAATAATCTTACTTGTGGGAAATTCAAGGTCAGTTTTGATGTGGACATTTAAATAGCTTTTAATTAATTATACTGCCCAAAGAGATCATAAAAAATGGAAAAGGACCTACATGTACAAAAATATTTATGGCAGCTCTTTTTATGGTGGCAAACAATTGGAAATTAAGGGAATGGCCATCAATTGGGAAGTGGTAGAACAAGTTGCGGTATATGAATGTAATGGAATACTACTGTGCTGTAAGAACTGATGAGCAGGCATATTTCAGAAAAACCTAGAAGAATTTACATGAACTGATGCTGAGTGAAGTGAGCAGAACCAGGAGAACATTGTACACAGTAACAGCAAAACTCTGCAATGATCAACTGTGATAGACCTAGCTCATCTAAGCAATACAATGATCCAAGATAATTCCAAAAGACTCATGATAGAAAATGCTATTCACATCCAGAGAAAGAAATGTTGGAGTCTGCAAATCAAAAGCTTTTTTCACTTTATTTTTTTGCAGTTTTTTCCTTTTGTTCTGTGTCTCATTTTACAATATAACTAATATGGAAACATGGGTAACATGATTGCACACGTATAACCTATATCATATGGCTTGCCTTCTTGGGGAGTGGAGGGAGAAGAAGGGAGAAAGAGAGGGGAGGAAATTTAGAACTCAAAATCTTATAAAAATAAATGTTGAACACTATCTTTACGTGTAATTGGAAAAAATAAAACACCATTCACATAGAAATATTATTATACTGTTAATAATTGGGAGGGAAAGTTTCTCTTGAAAATTCTTTGACTCCCTGGTAAAAATGTCACGAGGGATAGCTCTAACTAAGAAGAGTAGTAGGAAGGGAAGCTTAAATAGGACTAGACAGCCGTCTTCAGCATCCTAACAGGATGTGCGCTTCTAGATGTACATGAAGTTGCTTTTCGCTCTCCTGGTCAGTGGAGGGCATAAATGCCTCTTAGCTTTTGTCTTAATCTTATCCTTCAATCTATGTCTACTTCAGGTGCAACTCTGTGGTACAGCTACACTCCATATTCTATGACAGAGGTGGTAGCATGGTTCTGTGGAAAGACCATTGAATTTGGAGTCAAGGGACTTCGGAGGAGCAGGTTTCAGATCCATCCTCTGTCACTAGCCTGAGTGACAAATTACTTAAAAAACCTCTGGTCTGTACTCTCCTCATCTTGCGACTGAGGACATTGGATTCAATTGGCCTCCGAGGCATCCCTACCTCTAAACCTCTGGTCCAATATGTATACGCATAACTCAATGCCCCCAACAGATGATAACATCATGGGCACAAATTAGATTTCATTGGGTGCCTAGGATAGTGCCTTGGACATACAATGAGGCTCAACAAATGTTTGTGGAGGTGATAAAACAGTCACTAAATATAATCTGCTGAAATTTTTTTTCACCATAACAGTTTAAACGTCACCGACATTCTCTTTTCACAATGTCCAGAGTATTCACTGGAACATGGAATATAATACTGGAAGAAAACTTGAAGATCATTTTATCCAATTTCTTCATTTTATAGATGAGGAAACTATATATTCCATACCACAGAATGGTAGCTTTTGCTCAAGATTCTTTTTTTTTTCTTTAAAGTAATTTCTAACAGGATGTGGTTGAACATAGCACTATAATCAATATGAAGTTGCAATTGGCTAAATGATCATTAATTTCCCACACTATTTCCTCTCCCACATACCCACATGACCTTGGCAAGCCACTTAACTTCCCCAGGCCTCAGTTTCCTCATCTGTAAATGAGATTAGAATGGATGGCTTCTAAGGTTCCTTCCAGCTCTAAACCTATGATTCTATGATCAAATATCCCAGCCCTACCATTTACTCCCTGTGTTAACATGGACAAAACACTTCTCTAGGCCTCAGTTTCTTCATCTGTAGATGAGTGAACTGGAAGATGACTTCTAACATCTCTTCCAATTATTTCTGCTCTAAATGTATATTCTGTCATGATAAGGGAATAACTCTCACAGGTTTATCCTGTTAAATGGGACCATTTAGTCAACAATTTAATTTTTTTGTTTCCTTCAATCGATCAACATGGTTTCAAAAATTATAGGTACTTCATAAATATTTCTTGAATGAATAAATTTTATAATGTGACAAACCAACATTTCTTCAAAATTAAGGCTATTAGAGTAATTCTTGTATATAGAATCTATGGTTCAATCTTTTGGCTTTTTCAAAGGCTAGGTCTTTGAAAACACATGAATCAGAAAGTATAATCCTAATACTTGTCCTCCTCTTCCTGCCCCCCCCCGCTACACTCCACACCCTGCTGCTCGTAAGTCTTCTGCTAATGATGGTATTATATGAGTTTCCTTTGATGATGAAAGAATTAGCTTATTGGAGTCAGTCATCACTTGAAACTAGTGCCTGAAGTTGGCAGGAGCTTTACTACTTCATCATAGCTTGCTATGACCTTGTCTGATTTGCAAACCTTGTCTCCTTTTCACTTTTTTAGTTCTTCTTATTTTAGTCTGGAAAGATTTCTGCCTGCCTGATTTATAATTCTAGTCGGATGTCAGATGGTTCTGTGTGTGCATTTGTGCATGCATGTGTGTGTGTGTGTGTTCTATGAGTGAGGAACTCTGAAAGTTCTGCCCACACCTGAATCAGAGAAGATGAAGTATTTAGGTGATGTCAGTATACACTATCAGTGCTAGTGTACAAATGGCAAGTCAGCCCATTCTTTTGTAAGATTCTGGATAATACAGCTATCCCTTCCACACTGCAACTTTCCTCAACATGGTTTCAGTATATCACGGGTTAGCATAAGAAATTAAGTGGGAATTTGGGGGAGGGGATGTTTGCAAAAGTCACAGGTGACATGTGAAGGCCAATAGGAGCCACAGAAAAAGTTTAGAAACTCAGAAATGGATAAACTACATGCATAGTATTATATAATATCAACATATTTTATCTTTTAATACCACAATAATTCAGACTTCTTCTTTGGTATGAAGGGAAGACCAAATTATTTTACATGGATTTTCCAGGTCACAGGGTGTAGCAACAACCACACTGGCATGCCCAGGATGACTGCTAGCATGGGTTCTTAGATCTGCTTTACTAGGAAAGATAGCTGTTCAAGGGGGGAACAATCTTTTTCTAATTACATCCATTAGTTCAGGGGGGAAATCAGCACCCGGAACTTCAGAGAAAATCCAAACAAAGAAAATAGAGAAAATTCAAGCAGAGAAATAAAAACCAACAGACATGGCTTCTGTCTGAGAAATTAGCACAGATCAACAGACAGATCCAACTGCCTGACCAAAGCAATACATACATAGTTACCAGAAAGAGAAGCACCAACATCTGGGTTTTTCCAAGGGGGGGGGTCCTTAATGGTGACCCAGAGACTTATCTGGTCAAATCACAAGAATACTCTTCCAATGAGTGAACTCCGAAGCAAAATGCTAACCTCAGAGTATATATATACCCTTTTTAGAGCCAGAAGGCAGCACAACCCTCATGACTTAGTACCTAATTAGAAATTAGCAAAAGGTGTGAAAGCCTTCCTATAAGCAAGCTTCGCTTAATGGGCTCCATGTGAAGCCTATTAACATATAGGGAAGATCTTAAATTCCATTAACATTACACAGGGGCACTATGCCGCTAACCCCTGTGTTGTGTAAAGGATAATTGTAGTTTATGGGAAAGTGTGGTATAAGAAGAGTTTCCCACACCCCTTAACCACTATCAATATAGCAAATAAGATGCTCTATGCCTTTATACCTTTATCAGGTATTCATTGAATTATAGAATTATTCAAAGGGGTTAACTATGTGTAAATAATTCCTAGAGACCTCTATTGAATCAATGAATAAATCAAAGGTATAAACTGGGTACAAATACAATGAAAGCAGATGATGACACACAGGAATGGTCTTGAGGTTGGTTAAAGAGAATCAGTGACTCTCTGTGGGTCTTGGATAAAAGAGCAAGCCAGTTCAAAAGTGAGATCTGGCATTCCAATAGCAAGCCAGCCTACTGGTGGAGAAACTTCAACTAAACCCCCGAGAAGAAATTGCTTGGGGTTGGGAAAAGAGCCTCTCTTTTACACACACACACACACACACACACTAACCACCACCAGTAGAGGTTTACTTCATGAACTTTGAAATGCTGAAAGATGTGGCCTTCTTAATGGTGGATACAGCAGCTCTGTATCAGAACTTATTCTAAATCACAAATAATAAGAGAAATGCAAAGAAAAACAAACCTGAAGCTTTACCTCACACGCAGCAAATTGGCAAAAATCACAAAGAATGGGAATACTCAATGTTCAGCGCTAGGGGAGTTGTAGAAAAATAGGTACAATGATCCTCTGTTGAGGGAGCTCTAAGTTTCAGCACCGTTGTGGAAAGCACTTTAGAGTTACACTTTCTAAAAAGTGGCTAAAATATCCATAGCTTTCACACAGAGATACCACTGCTTTGTTACCAAGATGCAAAATGAAAGAAAGAAAGGTCCCATATATACCAAAATACTTTGTTGTGGCAAAGAATTGGAAACAAAGTAAATGCCCCTCGATTGAGGAAACACTAGACAAATTGTGGTATATGCAGGTAATAGGATATTACTGTACTGTAAGAAGTAATGTAAATGACAAATACAGAGAAGCATTAGACAACTTTTGTGCACTGATGAAAATAATAGAAATAAGCAGGACCAGGAAATCAATATGCACAGAGATTACAATAGTGTAAGTGGGTGGAAAGATTAAAAAAAACCTGAATTCTGTCTAATTATAATGGTAAAACATGGCACCAAAGAAGTGATGAGAAAACACACCTTTATCCCTCCATTGGAAAGTTGGGGGACTGTTAATGTCAATTATTGCATATATTATCAGACTCAATAGATACATTCATTAGTTCTTATGAGCTTTCTCCACCCCCTTTCTTTGTTAAAAGGGATGGCTCTTTAGTTAGAAGAGAAAGGAAGTATATAAGGATATAGATTCACGTGTACTGTGCTAAGCAATGGGGGTGTTAAAAGGGGCAAAAGAGAGTCTATGTCGTGTAGATGTGTGTGTGTGTGTGTGTGTGTATGAATGAAGTTAATATAGAAACAAAAGCAATCAACAAAATGTTTTTTCAAAGAAAGATTGCGGATAATGAGGGCGGTACCACAGAAAGGGTCAATGTCCAAATTTTCAAAACAAGAGAGAAAACTATGAATGAGAATGCTTGTAAGTAAGTAGCTTAACAGTTAAGTAAGCAAGCAAGTTAACAAAGAATTTTCAAGAAAAACTTTCTTTCCCAATTATTGACAGTGTAATAATATTTCTATGTGAATGGTCTTTTATTTTTTCCAATTACATGTAAAGATAGTGTTCAACATTTATTTTTATAAGATTTTTGAGTTCTAAATTTCCTCCCCTCCCTTTCTCTATTCTTAGGGAGAATATGTCACTAGCCTGAGTGACAAATTACTTAAAAAGTAATTTTTACTTAAGATTTTTAAGTCTATGATTCTATGAACAAATATCCCAGCCCTACCATTTACTCCCTGTGTGAGCATGGGTAAGATGCTTCAAGAATTGTAAGAAAATTCTGACCACTTTTACTTAAAATTACTTCATAATTGTCAGATTCAAAATATATTCTCTTAGACACATAGGAATTTGTTTTTCATGTTTTTCTAATTCAGGACAATTAGATGAATTCAGAATTGGTTGAGAGGTCAAATCAAGACAAGAGTCAACTTGAAAGGAGTGCCCCAGAGACCTGTGCTTGGCCCTCTGCCCAATCTTCTCAGTGACTCAAATAAAAAGACCTACATGCATGCTTCTCAAATCTGCAAGTGTCCCAATTCTGGGAGAGATAGCTAACAGAGAAAATGACAGAATCAGGATTCACCAAGATTTTGACAGGCTAGAACACTGGGCCTAATTGAACAAGATGACATTTAATAGAAGTAAATAATATTTATATAGCACTTTAAGTTTTGTAATGCTTTCCATATTTAATTTGTTTCTCACCTTGATGCTATGAGGTAATTATTAATAGGAATCAATGAATATATTGATGAGGGAACTGAAAGTGAAAGAGGCTAAGTTCTCAGGGCTACCCAGTTGGAAAGTATCTGAGAGAGAAGCGGGACAACTTTGAAAATTACACACACTTTTTTCTAGAAAGCAAGCTATAAATGAGAGCTTTACAAACTCATACACTAACAACTTTTTCTGTTCTACTGTGAGTATGGAAAAGATAACTTTCTTTTGGGGGGGATGTAAGTGACAAAGTTTTTTTACCCGTTTGAGATGGGTTTCAAATTCAGGTTTTCATGGCTTACAAATCCAATGCTCTGTCAACTACACTACAGGTACATTTTTAAAAAAAAGCAACTTAAGTACAAGATGGAAGAGGACTGGATAGATGGAATTTTGTCTGAAAAAGGCTTGTTTTAATGGACTAAAAACTTAATAGGAGCCAACACTGTGATTTGGCAGGTGAGAAAGCTCATATGATGTTAAACTGCATTGAGAATGATGCTATCCAGGAATAAGGAGATGATGGACCTGTGTACTCAGTCCTGGTCAAATCACACTCAGATTATCACTTCTGTTCATTGCCAATGTGTTCATTTCTGTGCACCATTTTTTAGGCAAACATTTATAAGCTGGAGAGTGTCCAGAGGAGAATAAACCAGGGCAAAGATCTCAAAATCTTGCTATAGGACCCTTGGCTGAAGGAACATGGGAAGTTTAGTCTGGAGAGGAGAAGATTTAGGGGGAGATGTGATAGTTTTCTTCAAGGATTTGAAGGGCTATGACTTGGAAAAGGAATTCAACTGGTTCCGTCTGGCCCTAGATCCAGGGATCAAGCATGTGTGGTGGGTTGGCCTTGATGAGGAGAAGTTAGCTCCTTCTTCATCAGATACCAGAGTAGAGGAGGAGGAATAGGAGATGATGTCAAGACCTTCAGAGATTTGGAAAAAGGAAGAAGAGATTCAGAGAGGTTAAATCCTAAATCGTCGAGGTCACTAAGTATCAGAGCCTAGATTTGAACTTCAGTCTTCTGACTCCAAATTGAATAATTCTCTTAGTAACATAATAGTGTCTCACAATTTTTTTGCTAAAGGAATAATGTCAATTTTTCAAAAATTTTATTGATTTTTTTTTACATCATAAATTTCCCTATATATGCCACTCCTTCTGACTTCTGTCTTCTAATAAAGAAAACCAATTAGGCAAAACTGACCAACAGTGTGACCACACACATCTGGCAGGATATGCAGCATTTTGTACCTGTAGCCCCCTATCTTTCTTCCTTCCTTCATCCGCCCTTCAGGACCAACATTGTTTGGTCACCTTTATTCTGCATGCAGCTGACTTTTAGTGAAGATTTCATTTGCATTACATGGCCATTATGAAAATTGTCCTCTTCTCCTTTCTTATTTGTATCAGTTCATACAAGGATTCCCACATTTCTCTGAATTCCTCATTATTTGTGGAGGCAGCTAGATGGTGTAGTGAAGAGATTGTTGGAGTCAGGAAGACCTGCGTTCAAATTCAGCCTCATATCCTTACTAGCTGTGTAACCCTAGGCAAGTCATTTAACTTCTGTGTGCCTCTGTTTCCTCAACTGTAAAAATGGGGCTAATAATGGCACCTTCACAGGGGTGTTACAAGGAGCAAAGGAGATGATACTTACAAAACACTTAGTACAGGGTCTGCTACACAGTAGGTGCTTATTAAGTGCTTGCTTGTTTCCTTTGCACAGTTGCATAAAATTTCATTATAATAAACTAAGACAAATTCTTCAGCCATTCTCCAATCAATGGACACATACTTTGTTTCCATTTTTTTGCTACTATAGAACATGCTACTATGAATATTTCGGTCTCTTATGTACTTTACTCTTTCTTTGACCTTGTTGGGATATGTGCCCAGTGCTCAAATCCTTGAGTCAAAAGACAGAAATAGTTCGATTGCTTTTCTCACATAACCCTGGCAATGATAAAAGAAAGGAGATTTGGAGAGCTTTGAAAATGGAGACATGGGCAGTAGCAGAGGGGCAGGAGCTCTTGTGCCCTTAGGCCTTTTGTTGTGGTTGGCTTGGTTCAGTGGTATCTGACCTTCCTTGATCCTACGTGGGGTTTTCTTGGCAGAGATACTGGAATGGTTTGCCATTTCCTTTTCCAGCTCATTTTTCTAGATGCAGAAACTGAGGCAAACAAAATGACTGGGCCAGGGTAACACAGTCAGTAAATATCTGAGACCAGTTTTAAAATCATGAAGAAGAGTCTTCCTGACTCCAGGCCTGGCCTTCTATCCAATGTACCACCTCGCTGCACTTCAGGCAGAAACAGACAGCGTTTAAATAAGCCTGAGCTTATGCTGCTGATTTTATGATAGTTTTTGAAGAGTGAGTAATACATAGCTGCTATGAAGCTTAGCTAGCTTGCACTCAAGCAGTCCTCAGGAACCCCTGGCTCCCATTGTTTAAAATCGAGTGGGACTTGCAAATGAATGAAATATTCTTTTGGTTCCTGAGCCAATTCCCATTATTTTGTTTTGTTTTGTTCTTAATGAGCTACAATCATTTTCTTAAAAGAAAAAAAAAGGAGGTTAATCAGTAAAGAGATTTGGACAAAAAACTGGGAGTGCAAGTGTCAAGTGAGCCGAGTCCCTCAGTGGGTGAGCCAGGGCTTTCTCTATACATACAATTTAGCTGGTACATTTAATTAGGAGCTGGGTGGGAATTTGGCAGCAACTCAAGCTAGAGAGAACCCCCAGGGGAAAGGAATATGGCGGGTAGGGGGCTGAATACCTGAGCATTTATAGATTAAGGAAGGTTACAAAGCAAAAGCATCCCTGCCCTCACCAAGACCCAATTAGAAAAAGTGACAAAATACAATCCCCCAGGCATGGTAGGATTGCTTCCTTCACTCATTAATTCCTGCCACTCAGAATGCAGAATTTTCCATTTCAAATCCTAGTCAGTAATGACTTTTTAACCTACTAGCTGCTATTATGAGACATCAAGTTATATGTTGAGTTCTAAGAGTTCATAGTCTTTGCAGAACAAAAGAAATTTAGAAGGTTCATAGGGGAATTCCTTTGAGCTTAGAAATTCAGGTCCTTTGGGACTTTGATTGTATTTCCTTCGGTAGGTATAGATGTATCGTATCCATTGGCAACCTTGAATGGGGCATGCAGACTAACGTTTCCTGGAAGATGAGAGTTCATCATTGGAGATGAATTGATTCACTCAGACTGGATTGGAGAAGAACTCATTGGCTGGAATAAGGCCACCTCTTTGTGCTAAGACCATAAAAGGGAAGCTTCCATTTTTTTATACCAGGCTGGGCCTTTCCACCTTTTTGTTTTCTCCAAATACAGGGAGATCTGAGAATGCATCCGAGGGAGGTGCTTCCATGTTGGCATAAGCCCCTCTCCAAAGACGGATCAGGCATGGGTGGCTCCCAGAGGGTCTGCGTTTGAATCATGGTAGCACTAGGTTTAAAGAGTTCTTGCTACTTTAAGTAGAACTGGGACACACTTTGTTTAACCTGTCTTTCCATATAAAATCTTCTTCAAATTATCTTTTCCCCACACCATTCTATTCTCTCCATCCCAGAAATGACAGTAGCTAGGGTAGTAGTTGTGTATCAAATATTGCTGGACCCTGTGCCCCTGGGTTCTGAGTGCCTGGACTCAGTCAGGAAAGGCAGTGCAAAAAGCACAGATATTCAGAACCACATGGCTGAAAACTATGGAGAAAACAACCATGTAGTCTATACTGTGGGAAGTCTGAAACCCCAGGTTTCTAGACAAGGGTTGAATTGCAGCACCAAAGCCTCCTGAAAAGAGGTGGGGAAAATTTCTTGCTATCACCATCTTTGAAATTTCTTCTCTAGTAGTGCTTGTTCAAGAATTCCAAAATGGTCTTCTAGAGTGATATGATAAATTCCCGGTCAGTCCGAGCCTCTTAGAGAGAAGATCACATGGCCCCTAAACTAGAAGAGTAACAAGAGAGTCCAAGCTGTGATATGGGCAAGCAAAAGACCTGAACTTTGAAACCCTTCGTTCTTATTGTGTATTTAGACAGTGCAAATCCATTAGAAATGGGGGTGTCTGTCTAGCAATCCCAAGTACATTTCCCTTCTGGAAAAGTTCTAAGTCCTCAGAGTAGTGCCATAAGGTTAAAAGTCTTTATAACTCTCTGGGGTAAAAGTGGGGTTCACATGAATATCAGGAGATTTCTCCTCTATCAATGAATCAAGCAATCAACAAATATTTATTAAGCACCTACTCTTTTGCCAGATATTGTACCAACTGCTGTGTCTACAGGTACAAAGGAATAAACGATCCATACTCACAAAGAGCTACAAATCTAATAAGGTAGAGAATATATATACATATTTAATACATATATGCATGTACATACACATATATGTATATGTCTATCTATAAAATATAAATGATAGATATAAAGCATATGTATACAAATATATGCCAAGTAATTAAGCACAAGGTTGTTTTGGAAGGATGGCATTAGCAATTGTGGGGATACAGAAAGGCTTCATGTAGGAAACAGAGCTTGAGATGTATCTTAAAGGCAGATGAATTCTTTTTTTTAAGCAATTGGGGTTCAGTAACTTGCCCAAGGTTACACAGCCAGTTTCTTTGTGTGGGTGTTAAGTATCTGAGGCCAGAACCGATCCCGGGTCCTCCCATCTCCAGGGCCAGCACTCTTACTGCGCCACCTGGCCGCCCCAGAAGATGAATTCTATAAGGAAAGAGTGCATTCCAGGCACATAGGATAGCCAATGCAAAGGTCAATGCAAAAGGAGAAAGAAGGTGAAGTGTTGTGTGGTAGGAACAGAGAGAAAGGCTATTTGGGGCTAATTGCAATGAGGACTTAGTTAAAGTTGGATAACATGAATTTGTAAAGCACCAAGTCAACATGGGTATGAGATATCTTGAGTTGGAATGAAGAAGGTAAATGGTGGGAGCAATCCAAAGGTGAAGTGCGGCAAGAGGAATACGACAAGGAAGTGAGGAATTCAAGAGCGTAGGACAGTGCATAGTTGGAATGACTGTCAGGTTAAATTGGAAAGAAAGAAAAGTGAAGTCAGAGAAGGGTAATGGTCATAGAGAGTACTGAGTGGTGGAGGATTTGGAGATCTCCATGAGAGCTAAAAACAGGCTTAATAGAAGGAGAGTTATGGTCCAATAGGGGAAATGCCAGTGATTCTAAAGTGTGAAGTAGAATGTTTACGAGTAATGCCAAGATCTAATACATAACCATCCCTATGTAGGGCTAAGTTGGAGTGAAGGAGTAAGTCACGAGATTTTTAAAAGTTGGGGAATTGGGAAACTAAGGGAGCATCTAACTGAATATTAAAGTCCTCTGGTATAAAGGAAAGAGTTGGGGAAGGAAGAAAGATGGTGAGCCAGGAATGGAACTCCTTGAGGAAAAAAAAAGGGAAATGACTTAGAGTTTGGTGTACTAAAAGTTGCCATAAGTCGAACTGGGCTGAAGATTTTAATTGGGCTTCAAAAGAGAAAAGGATTACTGAGTTAAAGAAAGGTAAAGAGAGAAGAGGTTTAAAAAAAAAGGTTCCAGGAATAACTGTGGGAAGTAAGATGCATTCTGACTCTTCTTTTTATAGTGATGAGTGTGAGAGAAGGCATAGCTAGTGATGGAGAGGAAAACAGGCATGCAGTGTCCCTAGACGGGGGCCAATGGGTAGAAGGATCATGAGAGGGAATAGTTTAGAGTGATGGACAGTTTGTTCACTATGGAATGGGAATTCCATTAGTCACAATGGGAAAATGGTCAGAGTGGGACAGGGGTGGGCTAAAGTTGTCCAAAATTCATTCAGAGGGGTCTAAACCAAAGGTTGGTGCTATGAGTTTGGGAGATTAGAAGACCTGAGGAAAGGTGGTATTCAGAAAAAGGGAGTAAAATTGTACTGATCGATTATAACATACTCTGAGTCTTTTACATGTTTAAGCATATAATTAAAGCTGTCCTGTAGCAAATGCGCAGTATTATCTTGACCACTTACACAGGAAGTGGGAACATTTTATTTACATATGTGGAGATCTAGTTATGTGCTATATTATATTTGAGGTTTGTGGAATGTTCAGGGAGAATTAGTACCTCTAGTTTGAGGGCTTACTGAGCCCTTTTCAGGGCTGTTCATCCACCTTTGGTGTCCACATGTCACCCAACTCTCACCTGTGGCTCCAAGAAACTGTAGCATGTGTGTGGCCACACCCCACTGAAATGGCTCAGCAGGTGGGATAATCCAGGTTGAGGGTAACTAAGAGGCCTCAAACCCAAGGCAGGTGTCTAGCATGTGGAGAGCTCCCCCTGGCAATGGGAATATGATAACAGTGTGTTCTAATGGTCATGAAGACAGTTGAAACGAGCATTGTGGAACACTTAGAGCTTGGTCAGACATCAGAGATGCCAAAGTCCTCCCTTGCAGCCCAGGCCATTCCCAATCAGCTTGACTTTTGTCTTGCCACTGAATTTCAATGATTCTGAAAGAGAGAGTAAGGCTGACATGATGATTTTGTGCCACTCAGACTCACTTAAGTCCAATTCACTCACAAGTCAAGACACCACTCTGCGATGTCATTGGTCCTCTTCAAAAATGAAGTATCATCAACAATGACAAAATTATTCTAATTGTGAGATTCCCCATGGTTACTCTGGTGGGGGCAGCACGAGCCAACATTTTATGATTTGGGGATGTGGTAGACCAGGTATGATTCAGTCCAGTCGTCCATATTCAAGATCTAATGGAATAAGACACTCATAGACCATTTAACTTTCAGCGAGGTTTTTGCTTAACAATGGCGTGTGTGAGATTCAGCAAGGTTAGCACACTGATTCAGTTGTGCACACCTTCTCTGCCTCTTTTGTCATGGCGGTGCACGAGTCAGATATGTGTGTGTGCGTCAGAAATGAAGAATTAGCTGACTCCTCTCACGTGATGAGTTTGTACATAAGTGACTAGGAAACTACTTTGATGGCTACGCTCTAGTACCCTGAACAAATTATGTCTCAAGGGCAGTTTCATTACTCTTTAAGGAAAAGTTAGTTTAGCCTTTCTAGGATGAATACTGTACCTACAACATCCCACTCCTTGGTGACAAGGTGCTAAAGTTCTCCTAAAACACCTTCCACCACTTACATGGCCTTAGGGTCATTACTGAACAACCCTGACCTTGGAGATTCAAGAATCCTGAAATAGGCAGCACTGAAAAAATAGACAAAGAACTATGAAATGCCCCCCTAAAGTAGCAAACAAATATGGAAGAGAAAGAAAAAGAAATCCTAGACTTTGCCTTCTCCCTTTTGGAAGGACCAAGTTCTAGATCCTAATGATCTAGTCCATGTTGTGGGTGATGGTAATTCTTTGCTAAAGTCGATGTCCTGTGTAAATCTTTGACAATGAAAGGAGCAGGACTAGGAATATCAGGGCCACGATGCAGATGATGGGGCTTTTGGTAGGATCACTGACCCTCATCACATTATGGTCATCGAAGCTAAGAGACCACTACTTGCTTCAAGAAACCTGCCCCAGTGTCAAGTTTCATCTTCACCCAAGATCTTCCCAGGGAGAAATCTATTCATTATTGATCCTTTTAAGGCCTTTGCTTAGGGAATGCTACTTGGGGCTGGGTAGCCTCCTCTCCTCCTCCCTACCCTCACATCAGGGCATTTCTAAGCTCCATTAGAAAGTAACAATCCCATGCCTTAAGCCTCCAGGTCCTTCCTGAGAAAGAGTTGTCTTTAGTCCACTGGGCATTCTATAGGCAGCAATGTGAAGAGGCTTCTTCAGTACCAGGTTCCAGAAAGCCAAGGTTCACTATGGGATTGTGGAAGCCCATTCCACTCAGGGCTGTGACCCTGCCCATTCTGTTACCACTAGGTACAAGCACACTCCCCCTGGGACTGGACCTGAGCACTGTGCCCTGCCCCAGATTCAGTGCTGTCCCCCTGTTGTCAGAGATAACAGATCAGGGCATCACCACTCATGGCTGTTGCCCCACAATGAGAAGATCAAGAAAGGCCACGTAGACTGATTCAAGCAGCTCCAAAGGGTTCTGGCCAGTCATTCTGGGGCTGTCATGTCACTTGTCACCCTCTGAAAAAAAAAAATCCTTCTGCTGCCAGTCATCTCTGACTAGAAAACCTAAGATCTCTTGACCTATTGAATTCGATAAGATAACCCTGCATTCATGTGTGCTCAGGTAAAAAGGAACAGAACAGAAGAGGATGCCAGAGATAGACTTTGAGCCAATATGTTTGAGCAGCCAGCGTTTCTGCCAGCATGGAGAGGTGCCCAGGCCCTTAGTGCTGCTGTTCCTAGCACTACGATGAGATTTGAAGCTATTCATCCTTTTAAATCGGCACGGGCTTCAGTCCTTACTTAGCGTGTCCAATGGGATGCATTGGCCACTTTTGTTCACATCTTTATTTCTGGACCGGTTGCTGTTGTTGGTTAGTGATCATCTGTGTCTGACTCTTCATGACCCTGTGGACAAGATGTCTATGGAGTTTTCTTGGCAAAGAATTTGAATTTACCAAAGAATCTCAATAATAAAGATCATGTAGTACACTTCTTAATGGCTTCCTGAATGCCATATAGATCCCAAGCAGTCCAGTTCTTAGATAATCCTCAAATCAGAAGTCTTCAAGGGGCCAGCTGGTACACCTGCAGATCTCAATCACCTCCAAATACAAGTCACACAAATTCAGCAAATGCCATTTTATAGTTTACATGTGACATTTTATATGCATCCTCTTTGCTGGCATGGTATTTAAAGGCCCCAGGGCACATTCAAATCTCCCCCTAGGTGCTGAATAGCCACAGTTTCATTTCTAATCCCCCAAGTCAGTGGAAGCCCTCTTGTGATACGCATCCAGAAGTACTGCCATAAACATGGTAGCCAGTGGGTGAAGGGCTCCCATCGTGGAGTATCTCTTCACTTGATGCAGTCCTCCTGCCACATTGCCCTTCTCTTACTCCAGCCACAGGATCACTCCAATACAATCTTGTCTATGACTCCAAAAAGCTGTAGACCATGTCTGACTCAGGTTGGTGTGGTGATTTAATTTTAAGACTGGAATGAAATGAAGGGTCCTGCTCAAAGATAAGACAAACCTCTTAGGTCTCTCAGTAAAAATGTGACATTTACAGTAGAGTAATAATAACTTTTTAAATTTTAATTATAAACTATGATAAATGACTTCTTTTGCCTCATAGAATGACATTAGTCAGAATTCTAATAGCAGCAGAAAAGGGGGCCACCAGCAAAGCCAGTACCTGGGGAAGGGTAACTTCTATGCCCAACCAGAGACTGGCCAAAGACGCTTGTAGCCTTCAAGGCTCTGTGTCCAAAGGCAGCAAAAATTAAGGACTCTGCCAAGAAAGCCCAAGGGTAGGGACCATGGAAGTACATAGGAGAGGCAGCAGACATCATGACACCCTAGAGATCAGTGCAAGATAAGCCAAGCCCAACAGCTCCAATCGCAATACTCTGGTCTGAGAAGCCAGAGAGGCCCCTAAAGATCTGGCTCTCTGAACCTCAAAGATATAGACTTGTCTAATCCCTAGAAATAGAGGTCACCTTAGGAATCCAGGTGACCCAGTGTGAGATGAAGCACAAATGACCACCCACCTAAAAGTTCAGCATCAGGTATAGCAGGGCTCCGGCATGATGCCTCAGTCAGGAACTAAAGCTGCAGAGAAGAGTAAGACAAAGAAAACACCAAATACCAAAAATCAGTATCGAGCTAAAGGTCCTCAAAACAAAGGGAAATAACTCCATAAAAACTGCAAGCAGAGACTCATAGATGAATGAATGAATTTTTCCACAAGGGCAAAGAATAAATTCAATTCAATTAATTATGAAATAACTAATTATTTGTAATATTTATATACAACATAACTTATACAACATCTTTATAATTATTAAATAAATAAAAATGAAATGAAAGTTCATAATGAAGGAATTGAAAAGAGAATTACTAGCTTAGAAGAGAAAATGGTAAACTAATAAACTCTCTGAAAACTAGAACAGGCCAAATAGAAACCAAATAAAAAATTTTAGAAGAAAACAAAAAGATTTTAAAAAAGAAGAAAATGAAAGATATTTGATATTTTAAAAAACCCAACATGTCAAGGAGCGATCATTTAGGAATCATTGGACTTCCTGAAAACCATGATTTTTTTTAAGCCTATATGCCATGTTTCAAGATATTGCAAATGATAATTGCCTGGTCCTATAATAACCGAGAAGCAAAGTGAAGACACAAAGGCAATTCCTGAAAGCAACTCCAAGAGGAGAAGTCCCAGAAATAGCGCAATCAAAATTCAGAGCCCCACCTCAAAAAACAGAGGCTTCAAGCACTCAAAAAGAAATGTGTATACTAACACAGCATGATCAGGATTACACAAGGCATGGACTCTTCTACCAAAAACTAGGGGAAATTTTGCAATACAGTATTCCAAAAGGCTTGCCGCCAGATAACCTCAAAGCCAAGAATTGCTATTCAGTCCTGTTCAACTCCTCATGACCTCATTTGGGGTTTTCTAGAGTGGTTTGCCATTTTCTTCTCCAGCTCATTTTACAGATGAAGAACTGAGGCAAAGAGGGTGAAGTGACTTGCCTAGGGTCACACAGTTAGTAAGTGTCTGAGGTCAGATTTGAAATGAGACTTCATTAGAAAGTAATACCCTCTACCCACCACCCTGCCTAGCTGCACCAAGAATAACACTCTTCAAAGCTGGATATAAATCAAAAACAAAATAATAAAAGTAATTTTAAAAATGGATCTTTAAGGGAATAGAGGACTTTGAAGCAATCCTCATGAAAAGACCACAGATAAGTAGGAACTTCAAAATATAAACATAAGAGTCTAGAGAAGTCTAGAAAGGTAAATTTATTTGAGCAATTGGAAGAAGTTAAATGATGATGTAACTCTAACATTCTAAAAGGGGGAAGAAGAAGCAGATGCCCTTCAGAACCACAGCGTTTTTTCAAAGGTTTTGAGGGAGTTAAAAAGAAAGGCTTTGAAGGTGCATTGGTCCCATTCTGAGGTTTTGAAAAAGGGAAGGGAGGATAAGAGGAGGAATGTAATTTTGTAGGAAGGCAGAAGATGGGGGTGAAACTTGGTGTTTCTTTTTAATTAAGTTAGAAGAGAAATATAAACACAGGGGAAAGAGAGGAGATGTTGGGGTATTACATGAATCTCACTCTCACATGGCATAAACATTGTATGTATAAACACACACAGCAGCTAGGTGGCTCTGTGGATAGAGCTCTGGACCTGGCGTCAGGAAGACCTGAGTTCAAATTCAGCTTTAAACACATACTTTCTGTGTGACCCTGGGCAAGTCACTTCACTCCTATTTGCCTTACTCTAGGAAAAGGAAATGGCAAATCATTCTAGTATCTTTGCCAAGAAAACTCCAAATGGGTTCACAAAGAGTCAGACATGACTGAACAACAACAATAACAAGTTAGACCCACAGGGCAGCTAGGTGGTGCAGGGGATAGAGTGCCAGGACTGGAGTCAGAAAAACTCTTCAGTGTTCCAATCTGGCCTCAGACACTTCCTAGATGTGTGACCCTGGGCAAGTCACTTCACCCTGTTTGCCTCAGATCCTCATCTGTAAAATGAAGTGGAGAAGGAAATGGCCATCCACTCCAGTATCTTTGCCAAGAAAACCCTAAAGGAGGTCACAATGAGTCGGACATGACAGGACAACACAAAGTCTGGTGTAAAAATGGATCATCTTCACCAGGGGAAAATCAGGGTGAGGAGTAAGTGGCTGTAAACAAAACAAAGCTTCTTTATGCTAAAAGAGAGATTATGGGGGGGGGAGGGAGAAGGGAGACAAGCAGATAGCTAGAATTGAAAGGGATGGCTGGGATTACCTCTTGACTCTCAGTATGTGTCATTTTCCACTATTTCGGTGTTCTTCCTAAGTCGTTTCAGTCATGTCAGACTCTTCAGGACCCCATCTGGGGTTTTCTTGACAAAGACACCAGAGAGGCTTGCCATTTCCTTCTCCAGCTCATTTTACAGACAAGAAAACTAAGGCAAACAAAGTTTAGTGACTTGCCCAGGGTCACTCCGTCAGTAAGTGTCCGAGGCCAGATTTAAACTCAGGAAGATGAGTCTGCCTGACTTCAGGCCCAGCACTCTATCCACTGAGCCACCTATCTGCCCTACTTTCCACTCTATTGTACTATAAAGGAGTTACTGTTCATAATTCTTGGTTTTCTTTAGGAATACTTAATATTAATTAATTAATAATAATTAATATTAAATAATATCAATAATTTCCTCTTTCTTTGTATCTTCAGCACTTAGCACAATGGCCTGGTTCATAGTAGGTGCTTTAGATGCTTAATAAATGCATATTGGTTCATAACGCCTAAGTCAGCAGCTTGTTGCAAGGCTCAAGTTAAGTAATACATATGCTATATGTTATATAATATACTATGGTATAATGCTTAAGGGCCTATATAATGGGAAGTTAAGGAAAAGTTGGGATTAAAGTGGAGAAGACAGAAGGTTGAATCCCTTCCTTTTTTTCATATGGTCTATGTGACATTTGGCCGCTCAAACATGTATCTGTTTATAGACTCACCAAGCCTTCCAACCAAAGTTGTAAAGCTTCTCCTATTTCTATTTAGGCTTTACATTCATTATCTTGTCCTGGAGATGATTAAATGACTTGGTAATTTGAACAAGGAAACTAATACTTGAATTCTACTCTTAGAAATACTTTGGCTTCCAATATTGACTATTGTATCTTCAATCTTCCCTGGAGAGTTATAACGGGATGAATAGAGAACTGGACCTGAACTTATGAAGACCTGAGTTTATATCATACCTCTGACACATAACAGCTGGGTGACCATAGACAAGTCATTTTATAACCTCTTGGAGTCTTGTTTTCTAATAAGGATGATAATAATTACAGTTGTTGATCACTTGTTTCAGCTGTGTTTTATTCTTTGCAAACCCATTTGGGGTTTTCTTGGTAAACTCAGTGGTTTGCCATTTCCTTCTCCAGCTCATTTTACAGATGAGGAAACTGAGGCAAAGAGGGTGAAGTGACTTGTTCAGGGTCACACAGTCAGTATCTGAGACAGAATTTGAACTCATAAAGATGAGTCTGACTCCAGGCCCAGCGCTCTACTAACAAACTACATATGTGCACACACACATGTATATGTATGTATGCAGGTATGTGTGTGCATATATATAATATATTATATATTTATTGTATATATTTATATATCTTTGTATGTATATTCAATACATAACATTTCATGTATATGCAATATACCTATTGTATATATACATATATATGTGTGTATATGTATCACATTATATATATACATATATAGAGATAGATTAGAGATAGGTAGATGATAGATAGATAGATAGATAGATAGATAGATAGATAGATAGATAGATAGATAGATAGATGGACGGACACCAGACGTGTATATAATCTACTTCTACGCGTATATTTTGTCTCTACTGTCACAGCTTAAGCTCCCTGGAGCAGGAACTATTTCATTTTTTCTTGGTATTTTCAGTACCTAGCACAACACTTGATACATAGTAGGTACATATGGGCTCATAGTACCTACTTCAGAGGCTTGGTGTAAGGCTCACATAACTTGTCATATCCATGACGTGCTTGCAGACTTTAAAGTCGTATGTAAATGTCAGTTGTGATGATGATGATGAAGATAATGCTAGAAGGGTATTAATCTTCAAGTACCACAGAAATTCTTCTCTGCTTATGTGTCTGTATTCCACTGCCAAGAAACCCTAATGCTCTCTCATCAATAGCGCATTATTACTTTGTTTTCCTAGGAAGGAAAATTCATGTTCAGTACAAATTCATTCTTTAAAAATCACAACCAAATTCCTTTGTCTCTCCCCTCCCCGTAGCCTCGCAAAGATAACGATTCCATTCTGCATTACTGGTATACCACAATCCCCCAAAACATAATAATGAACATTCATATTGCATTTAAAGTTTATGAGCCCATCCCTTCGTGTGATCCCGATTCCCTAAGTAGATGGCAATCCATATGTGTGGGGAGCCTCTCTGCCCTGGTCATCCTGCACCCCATGACCCCTCTGCAAGGGCTGTGCCCATGCTCTGCCAGTAATGATTTCCTGCTGGAGGCTCCGTCATGTGAAAGAGCCCAGGCCCGTCTGCTTTTCTGACCTTGTTCCTGACTTTATAGAATTCAAAATCGTGCCCTTGCACTGAAAACTTTCTCCCCCCCGCCCCCACTAACCCCAGTTTCTCAGTTCTTCCTCCATTTCAATGGAAGCTCCTTGAGGACAGGGGCTATTTTTCTTTTTGCTTATATTTATATTCCCATTGCTTGGAACACAATTAGAACTTAATAAATGTTTGTTTTCTTTCCTTCCTTCCTTGCCCTAGGGCGCACAGCTGAACATCATCAAGAGATATTCCTTACTCCAAGTCCAGCACATTATCAAATATGCCAGGTAACCTTAGCTACAAAGAAGGCTGGAAGTTCTAGTCAAATGGTGAATTTGAACTCTAGGTGGAAAGAGAATCCTGGAATCCAGAAGGTCAGACCTCAGCAGCAGCTGTTAGATTGTGTTTCCTTTTACAGGATGCAGAGAACTTACAGGGATGGTAGGCGGCTTCCTTTGTGTTAACAGAAGAAACAATTGAAGATGATGACTTTTTGCAATGGGGCCCTACACTCCTAAAGCACTTAGTAAACTCGAAGGAATTCTACAGATGTTGATTGTCATTAAGAAAAATTTACTCGACTCTAGCTGTACATTATAAGATGGAGATTGCCTTGTCTTTCCTGAACTTCCTAAGCATGCATTTCATGATGCCAAAGGTACACTTCTGTAACTGATCCCATTTGCAGGGCTTGAGGAGGATAAGAAATCAAGGGAGGAGGAATGGAAAACCCAAGGAGAGGACCCAAAAGAAAATGAATGAAAACAATCCATTCTCTCAGAAGAGTTTCAAAGTGACTTTTTCCTTTTTAATTCTTCCTCCCTCTCATCCTTTTTAAATAAATTTGGTACTAATGATAAAGCAGTTCCTAACAAACTTAACAAATTAAGCTTATTTTTTGTAAATGATCAAGAGCCCTGAGTTCACATTCCCATCAATTTTTCATCCCTCTCTCTGGCAGATGCTAAATGCTGAAGGTTAAACTGGGCTTTATTTGCAAAGTATGTGATGGTGCTGGAAATACTTGCTGTTCTATGTCCCAAGGATATTTTCTCTTCTGTTGTGAAATATGAAATTTCACACCCAGGGAAGGAGTGAAGCCATCTGAAGATAAGCCATCAAAGACACACACAGAGGAGGGTGGAGCAGGCAGCTGGGCCAGGATACGGGCCTGTTGTTCCATAGCCCCTGGGGTGTCTGTTATGCTAGGTCTGTCTGTAAACTTCCACCACTCAGGGAGTCTCCAAAAGCAAGAATTAGGATTTTTAGTAAGAAGGGTCCACGAGCGGCAAGAAAAAGAAGTTACTAGATCCATTCTATGAAACATCACAGTCTTGAAAGTCAAGGGAGGGGAGCATAGAGGCCTTGACTGCACGGGCTCGGGGTCAAATAGCCTTCAGAGAGGACTGCAGTCAGATGCCAGTCTAGAGCAATACAGTAGAAAAAAAAAGAGCTTCCTTATAAAGGGCAGAATCCGTTGTGGAATCCAGCTAATAAATTTGCTTTTATAAATTAACCTGAACAGAGAAGAGTCAAAAGGAGGACTGATGAAGCAGTCTCTACTTCTTCCCCTGGGAACTGTAATCAAGTCACTACTCACTTTGTCACTGAAAAGGGTATGTTGATGTACTGTCAGTCACTCAGTCAGTCAATAAATATTTATTAAGCTCCTAAGTGCCAGGTATTGTGCTAAAGCCCTGAGGATGGGGGAGCACCGGCCCTGGAGTCAGGAGGACCTGAGTTCAAATCCGACCTCAGACACTGAACACAAAAACTAGCCATGTGACCTTGGGCAAGTCACTTAACCCCAATTGCCCTCTAAAAAAAAATCACACACACACAAAAAAAAAACCCTGAGGATTTACTAAGAAAGGTAAAAGCAGTCTTTACTCTCCAGGAGGTCACCACTAACTGGAAAGAACAGACGGACAAGCTTCAGAAAGGAGAAACTGGAAATAACCCGCAGAAGGAAGGCACTAGAATCACAATGTTCCGCTGTCCACCCTTTTTTTTTAAATTCAGTTACATGTAAAGGCAATTTTTTTTTGCTTTTCTTTTTCTTGGAGGGCAATTGGGGTTAAAGTGACTTGCCAAGGGTCACAAGGCTAGTTTTTGTGTTATAAAGGCAATTTTTAACATTTATTTTTTATAAAATTTTGAATTCTAATTTTCTCCTGCCCTCCTTCTCCTCCCCCTCCCTAAGCCAATAAGCAATTTGATATAGGTTTTATATATGTGTGTGTGTGATCATATAAAACATATTTCTATATTAGTCATATTGTGAAAGAAGAAACAGAATAAAAGAAAAAAGTAAAGAAAATAAAGAAAATGAGGGGTGGCTAGGTGGTGCAGTGAATAGAGCATCGGCCCTGGAGTCAGGAGGACCTGGGTTTGGGGATCTGGCCTCAGACACTTAACACAAAAACTAGCCATATGATCCTGGGCAAGTCATTTAACCCCAATTGCCCTCCAAAAAAAAAGAAAGAAAATAAAAAAAATTTAAAACAGTATGCTTTAATCTGCATTCGGATTCCACTAGTTCTTTTCTGGATGTAGATAGCAAGACTTTTGGAGTTGTCTTAGATCATTGTATTGCTGAGAAGACCTAAGTCAATCATAGTTTATCACTGCACAGTTTTGTGGCTACTGTATACAATATTCTCCTGGTTCTGCTCACTTCACTGAGCATTAATTCATGCGGGTCTTTCTAGGTTTTTCTGAAATCTGCCTGCTTATTGTTTCTTATAGAACAATAGCATTCCTTTACATTCATATACCACAACTTGTTCAGTCATTCCCCAATCGATGGGCATCCTCTCAACTTCCTATCCTTTATCACCACAAAAAGAGCTGCTACACTTACTTTTGTACGTGTAGGTCCTTCCCCCTTTTTTATGATCTCTTTGGGATATAGAATTAGTGGCCACTGACCATCTTCAAGACTTGTAACTTTCTAGACCACAATTGTCAAACTGGCCAGCACTCCACTGTTAACTCCAGTGTTGTGTTCTGCATTAGAATGTAAGCTCCATGAGGGCAGGGACAGATTGCTTAGTATGTGCACATACAATCACCCCCCCCCCCCCAGCTCCAACCTCAGTACAATTTGTTGCACTTAGTATGCATTCAATAAAGGATCTTCATTTATTCATTAGGGGGCAACAAGTTTCATTTCACCTCTCAGTGACTCTTATCAACTCTTCAAGACCATAAGTTGTAGAGGAAATGATGATCTGCTTTCAAATTTCACATGGAGCTCCCTTCACCATTGAAATTAAAGGTCAAGTTGTTTGTTTGTTTTTAAGTGATACAAAAGAGGATTGTTTGGCAGACCCAATTCTAAGACTTAGTAGTGTGTGAACTTGGGCACTTACTAGTGTGTGTCTTTGGGCAAGTTAATTTACTTTTTTAGTCTTAACTCATTGTAAGATGAGAGGGTTGGGCTGTTGTTGTTTAATAAATTAGTCATGTCCAACTCCCCGTGACCCCATTTGGGGTTTTCTTGACAAAGACACTAGAGTGCTTTGCCATTTCCTTCTCCAGCTCATTTTACAGATGAGGAAACTGAGGCAAACAGGATTAAGTGATTTGTCCAGGGTCACACAGCTAGTATGATCTGATGTCAAATTTGAATTCAAGTCCTTTTGGCACCAGGGTTGGCACTCTATCCATTGCACCAACTAGCTGTCCATGTGACCTTTAAGATATCTTCCAGTTCTCAATCTATGATCCTATAATCTGAAAATCACTGAGTGAGGGAGTGAACCCTAAAAGTTAAGAAAAGGATCTAGAAGTAGGCAAGGTGGGGCAACAAACCAACTTCTTGCTTCACATGTTCTCTCTGAACAGGGAAAGTTGGATTCAGGCATGAGTAAGAAACTGATTACTTGTGTAAATATGTGATTTTTATTCTGATGTCCTCGCTCATTGAAAATCGTGTTAATTGGAATGGTTGGACTGATGTGGTCAGGAGTAAGAAATTAGGGGGAAAACATGGAAAACAGCTTTCATATGGTCGTTTTTAACTTGTTAAGACTGTACTTGATAAAATCTGAACTTGGCAAAACCATATCCTACCAGAAATGCCTTTTGCAACAGAAAGGGTTATTTTTCTCCTGGCAAAGTGATTGTGAGGTTTACTCTTTCTTCTAACAAAGAATGCTGGGCTGGCCAATGGACTTCACATTGGGATCTTGTGGGTGGTCTGCAGTGTCAGTCTGGAGGGTCCTGTTTGCCAAATGTGATATAGCTCTGCTTTTTTCCAAACTCTCCTTGAGTCAAAAGATTCTCCCTCCCATTTTACAGTGGGAAAGATATGGATGTTGTAAAGTGAATTCCATGGAATTTCCAGAGGAAAGGCAGTATTGCCCAGTGGCTATCAAACTAGCCTTGAAGCCAGGAGGGCCTGAGTTCTAGTTCTACCTCTGACACACTTTCTTTGTGATCTTAAGTAAATCATTTTCCTTCTCAGTACTCCATACAATTCTTTAAGACTTTAACTTACAGAGAAGGTGCTGACCCACACTGGGAAAGGGAGTCTCCTCACCTGGGAGTTCCCTATACCAATGAAGTCATAGACCTAGTCCCTATTCCTACCTAGTAGAGAAACTAAGTATGCTTGCAATCTGAGTCCACAGGCAAATCTCCATAAGTTCCTTTTCCTGCATTTATCAACATGCTGAATTATCTGAATTGAGTGAAGACATACAGGTTCTGAGATTTTAGAGTTAGAAAAGGTTTTGAATATCACCTGATAAACCAGAGGCCCTGTGGGATAAAATGACTTGCCCAAGGAAAAAGGGAGGAAGGAAACAAGCATTTATTAAGCACCTACTATGTACCAGGTATTCATTTTAATCAGTTTAATAGAGGTTAAGTGACTTGCTCAGAGTCACATTGTAAGTGAGGCTGAGTTTGAATTCAGGTCTTCCTGACCCTAATACTCTAAGCCCTGTGCCATGTAGATGGTCATGGTAGAGTTGTCTGATGGGTTTTTTTTTCTTTATGTTAACCTTTTGAAGACTTTTTGACTCACCCAAAACACAGGAAGTATTATGAAGGGAAGCTTATTTTTCCCCCTCCCAAGAGACCAAAATCTGTGAAATAAAATGTGAAACAATTTCTGTACTTTATAAGAAGAAAAGTAGAGTGGAGTAAGCTGAAGATGTAATTCCAAGAAACATAGGTCCTGGAACCTCCTGGTTCTCCCAACCTGGGAATCAAGTTCCACTCATAAGCAGGACTCCCAGAATCCCTAGTGATGTGGGATGCTCTTTCTCAGCAACCATTCTCTCAGTGAGTAAATAAAGGATCATGTTTAAAAACACCCTTTTAAAAAATGTGACTTGTAAGTTATCTAAGACCTAACCCAGAGCAAATCAAATGTTTATCTGGAGATTATGTATGTGAGGAGGGATTGTAGGGAACTGAGTACTGAGTCTTCCCGGACTACCACCTCCCCTGCCTGAGGACACATTCTTTTTACAAGTTGGTTGACAGGAAGAACAAGTCTCAGTAGATTAGCAGTTATTTGGAGTGACATTTGTGTGTTTGGATGGGCTAGGCAAACAAGTGGGGGTGGGGGAAGGAAAAGGGGAGCGAGGGAAGGATGTTACTAACGCTTCTGCATTTGGTGTGCAACCAAAACATAAACAGGGAGATGTGGAAGAATCCTTTGTAAATATAAATGAAAAGCTAGGAAATTTCAGAGGACCAGAAACTGTAAAATAACATGAAGTGCTTGATTTTCTTAACTGTCAGTCCTTTGTGTTTGCCTGTGGATGCTGAGTCTAGATTTCAAATCTGGCCTCATTCACTAGCTGTGTAGACATGAGCAAGCCCCCGACCCCTCCTCAAACCCAAAAATGGGGTATGTTGTGAGACTCAAATGAATCAATATTTGTATAGCACTTAGCAAAGCATCTGGCACATAATTACTTAATAAATGCTTTTTTCCTCCCTTCTCCTGTAGAAACACTGGATTTAAAGGTGGAAGGCAACTTTAGAGACCAATCTGATGTCAGAATTCTTAACCTTTTTTTGTCATACATCTCTTTTCCAGACTGCTGAAGCCTATGGACTCCGCACAATCATGTCTTTGAATACATAAAATGCAAATGGTTATTAAAGAAAACAAACATATTAAAATAACTATTAAAATAGTTTTTCAAAGAGTTCAAGGGGGGCAACCAGGTGGTGCAAGGAATAGAGCACCGGCCCTGGATCAGGAGGACCTGAGTTCAAATCCGACTTCAGACACTTGGCACACTTGCTAGTTGTGTGACCTTGGTCAAATCACTTAGCCCTAATTGCCTTGCCTTCCTTCCCTCAAGAAAAAAAGTTCAAGGACCATAGATTAAGAAATTTTGATCTTCATCTTACAGATAAGGAAACTGGGCTCACCCCAAAATGTGAAATGATATGCCCAAGGTCACATAATCATGCAGTAGCCAAATGTGGACTGGAATTCAGGTCTCCTGGTTCCTAGTTCCAGTATCCTCCCTTTTTACTGTGTACCATGTTAGTGATCTAGTTAGAATAATTAGCATAGTGTTAGACTAATGGTCTTCTAATTGCCAATGGGAGGAAAAACAGAGAGCAAGACCTCTGTTTCTTAATTTGCAGGTGTATCTAGCCTTACAAACAGATACAATTAAAACTCAGATATTTTGGGGGGTTTGGTTCCAGACTGTGGCTACAAAGCAAATATTGGGTGCTTATAATAGTCAAAATAACTGAAATAACTTAATAACTTAAATAAAATAACTTGCTCCCTCAGTCGTTCTTAAACCGATATTGCTGTTATTACAAACCACGTTCTCTTGATTCTGCTCATTTCGCTCCTCATTTTTTCATGCAAGTCTATCCATGTTTTTCTAAAATTGCTGAACTCCTCATTTCCTATAACACAGTAGTATCTCATCACAATCATATACCATAATTTTTTCAGCTATTCCACAATTGATAGGCATGCCTGCAATTTCCAATTCTTGACCATGGCAAAGAGAGCTGCTATAAACATTTTAGAACATACAGGTTCTTCTCCTTTTTCCCTAATCATTTGTGGAAATAAGCCAAGTAGTGGTATTGCTGGATAAAAAGGTATGTATACAGCTTAATGACTCTATGAACATAATTCCAGATTATTCTCCAAAACAGTTTGGATCATTTTACAATTCTACCAACAATGAATTGGTGTCCCAATATTTCCATATCCCCTCCAATATTTGTCACTCTCCCTTTCTATCATTTTAGCCAATAAGGTAGGTATAAAATGATATTTCAAAGTCATTTTAATCTGCATTTCTCTAATCAACAATGATTTAGAACATTTTTTCATATGACTATAGATTGTTTTGATTTCTTCATTGGAAAATTGCCTGTTTGTTTCCTTTGACCATTTATCAGTTGGGGAATGACTCATATTCTGATAGATTTGACAAATTTTTAAAATATATTTTAGATATGAGACCTTTATCTGATACATATGACATATAACTCATTATAACTTCATTCAAACAAAAACAATTTTATATCATTTTTTACGACTCAGGTCTTGGAAATTTGTTGGAAATTATTATAAAAAAGAAGAAACATTTAAATGTATTTTAATACAAGATGAGGGGAAGTGTAAAAATGTGAGTGTTATATGTAGAGTATGCATAAGCACTTGAGCTCCCCCCCTTCCTCACCTTCCATTAAGCTAGGTATCCTGGTGGGAAACTGGCTTCCTCAATGTGCTCTCAAGCCAAAATGGTGGTTGCTCTCTTCATTGTGAGGCTTTTGAGCCCATATTTAATACGTGTCCCTCTTTTTGTATATGGTCTACATCGGGAACTCAGATCACTTTGGAAGGTTATGAAAATAACAGACACTTTCTCATTATGGTTCCTGTCTTCATCCCCAACTTGTACTAAAGGAAAATGTCTCTGGCCCCTTCGCAGATTTTGGTTCCCACCACCCCCGCTTTTGGTCCATAGTCAATAGACAAAGAGCGCTATGTTTCCTGGCCATCAAACTTTAAAATAATAATTTAAATAGCATAGATAGTGAAAGGAAGCCATCAGAATAACTTGCCCATAAGCCATGTAGTCACAAAGAAACAAAACTGTCTTTCTCCCTTTTGTCATTTTCCAATGTAACTGGAAGGGGATGTTAGGAAGTAAAGGAGTGACTAGAAAACTTTGCACTTTAAGGTTTGCAAAGCACTTTACTTATGTCAACTCATTTGATCCTCACAACACTCCTGAGAGGGAAGTACTATTATTATACCTATTTTACAGATGGAGATACTAAGGTACAGAGAAGTTAAGTGACTTGCCCAGGATCACACAGTGCTCTGTCCATTGAATTAACTAGATGCCCCAAAAAAGGTTCCCAAGGAGGTACAGAAGTGAAAATAAAGGCATTGTTAACTGAGCTAGATGGCTCAGTGGATAGAGTACAGGGTCTGGAGTAAGGAAGACCAGAGTTCAAATCCAGCCTCAGATAGCTGTGCAACCCTAGGCACATCACTTAATCTCTATTTGTCTTAATCCCTTGGAGAAAGAAATTGTAAACCACTCTTTTCTTTTTTTTTTTTTAATTAAAAAATTTTTTTTTTTGCTTTTTGGAGGGCAATTGGGGTTAAATGGCTTGCCCAAAGTCACACGGCTAGTTTTTGTATTAAGTGTCTGAGGCTAGATTTGAACTCAGGTCCTCCTGACTCCACGGCCAGTGGTCTCTATTCACTGCACCACCTAGCCGTCCCCAAACCACTCTTAATACACTTACCAAGAAAACCAAGCAATGGCCTTCATAAGGCAACAAAAACAGTCATTAGTTCAAGTAGCACAAACAAGACATAGACCCAAAAGGAGACTTAACAACTAAAACCTAAATAATGAATGGGTCATATAGCTCTGGGGCTCTGGAGCCAGCTACTTGACATCCTCTGGATGAGTTAACCTTGTCTAGAGTCCCCCTGACTCTACTGCCATGGCCTTTTCCTCTGTCATAGGACTGGGCCAAGGGGCAGTATTGAAGACCATATAACTAAAAGCATGGGGTTTCAAGAATTTGCTTCAACAGTTTTTCTCTCTACAAAATCAAGAGGCAAAAAAGCAAAAAAAATAAAATAAAATCATCTCATTTAGGGGAGGCTGGTTGGCACAGTGAATAGAGCACTGACTGGTCCTGGAGTCAGGAGGACCTGAGTTCAAATCCAGCCTCAGACCCTTAACACTTACGACCCATGTGACCTTGGGCAAGTCACTTAACCTCAATTGCCCTGCCTTCCATCCTCCAAAAAAAGCAAAAAAAAAAAAACCATCAAAATCAAGAGGCGATGAAAAGGAAAAACAAAAGAAGTCTAAAATGCAACAGCCACCAAAAATGACTGAAAATGCTGAGGCTTTTGATAATTCTACCTACAAGAACCTTCAATATCATAACTACAACACTTACACCTTCTTAGATTTTAACCTGGATCTTTTGAAATCTAGGCTGCTTCAGCCATCCTCAGGACAAGAGTCACCTCGTCACTGAGTTAAAAGAAAAATGTCAAGTTTCTCGGTGATTCAGTCTGTGGGCCATTGTTGCTGCATTTTCTCCTCCATAAATAAAGTCAGTTCAACAGTAAAATATAAAACAATGAATGGGTCAAAGAAAACATAAAATGCATGCACTAGATACTTAAGAGTTTAAATCATGTAGGTTTTATTTGGCAACTATTCATGCCTTGATTGCTCAGTATTTTTATTCTTCTGTCTTTTGGAGGTTTTGTTTTGTTTGTTTTTTTGGTTTTGTTTTTTGTGGTTTACCTGATTCTGAGCTAAATTTTTACTTAGCCTTTTAAACTTGGACTTCTGATTTTCCAGCCTTCCCAGATATCCCATAGTCTTTTCTCTCTGGTTTCCCCCCTCATTCTTTAGCATCTCCTCCTTCTACTGTAACATAGATGCTACATGAAACAGTCAAGATTTGGTGTCCTCAGTCTCCTGGTATTGAGATTATGGAGACCCATTTCTAGGGGACAAGACTGAGCCCAGGTGGGTTTCTAGCTTCCTTTCCTTCACACATTGAAGTTCTTTCTCCCCTTGCCAGATCTCTCTGTACCATACACTTTCTGTCATGAGGCTGAATGGAATTAGTCTCTGCTACTGCTTATAGTATGTATATGGGGGATTCAGGAAGAGTCATTACTGCAGGGAGACAGGATAGGAAACCCATAACTAGAACATAAAAGTGCACTAGACATACTTTTCAGATTAGGTCTCCAGATGAGAAGATAGTATTATTACTCTCAGGGTGCTAAGAACTATTATGAGGTACTATGCTTTTAATGCTGTAAGCCCCAGTTGGTGAGCTTCTCATTAACAATTAACCAGATAGACTTACTTGGTATTTAGATGTTATTTACTAAGGAAGTATGGTAATAACAACTGATACAAAACATTTCCCCCAAAACAATCTGGAGCACATGCTTCCACATATAAATACGGCGTCTGTAGTCGTAAAGAATAATGGTTCTGCGTTACACAGAACACATATGGCAAGTTACAAATGCTACCCTAGAAGTGACTTTTCTCCCTTAGGAAAGTCTTCATGAAGTTTCCCTTACATGTAAATTTTTTCTGGGCAATGAAAATTATAAATAAGTAAATATACACATCTTGGGGGCTCATGCTAGAAAATCTTTTACAGACAGTGTGTTTGTGGAGTCCGTAGCCAGCACTTCTCTGCAGAGCCATGATCTCTGAGATCATGCTCTCTGAAGCAGCCTTTCCTCAGCAGAATTTTGCTCTACCTCTTTTTGTCCTCAGTGGGGCTGCAGTCACTTTCACTGCTATCAGTCACACCTGCTTTGGTGGTCACTGCTACAGCCAGCATCCAGTTCTAACTGTCTGGTGGACTCTTGAAGTCCTCTGACTTCACTAGGTTACCTGAACACATTCACCCTAGAATACTAAGATCAAGAAAAACAAAGACAAAAAGAAGAGGCAACCCTGTGCTCAGAGATAACACAGTCAAGAAGGAGACAGAGCAGCTGCCCTTTCTCTACCCAGTTCTTGTAGAGGTTGTTCAAAGCAGCTCTTCCCCAAAGCCAAGAGAAGGAAAAGGAGAGGAAGGAGAGCAGAGAGGAGAGAAGAGAAAAGGGGAAAGGAAGGAGTGTGTACAAAGAGAGAAGACAACAAGTGTTCATGAAAGAGACAGAGAAGTTGCACCTTCTGTCCACTCGCTGAATTCCAGCTCAGCAATGCCTAAATAATTGGTTCTTCCAACTTCAGCAGCCAGTTAGATAATTTATTATGATGTGGGACAAGTCCCTGGGTCAACATGGCCAAAAGCAGGTTGAACCCAAAGCTTCCACATGCACATGTCCCCTTGGGCTGAAATCAAGCAGGATGAAATCGATCTGTGCATGCTTCAAGACCCAGTGCCCACATAACATTCTGCTACCTCCATTATTATAGGTACTTTATAAATGCTTAGTTCATTGAACACAAGTTATTTACTAAGTATGGTAATCAATTCAAACAACTCAAGTATGCAAAATAATAATGAAGCCTAGAAGAAAAATAATTCCATCCTCATAGGCTAATGCTCTCTAAATTTTTTTCACTGTGCATTCCCTCAGTAAAAGATTTTTTTAGTGTGAACCCCCCCATATGTGTATATTTACTTATTTATAATTTTTATTGTCCAGTTGTTTTCAGTAGTGTCTGACCCTTCATGACCCCATTTGGGGTTTTCTTGACCAAGACACTGGTAGTGATTTGCTCTTTTACAGATGAGGAAATTGAAGCAAACAAAGTGAGATGTCTGACTTGCCCAGGGTCACACAGCCAGGAAGTGTCTGAGGCCAGATTTGAACTCAGGAAGATGAATCTCCCTGACTCCAGGCCCAACATTCCATAAATTGTGCCAGCTAGCTGACCATTTATAATTTTATATATATGTATATGTAGTATTGTGCTAATCACTAGGTACATTATAAAATTTTCCCCCAAAAAAAGAAAAAAATGTAGAGGATTTGATAAAGATGAAATAATAATTGATCCTACAAGGGCAGCTAGCTAGGTAACCCAGTGGATAGAGTGCTGGACCTGGAATCAGGAAGACCTAAATTTAATTCCTATCTCACACACGTAGTAGTTGTATGACCCTGAGCAAGTCACTTAACCTTGTTTGCCTCAATTTCCTCATCTGTAAAATGAGCTAGAAAAAGAAATAGCAAACCACTCTAGCATCTTTGCCAATAAAACCCCAAATGGGGTCATGAAGAATTCAATACAACCGAAAGGACTGAACAAAAGCAGAAGAGTAATTGATCCTGGGTTCACCACTGAAGTTGATTCAATAGGGGAACGAATGACAGGGACTTTAGGAATATCATTTTGGCAACTGGATGTAGAGTATGGGATTGGAATAGGGAGAAACTTGGGGCAGAGAGATCAATTAGAAAGCTGTTGCAAAAGTCTAGGCAAGAACTAGCGCAGGCCAGAATGAAGACCCACATGAGGACAGATAGGAGAAAGTCATAGTGGACTTAAAATGACAAGATTTGGCAACTAATTGGATATTAGGGGTAAAGAAGAAAGAACAGTCAAAGGCGGAAGTTTGGAAACCTGAGTAACTAGAAGCCTGGTGACATCCTCAACAGAAACAGGGAAATTGGAGGGAAAGATAATGTAATATGATCTACAGTGAATATTGTAACCCATTCATGCCTCATGCTGTGAGATTCATTCTATCCCAAGGGAGGAGATTGAACTCTTACTCACCTGTCACTCTTAGAATCCAACCTACTGCATTTACAAGGTGATCTGATGAACAGCCGATTTCTTAAAGAAGACAAGAGTTTTCCCCAGTGGCAGCTGTGCTGTTAAGTAGCCAAGTAGCAATTAGATCATGACTATCCTAAGGGGTGTTGTCTAAAGTAGATGTGAGGATTGGAGCTTGGACAGTGGAGGGTTGTAGTGAAGTGGGAGGGTATTAGGGGATAAGGCTTGGTAAGGTTGCAATGGAGACAAATTGCTCAAATTGACTATAAGGGTAAGAAAAGAGTCAGCCTGACTTCCCATCTTCTGATTGGTTAAGCATATATCCCCTAAAGTTAGCCCATCGCCTTCTTGGGATAATGTGGGGTAACCCACCCCCAGGGGTCCCACTTAGTAGGCCACCATCATAGACAACTTAGACAATACAGCTTTAAATGATTATATTTATTTTGTGTGTGTATATATATATATGATATAGAGATATTTATGTGTGTACACATGTGTGTATATATGTATATATGTGCAAGCACATATCTTTTGTGAGATACTTGTTTCTAAAACTCCTTTTCCTGTAAAGATTGCTGACCACCAGGGCTTACTGTGAAAAGTGTAACTTTTGAGTCTGACATTTCCCAATGACTTTGTGGCCTCTCATTTCCAGTCTTCCTTCTCCCCCCAATAACCACCCCAAATCTCTGTCTCTCCCTCTCCCTCCCTCCCTCTCTCCCTCCCTCTCTCTCTCTTGCTCTCTCTGTCTCTGTCTCTGTCTCTCTCTCTCTCTGTCTCTCTCTCCCTGTCTCTCTGTCTCTCTCTCTCTCTCTCTGTCTCTCTCTCTGTCTCTCTCTCTCTGTCTCTCTCTCTCTCTCTGTCTCTCTCTCTCTGTCTCTCTCTCTCTCTGTCTCTCTCTCTCACACACACACACACACTCTACAGAGAATTCTAAACTGCTGGATTAAACATAAGAGTCCTATTTGCGTTATGGTAAATGTTCCCAGTGGACCTCAGGCACTGGGCACTATCACTGAATGCAGACATGAAGGCCTAACAGAAACAAAGGTAAGGAGACAATTATTTTTAAAGTTTTGAATAATCCTGATTATCTTTAGTTTATTTTTCTTTGCTCTAGCTCTGGTTGTCTTCACCCCCTCCCGTTAGGCCACCCCCTATGGCTTCTTTCTCTCTCAGCAATTCCTTTTATTCTTCTTGCGTTCTTTACTTTCATCCTCTTTCCTTTGAGGTGAAGGGAACATAGCCTTTCAGGGTGTGCCTGAAAGTACCTTCTTGGCCCCTAGGCTAAAAAAGTTTCATGGATTCTGAAGCTTGCCCCCAGGCCTGGTTCCAAGAAATGCCCAGGATGCTGTGTACACCGGCTGATTGGACACCTTGGAATTGGCCAAAATTTTCTTCACAGACTGGATTTGGGTAACCCAATTACAGGCTGACAAAAATTCAAGTAAGGTAATCATTGCTTTGAGAAAGAAGTTTAACAAAAACAAATCTCACCTCTAAGGTTTGCAAATTTGTGGTGAAGCCATAATTACATGGGGGAGCCTGGGCTGCCCTCTGTGTGAAGTTTGAGAAACAGATTAGGAACCCACCCCCTATGCATAATGGGATCCTCACGGTCCCCTGAATCAGCCAGAGTGATGCAGTACAAGTTTATTTATCCAGTGCTCATTAAAAGAAAGGCTGAATGGAAGGAGAAAACTCCCACTTTGGAGATGGGATTAGATGCCAAAGAGTGTTCCTCCCTCTCCACCCTCCCATACTGTTCCAAGGGTTTGGTTTTGTTTTTTGGGTTTCTAAATCTGCTTGGAAAGAAAAAAGTAAATTGCCAGAAGTGAGATTAGTGGAGAATATTGTTCTTGGGACAATAGTGTCTTTATGGCTTGACTAGTATGAGCTCCCTGGCTTCAAAAAAATACCAGGACAGAGGTGTGTGAGTTCTTAATTGCCTACATCTGATAAACTTGCAGTAGACAAAAAAGAGAGAGAGAGAGAAGGAGGGAGGGAGAAATAGAGAGAGAGAGAGAGCCAGAGAGAGGAGAGAGAGCCAGAGAGAGAGAGAGAGAGAGGAGGGGCGGGGGAGAGAGAGAGGAAAAGAGAAACAAATCTCATTCATTCATCTCTGATTTGGTCTGGATCAAGTCCACTTGCTAATCACAGTTTAATAAGGTGCCACTAACCCTGGAGTATTTGTAGATGTTCCCACTGAGCTCCCTGGCCTTATGTTTGTGCAAGGAGGAATTGCTTCCCTGCAGACCCACAATACAGGGTGCAGCCTAGGAAGGAAAAAGTCTCCAGCCTCTGAAAAGTTCATTAAGTTTAGATCCTTGTCATTCCAAGCAACTGGAACCTGTGGTGGGAAAACTAAGCCCTCCCTGCACAAAAGGAACCCACTTCACGGGCCCTGGAAAGGTGCGCCTTGGGGTCCCATTGGGCTTCTATTCAGCCAGGCTGCCCCCGTCCTTTCCTCCCAGGGAATTGAATAGTCCTGTAAGAGCCTACCAGGGCTTGTCGTCGGTTCAGGATTTTCGGAAGCAAATGTCACTAATAAGGAAGCTGTGTGAGGTGCTGGGGTCAGGAAAACCTGGTTTCGAATCTCACTTCACTTGGGCTCCTACTTCCTCATCCATAAAATGGAGATAACAATAGCAGGGCTGCCATGATGATTCAATAAGATATAATTATGTGAAGTGGTTGGCAAACCTTAAAGCCATGCATAAATGGTGAGCTATTATTGAAGATAGGGCAGGGCAGGGATTAGGGAAAACCCCAGTTAAAGATGTCAAAGGTGACTAGGGATAAAAGACTGGGAAGTTTTTGGATTAAAAAACAATGTGTATTATAACCAAGAAATTGAGCCTTGTGCCATATGGTGGTCATCTTTTTGGCCTGGGTTTCATTGTACAACGGAAAAAAGCCAAATGGCATGATGTGTTGGACTGGGAGTTAGGAAACCCAGATCCTCTGCCAGCTCAGACCACTGAGTCTCCATTGTGACTCCCTGCTAATTGCTTCCCTTCCTTGGGCCTCAATGTCTTCCTCTGTAAAGAGAGGGGGTGGGTGATATTTCTAAGTGCCCGCCAGCTCTAAGACTTAAGGGTTCTATGAATGGGACACTGGATGGCCTCAATGATGTCAGCTAGAAAACTGGGATATGTTCCCTGGATCCCAGAGCACAACTTCTAGATTTTGGAACATCCCCACAATTTCTCTTTTAGTCAAATTTGGTAGATAAAGTGCTAGGCCTGAAGTCAGGAATACTCAATTTCCTGAGTTCAGATCTGACATCAGACACTATATGACCCTGGATAAATCATTTAATCCTGTTTGCCTCAGTTTCTTCCTTTGTAAAATGAGCTGGAGAAGGAAATGACAAAACCACTCCAGTTTCTTTGCCAAGAAAGCTGCAAATGGGGTCATGGAGAGTCAGTCACAACAAAAACGACCAAACAACAAACAATATGAAAGTCCTTGGTGTGGTGTGTGTCCATTTTTGTAGAGAAAGGTATTAGGACTTCAATTCATCAAAGATCTTGCTAAGGGGAAAAGTATATGTTTGATTTCATGGTAGACTTAGAAATGGAAAGGACCTTAGAAGCTATCATGTCCACTATCTTCATTCTACAGATGAGGAAACTGAGGTCCAGGGAAAGCAAGTATCTTGCCCATGGTCATACAGCTATTAAGTCTTTAAGACACCATTATGATGACGCCAAGTGCAGTGTCCTGCTCACAACATCATAAAACCTCATCTAGGTTGTTGGGTCGGTGGGGTTTTTTTTAATGACCTCAGGGCTCTGCTCTGATGTAATTAGTCTTTTAAAAATTCACTATAGATACAAAGTGAAGTGAGCAGAGCCAGAGGAACATTGTACACAGTAACAGCAACACTGTGCCAATGACCAACCTTGATAAACTCAGCTCTTCTCAGCAATACAATGATCCCCAACCATAACAAAAGACTCATGATGGAAAACAATGCCCACATCCAGAGAAAGAGCTAACAGAGTTGAAAGCAGATTGAAGCATGCTATTTTCCCTTTATTTTTATAGCTTTTTTTCCTTTTGTTTCTTCTTTCATAACATGGCTAATATGGAAATGTTTTACATGATTACACATATATAATATATGTACATATCATATATATTAAATTTTTACCATCTTAGGGAGGCGGCAGAGGACAGAGGGAGGGAGAAAATTTGGAATTTAAAATTTTATTTAAAAAATAAATGTTAAAAATCATCTTTACATGTAATTAGAAAAAGTTCTATTTAGAAGAAAAAAAATTCTCCTTATCTGTCTTAAAGCAGGCAAACATCATCACTAAATACAGGAAATTTGTTTTCACCAAGAAAGGGCTTGAAGAAGCCACAGCTGGAAATGTCCTCAAAAGGACATTCATCTGGTCTAGTCATCTGCCTCCAGGCAAAATATTTGCTTATGTCATCTTATGTAATTGACTATATTATTGTAGCTCCTCAGTGAGAGAGGATACAGTAGCTTATCAACATCTCTCCAGCTCCCTAGGTCTTACCAAATTGTTGTTGGTGGTGCAAATTAAGTGCATTTGGTTCTCCTTCAAGATAATTATAGGTTACACACATATTCCAACAATCTACAAAGCAATTTTAGTTTTATTATCTAAAATGATCATGCAACCCCGTGAGATAAGTGGGAAGGTCTTATCTTCCCTGCAAAGGTGACATTGAAAATGAGACTCAGAAATGTTAGGAAACCCGTCAGGTTTCACATGGCTAGTTTTGATAGTGGAATTAAATGCCACTTTAAAAAAAAAAAAAGGATCTTCCAGGGTGGCCAGGTGGCTCAGTGAGTAAGAGCACCAGCCCCAGAGTCGGGATGACCTGGGATGGAATCCAGGCTCTGATACTTATCACCACACCCAGAAATAACTGGCCGTGTAACCTTGAGCAAGTTACTTAACTCCAATTGCTTAAAAAAAAAAAAAGGATCTTCACCAACAGAATGTCTCTCATGAATCATACAAGATTCCTTAGGAATGCAAGAAGACCCACCTTTGTTTATGACCCTCTAATTATTCATATTAAATGAGGCATAAAACAGGGAGACTGTCCTCACCCCTAGTATTGGCTCTTCTTAAAGATCAGAATTCTGCCAACAGCCTGCAATAGGAGCAGATTAAAACTAGGAAATGTTTAACAAAATAAATAAAAATACGATCTTGTTGTTCAGTCATTTTTCAGGCATGTCCGATTCTTTGTGATCCCATTTGGGGTTTTCTTGGCAAAGACACCAAAGTGGTTTGCCATTTCCTTCTCCAGCTCATTTTACTGATGAGGGGTAAGTGACTTGACCAGGGTCACACAGCTAGTAAGTATCTGAGACCAGATTTGAACTTAGAAAGATCAGTCTTACTGACTTTAGGTCCAGTACTCTGTCTACTGCTAGGTGTCCCATAAAAATATAATACAACATAGATAACCTGAATTTGTGGTTTTCTAAGTCAATATGTGGCCTGAAGGGATTCATTTGAGTTTGACACCATTGCATACAGGATGACCAGTGCAAAGTAAAGATGGCAAGGAGATTCTCTATAGATGTGTTGCAGATGCACCTGTTCTGGGATGAAATTGTACATATTGTATCAAGCCTTGGAATACTGCAGAGCTTCCTGAATGAAATTCGGTCATGCAAAAGAATTTGACCTGACTATCCAATTTAATTCTGCATTTATTAAAATTAGCATTAATTACCATGCTAGATACTAGGGATAAGGATAAGAATGAAAGGTTTCCAGAAAAAGAAAGCAAGCAGACAAAAAGCAAGCAGTCTTCCAGACTATTCGATACAATTGATGAATGGCTCGTAGCATTGGTCCATCAGTATTGTCAGTACCAGTGATAAGCAGACACTGTATATTGGTACTGAGCCAGACCCAGTATTGAAGAGAAGGAAGAGAGTAGGTCAAATTTCAGTCGGGAGCTTTTGCATTTCTTTCAATGACCCTGATAATCTCCCTGAAACAAAAAGGTGCTGTCTTTAACACCAATATTCTTCTGTAGTAAATCATGGGATGCCATAAACTTTGAAGACTCAGAACTGAAAATCACTCCTAGGATAATAGAAGGATACAAAGCAATAATGAGGAGGATCTAGTTGATTTTCAGCAACACACATGCACACACAAGAATTCAAAGACAAAAAGTTATGATGGGAGAACTTTGACAGTCGTGTAACTAAATTAGAGGTTCTTAAGCTTTTTTTGTATCATGGAGCCCTTTGTCAGTCTGGCAAAGCCTATGGGACCCTTCTCAGAATCATTTTTAAATACACAAAACAGAATTATAGGATTATGAAGGAAATCAATTGTGTTGAAATACAGTAATCATTTTTTTTCTTTTAAGTTCACAGACCTGGAGTTAAGAACCCCTGAACTATCAAGAGATGAAAGATTGATGCCCTATGTGCTCCATTGCTATCTGTGGAATGTCAAGAAACCAAGAGTCATAGCAGATTGTTTGAGCTGCAAAGGACCATAGACGTCATCCAATTCAACCTCCTCACTTTATGGCTGAGAAAATTTTACAGCTCAGAGAGGTTACAGTCACACAGTTATTAAGGAGCAGAGGTAAGAGTCAAGTCAAGTCACTGCACCAGACGAAGCAGTCTTTCCACTGTGTCATTCTGTCCCTCCAGGAAGGCACATCCCTCCCCCAGCACATTGAATATACCACTTGAAAAGGATTTATGGGAAAATATGGAAAAGAGCCACATAAGATGAAGGGATTTAAATGGGCTGCACTGGAGGAGAAAATATCTACATTGATGAGACAACAGAGCTCTCAAAGTATAAAGAATAAAAATGGTACATATTTATTTTTATTTATGTTATGCCATATGCTGTATATATTTACATACATACTTGTGTCCTCCATTACAGTGTAAATAAACTCCTTGTGTGTAGGGATGGATATACTCTTTGTACTTTTATCTCCAGCACCTAAGATTCCTGGGAATCTGGTTTCAAATTCTATGTTTCTCAAGAGGAAGAAATAGAGAAGAGAGGGAGGGAGGAAGGAAGGGGAGGGAGGGAGGGAGGGAGGGAGGGAGGGAGGAAATAGCATCTATTAAGAACCTGCCATGTGGGGTGACTAGGTGGTGCAGTGAATAGGACACCAACCCTGGAGTCAGGAGAACCTGAGTTCAAATCTGGACTCAGACACTTAACACAAAAACTAGCCATGTACCTTGGGCAAGTCACTTAACTCCAAAAAGCAAAAACCTACTACATAGTGCCAGGCACTGTGCTAAATGCTTTACAAATATCATTTCACATGATCTTCACAACAATCCTGAGACATAGGTGCTGTTCTTATCTCTATTTGGCAGTTGAGGAAATTGAGGCAGACAGGGGATAAATAACTTGCCTCAGCTCACACAACCAGTAAATGTCTGAGGATGAATTTAAACTTCAGACTTCCTGACTCCGAGCCCAGGCTTTATCCACTGTACATAATAGATGCTTTATAAATATTTGTAGATCAGCTGATCATATGGACCTCAGAGAACATAAGGAAGCAGTAGAGCTGGAAGTTGGGTGTTCAGCCCTCCGTTCCAGTGCTCTTTTGCCTTCACTACAGCCTTTAGATAAGAGCTCAGTATCATTTTTCATAAGTATCTTTCACATACTTGAGCAGTGGCCACAGTGGAAATTATTATTTTCTGTGACCCTGGGCAAGTGATTTAACCTCTGCCTCAGTGTCCTTCATCTATAAAATGGGGATAACAATAGCACCAATCTCCCAGAGTTATTGTAAGGATCAAATGAAACAATATTTGTAAGGTATTCTGAAAACCTTAAATCGCTGTGTTAATGTGATGAAGGAGGAGGAAGAGTAGTAGGAGGAGGAGAATTTTAATTGACCTGTGGTTTTATAGACAAAGAGAACTTCTAATGAAGAAATTCTTTCCATCAAAGCAGATCAAGACTAGCTCTGCAACTTGAAATTTTATGTAATTACTTTGGGAACCAAGAGGTTAAGTAACTTACCTGGGGTCCCATAATCAATATGTATTCAAAGCAGAGCCTAAGCTCTCGTCTCTCTGACTCCAGTGCTCGCTCTCACACCAGTTTCCTCTCTGACTCCAGTGCTCGCTCTCACACCAGTTTCCTCTTTCTTGAAGGATGCAGCATGGAGAGCTTTGCTATAGGAAGGAGGAATACTGTGGGATTGGAAACTAAGCTAACTCTACTCCACCCCTCTCAGGAGATTCAGTGAGAAAGTACCTGGAATAGTTCCTAGGAAGAAGGAGATCTAAGCTTAGAGAGTGAGTTAAAGTGGATGTCTAGGATGCTATTTCCAGCTAACTATATGGGGATAACAGGGAGCTGATGACCAGGGGCCCCAGAAGCTCTGAACTGAGACAAACCAAACCTAGCCTTAGGCTATGAGGGCTCAGAGGGTCAGTCTTTTCTCACTGGCTGTTGCCCCTTCCTGGAGTTGCTCCAGGAAGATCTCCCAATATACTCATGGTTTCCCCCAGTTCTGAGATATATAAGAAACTCATGCAAATTTTTAAGAATAAGAGCCATTCCCCAGCTGAAAAATTGCTGCAGGAAACAAATGGGAAATTCACAAGGGATGAATTCTAAAGTATCCACAGCAATGAAGGAAGCACTCCAAATCATTAAGAGAAATGCTAATTAAAACAACACTAAGATTCCACATCATTCACATTGGATTGACAAAGTTGAACAAAAAAAAGAAAGATAATTGTTGGAGGATGAAAGAGGCACACCAATGTAACTCAATACTGAATGGCCAACTAACTCCCTGTAAGGCCTGCAAAATCTGAGTAACTGTTGGTGGTGCTGCAAATTAGTCCAGATATTCTGGAAAGCAATCTGGAACTATTCCCAGAGCCATTAAACTATGCATACTCTTTGACCTAATGAAGAAAATACACCTATTAGGACAATACCTCAAACATGGAAAGAGGAAAAGACCTATATGTACAAAAATATTTATTGCAGTTCTATTTTGTGGAGACAAAGAACTGGAAACCAAGGGGTGCCCACCAATTAAGGAATGACTGAACATATTAGTATATTCAAAGGTAAGGGATTATTGTGGTGTTATAAGAAACGATGAAGGGGATAGTTTTAGAGAAACCAAGGAAGACTTATATATACGGGTACAGAGGGAAGGGAGCAGAACCTGTCATACTATAAGTTTCTCCAATTGAACCATTTTAAGGATGTTAGCACTCTTCTCGATGCACTAATTAACCATAATTCCAGAGGACTAATGATGAAAAATGCTCTCCACCTCCTGACAGAAAGACTATAGACTAAATGTACAGAATGAGAAACACATTTTTCCCCCTGACCAATATGGGAATTTATTTTGCTCACTTCTGCATGTTTATTAGTCAAGGTTTTTGTAAGGGAGAATGAACATGCCAGATAAGGAAAATAAATGCTTTTTCAATTTAACTTTAAAAGATGAGAAGAAAGGGTGAAGCCAAAGTGGTGGAGTAGGGGCAGGGACTTGCTTGAGCTCTTCCCAAACCCCTCCAAATACCTGTAAAAAATTACTCCAGACAAGTTCTAGAGCAGCAGAACCCACAAAAAGACAGAATGAAGCAAATTTCCAGACCAAGACAACCTGGAAAGTCAACAGGAAGGGTCTGTTGCACCAGGTTAAGAAAGGAGCACAGTCCAGCACAGGCCATGCCAGTACAAACTGGGCCTCAGCAAACCTAGTGCAGGACTCAGGGGACTGAATCACTGGCAGCTGAGGCAGTTTCCAGACTTCTCAACCCACAAATGCCAAAGACAACTTAGAAAGTCAGTAGGAAAGGTCTGTTGGACCTGGGTGAGAGAGGAGCACAGTCTAACCCTGACCCCAGCAAACCAGGAACAGACCTTGGGAGTGACTAAATCAGCAACACCTATTGTTTCCAGAGCTCTCTGCTCGAAGATGGCAAGGGGATAGAACGATTGGTCAGAAGGAGATACAGGCATCTCTTTGCTAGCACTGAAGCAGGATTCTGTTGCTTTGTCCATGCTTGGATCTGGGTGGCAGTCCTGGTGAGGAGTACTGGCATAGCAGAGTTTGTGGCAGCAGTGGAAAGGGAAATCTCCTCACAGTCCAGGGCAGAAAAGAGTGCTTGCAGTCACTCACAGACCAAAGCATGGGCCAGTAAACACCTCTCCTTAGATCTACTGGCTAGAAAGAACTGAAAATGTACAGATCCCTAGAAGTATCTCTGAAAACAGCTGCACAAAACCCCTGAAGCTCGAGACAGTATGCCCTCCACACTGGAAGTAGAGCCCTACCTTAACAAAGAGTTTAAAAGCCAAGAAATGGGCTGGGAAATGCACAAACAAGAGAATAAAATCAGACGATAGAATCTTACTTTGGTGACAAGGAAGATCAAAACACGCGTTCAGAAGAAGACAACAAAGTCAACGCTCCTATATTCAAAGCCTCCAAGAAAAACATTAATTGGCTTCAGGTCATGGAAGAGCTTACAAAGGATTTTGAAAATCAAGTAAGAGAAGTAGGGGGAAAAGTGGGAAGAGAAATGAGAGTGATGCAAAAAAATCATGAAAAAAGAGTCAATAGCTTGCTAAAGGAGATCCTCCAAAAAAAAAACTGAACCAAATAATACCTTAACAAACCAAAATGACCAAAGAGATCCAAAAAGTCAATGAGGAGACATATGCCTTAAAAAATAGAATTGGACAAATGGAAAAGGGGGTCCAAAAGCTCACTGAAGAAAATAATTCTTTAAAAATTAGAATGGAGAAAATGGAAGTTAATGACTCTATGAGAAATCAAGAAATTATAAAACAAAACCAAAAGAATGAAAAAATAGAAGACAATGCAAAATATCTCATTAGAAAAACAACTGACCTGGAAAATAGATCTAGGAGAGATAATTTAAAAATTATTGGACTACCTGAAAGCCATGATCAAAAAAATGTCTAGGGGTGTCTAGGTGGCACAGTGAATAGAGCACTGGCCCTAAAGTCAGGAGGACCTGAGTTCAAATCTGGCCTCAGACACTTAACACTTACTAGCATTGTGACCTTGTGCAAGTCACTTAACCCCAACTGCCCTGCCTTCCACCCTCAAAAAAAGTCTAGACATCATATTTCAAGAAATAATCAAGAAAACTGCCCTGATATTCTAGAACCAGAGGGTAAAATAAAAATTGAAATAATCCACCAATCAACTACTGAAAGAGAATCTAAAATGTAAACTCCCAATAATATTATAGCCAAATTCCAGGGTTCCCAGGACAAGGAGAAAATATTACATGCAGCCAGAAAGAAACAACTCAAGTATTGTGGAACCATGATCAGGATAACACAAGATTTAGCCATTTTTACACTAAGAGAATGGCGGGATTAAAATATGATATTCTGGAGGGTAAAGGAGCTAGGATCACAACCAAAAATCACCTACCCAGCAAAACTGAGTGTGATCCATGAGAGGAAAAAATTTATATTCCATGAGGTAGAGGAATTTAATGAATTCTTGAGAAAAGATAAGAACTAAATAAAAAATTTGAATTTCAAATACAAGAATCAAGAGAAGCATGAAAAGATGAACAGGAAAGAGAAATCATTAAGGACTTATTAAAGATGAACTATTTACATTCCTACATGGAAAGATATGTGTAACTCATGAAGAGGGGGAAAGTGAGAGGGAATGAGCCAACCTTACTCTCGTCAGATTTGGCTTAATATATGTTATTCCATATACACAGAATTGGGTATAGAAATCTATCTTACTTACAGGAAAGTAGGGGGGAAGGGAATGGGAGGGGTGAAATAGAATCAAGGGCAGAATGGGGGAGGGGAGTAATCAGAACAAAAACTTTTGAGGAGGGACGGGGTGAAAGGAAAGAATAGAATAAATGGGGGGGGGATAGGATCGAGGGAAATATAGTTAGTCTTCTACAATGTGACTATTATGGAAGTGTTTTGCATGACTACACATGTATAACCTATATCAAATTGTTTGCTTTCTCAATGAAAGTGAGTGGGGAGGGAGGAAAGGAAAGAATTTGGAACTCAAAGTTTTAAAAATGAATGTTAAAAATTGGTTTTAACTAGGAAATAAGATACATAGGCAATGGGGTATATAGAAAGCTATCTTACCCTACAGAAAAATAGAAGGGGAAGGGGATAAGAGAAGGGAGGGTAGGCGATAGAAGGGAAGGCAAATTAGGGGAAGGGGTAATCAGAAGCAAAACACTTTTGAGCAGGGACAGGGTGACAGGAGAGAGAGAATAGAATAAATGGGAGCAGGAGAAATAGGATGGAGGGGAAAACAGCAATAGTAAATGTGGAAAAAAAATTGAAGCAAGTTTCTCTGAAAAAGGCCTCGTTTCTCTAATATATAGAGAACTGTGTCAAATTTATAAAAATAAGTCATTTCCCAACTGATAAATGATCAAATAATATAATCAGTTTTCAGATGATGTAATTAATGCTATCTGTAGCCATATGAAAGAATATTCTAACTCACTCTTGATTGGAGAAATTCAAGTTAAAACAATTCTGAGGTACCACCTCATACCTATTAGATTAGACAATTGGACAGAAAAGGTGAAGGACAAATGTTGGAGGGGATGTGGGGAAAATGAGACATTAATGTACTGTTGTCAGAGTTGTGAATTGATTAAACCATTCCATAGAGCAATTTGGACCTATGCCCAAAGGGTTATCAAACCATACATACCTTTTGACCTAGCAATACAGCCACTAGATCTATATCTCAAAAGAGATTAAAAAAAAGGAAAAGGACCTATATGTACAAAAATATTTATAGCAACTCTTTTCTGGTGGCAAAGAATTAGAAATTGGAAAATTGGGATTAGAAATTCACATGAATTGGTGAATGGCTGAATAAGTTTGGTATGTAATTATGATGAAATACTATTACATTATAAGAAATTATGAGCAGGGTGCTCTCAGAAAAACCTAGAAAGACTTACATGGGATGAGGAAAAATGAAATGTACTGGGTACAAAGTAACAACAATGTTATAGTATGGGGGCAGCCAGGTAGCACAGAGAGTAAGAGCACCGGCTCCAGTGTTGAGAAGACCTGGAGATCAAATCCCGGGCTCAGACACTTAGCACCCACCCAGAAACACCTGGCCATGTAACCTTGAGCAAGTTACTTCACCCCAATTGCTTAGGGGCGGCCAGGTGGCTCAGCGAGTAAGAGTACCAGCTCCAGTGTCGGGATGACCTGGATCAAATCCAGGCTCAGATACTCAGCACCACACCCAGAAATAACTGGCCGTGTAACCTTGAGCAAGTTACTTAACCCCGATTGCTTTAAAAAAAAAAAGTTATAGGATAATCAGCTGTGAATGACTTAGCTACTCTTAGCAAGAGAGAGAGAATCCTTGTAGCTTCCAAAGAAGTTTACACTCTATCTCCCCTAGAAAGACACATATTTTGGCTACCACTAATTGGCATTGAGGGGGCAGGGTTTACATCTGCCTTGTTTCTGGACAGCTTTGGCTGGCTTATAAAGGGTTCTGTGTAAACTCCTGACTTGCCAGAATTCACACAGGGTTCTAAGACAGCTCACCTGGCTCATTCCCAGACTCTACTGAGAGAAGCAGGAAGTATGGTCTCAAGAAGATAGCTCTGCAGGAAAAAAAAAGCATGAAAAGGGCAGCTAGGTGGCACAGTGAATAGAGCACCAGCCCTAGAGTCAGGAGGACATGAGTTCAAATCTGAACTCAGACACTTAACACTTACTAGCCATGTTACCTTGGGCAAGTCACTTAATCCCAATTGCCCTACCTTTCCCCTTCCAAAAAGCAAAAAAAAAAAAGCATGAAAGCCACTTGCATTAGCATAATGCTTTATAATTTTCAAAGCCTTTCAAAGTCATTATCTCATAGCTTATGTAGAAGAAAAGCACCAAAGTTAGCCTAAGACTTGGGTTTTGTATCTGGATGACCTTGGCCAAATCTGCTAGGCTTTCCTCTTCCATAAATTGAAGCCATTGGAGTCAATAATCTCTAAGTTTCCTTTCAACAATAAATCTTCAATCCCGTGCTCCTTCTGTCCTGTGCCTTTGAGAGAGATGGGTTAGAACTTGTTGTTTAGCTGTTTTCAGTCATGCCCAACTCTTTGTGACCCTGTTTGGGGTTTTCTTCTCATAGATACCAGAGCAGTTTGCTACTTCTTTCTCCAGCTCCTTTTACAGATGAGGAAACTGAGGCAGAGTTCAGTGACTTGACCAGGCTCATACAGCTAGTATGTTTCTGAAGCTGGATTTGAACGCAGGCCCTCCTGAATGCTCTACCTACCAGGCCACCAAGCTGCCTGGGGATAGGTCTTGTTGGTGGTCAGTCATTTTTCCAATTGTGTCTGACTCTTCATGACTTGATTTGACATTTTCATGGCAGAGATACTGCAATGGTTTGCCATTTCCTTCTCTAGCTCATTTTACAGATGAGGAAACTGAGGCAAACAGGGTAAGTGACTTGCCCAGGGTCATGCAACTAGTAAGTATCTGAGGCTGTATTTGAACTCAGGAAGAAGACTCTTCATGCCTCCAGACCCAGTACTCTATCCACTACACTACCTAGCTGCTCCAATGGGACAGCTCTTACTGTCTTCATTTTACAGATAAGGAAACAGACTGCCAGCATAAGGTAGGTGACTTGCTCACAGTCACGTGGCCACTGAGTGGCAGAATCAGGACGAAATGCAGGTCTTCTGACTCCTAGGTCAGTTTTCTTTCCACTGTCTCCTGCTGCCTCATCTTAGTGCTGAACTTCTGAGCCTGTCTTGTCTCGGCCTACACAACAGAGGATGTCTCCATTGTTCACTTTGCTCATTCCTCTCTCCTCTCAAAGGCAGCCTTCCTCCAACCAAAGCACACTCTGCTCTGCTGCTACAGTCCTGTTGATGAAACATCAGCCATGAATTCTATGCCAACTATTTGGGTTTCAACACCATGTGGAAGTAATGGGGGTGGGGAATGAACAAAGCAGTCTTGTCTTGTTTTCCAAAATTCCCTCGTCATTGTACTCTTTGCCTGATTCTGCACATAATTCCTGATGCCCCTTGGCCAAGATCAACTCTTCCCGTAGCTGGCTTCACAGACATGTGTGGTCATGCCAAGATGTGAGAGTAAAATAGCATCCCATTCCCGCAGAGGATGGGCCTAAATTTTTCTCCTTGTCTAGAAGCTTCCCCAGAGCTTGGTTACTATATTCTGGTCCAAATACAGTCACCAGAGACTGCTGATGCCCTGAAGATAGGGGAGGTTGGCAGTAGTCATCTTTCTAGAATTTCCAATTAAGTCTTAGACAAAGGAAAGCAAATTGGAAGGTGACTGACAGGGTGTGTGAAAAATACTATCCAAATGGAGGAATTATGAACAGAGAGAGAAATCTATTGGATTTTTGTTTAATTGGGTCCCTATCATTTTGATCCTGCCAGTTGTGGTACAATGGGAAGAGCACTGGATTTAAATCTAAACACCTGAATTCAAATCCTGGTTCTGCTACCAGTATGACTTTAGGAGAATCACCAAATATCTCTGGGCCTCAGTTTCCTGACCTGTAAAATGAGAAAATTGAATTAGATCATCTCTTAAGTCTCAATTAGCCCTAATGCCTCTCCTAATGTCTATAGTGAAAAAAATTCAGAGGCAGGCATTCTAGTTATTTACCAAAAATCCCTTGCAGTCAGGTTGCAATGCAGCATGACTCCTTCTCTCAACTTTCCCAACAGTGTAATAGCATTTTAATATGTGAGCCCTTGGCAACATACAGGAAAACATGCAGAGACAGAGCTGCACCCTGAGGGGCTCATAACCAATTCAGACAGGTTGCTGACTAGAGAAAGTCCATTCAGATAGAAAAAGAAGTCACTGGAATTCTTGCCTTAATTCAAATCCAAGTGAATTGACATGGTTTTAAGCTGACTTCTTGGGTGAGTGGCTCTTCTTATCTTAATCAGGGTCAGTCCCCACATTCCCAGGGCTTCAGCTTTACAAGGACACTAACTTATGACATCATGCCTAGGCCATTTTAATAATGATGATGATTCCTTAAACCAATCTACTTTTCATGCAAAAATCATCTCAAGAGGTTTCTAAGAATAATTTTTTTTTTCCCAATTTAAAGGTGAAATAATTACATACATCTTGAGAGGTTGGAGAAGTTCTACATTTTTTTTTAGCAATGACTAATTTAAATCCCAAAGAAGTCAAACACAGAAAGGAAGGTCCCACATATGGTAAAAATTCATAGCAGCCCCTTTTATTGTGGGAAACAAAATAATTGGAAACAAAGTAGATCCTCATCAAAAGGAGAATGACTAGGGGTGGCTAGGCTAGATGGCGCAGTGAATAGAGCACTAGCCCTGGAGTCAGGAGTTCAAATCCAGCCTCAGACACAACACAAAGCTAGCCATGTGACCTTGGGAAAGTCACTTAACCCCAAGTGACCTACCTTCCCCCTCCATAAAGCAAAAAAGAGAGAGAGAGAGAAAGAATGGCTAAACAAGTTATGATGCATGAACACAATGCCACAAGAATTACTCATTATAATTACTGTGAAGACTACAGAAAATCATAGGGAGACATATGAACTCATGAAAGTACAACAGAATGAAGAAAACAATATATATGATTATAAAGATGTCAAGGAAAAGAACAACAAAATCCCCAGAAAGCTGCACAATTCTAGCGGTATAATTATAATTATCACTGAAGAAGAGATAAGAAAAGAGATGAGAAAAGAGATAAGAAAAGAGATGAGAAAAGAGATAAGAAAAGAGATGAGAAAAGAGATAAGAAAAGAGACAAGAAAAATCTCCGTGTCTTCTTTGCCGAAGAAAGGGAGCACTAGAGTGAAATGCTGCACATACCAACCGTGCATTGTGGAAGTATTGGTTAGATTTGCTGAACTGCTTGTTTTCCCTTTCTTTTTTATTCTTTGCTACAATGCAAAATCTATCATTATGTAGAGAAGAAGCTTTAGATATGAAAGGAATGTAAAAACAAAAGATATACACAATTTCAAAAACATCCATGACTAATTTTAACCAAAATCAATTAAGAACACGCCTCTATAGCATAAAAAGCCTAGTCTCTTCATGGGCTGCCCGTGATCTCCACCAGCAATATCCTCGTACTCTGTGTCTTCTTCTTTTTCCTCTGTTTTGGCTTTAGAGCAAGAAATACTTGACTAAGTCAAATGGGCCTTAGCTGTGTTCCTGGAACAGGACATTCACTCTCATGCCTCTGTGGCTTTTCCTGGGCAGGGCCCCCACACCTGAAATTCTCTCCTTCCTCCCCTCTGCCACTTAGAATCATTTAGAACACCATCAATTCTGCTGTAATTTCATTTTACTCCATTTTGTTCCAACTCACTTGATTATGGGAATTTCCATAGTATTTCTTCCACAAGAAACAGAAACATGGTCTCAAGAAAGAACAAAAAGATGGGAATCTGTTCCACTTCACAACTATTTGCTGGCTATAACCCTTTCACCCACTTCCACAGGCAAATTTAAGGACTTTTCAGGTAAAGTGCCAAGTTTACTGTATATTTTATGGTGCAGGAAGAGCTGTGGGCAAGAGAAGAACAGGACCACACATACAGGGCCACCACCCTCCACCATGGCCAGGACTCAGAGTTGGGTCTGCCCAACTTGCACAACGCAGCCCCAGACTGATGGGAACCAAAGTGCAGCCTCAGACTGTAGATGCTGCCGCTCTTACAGTGGCATTGATGCATTTGTTAAGCACGTGATGTGTATGAAACTGCTGTCAGGGGTTTTTTTGTTGTATTAGGTTCCTCCTTTTTTTAACACTGATAAAGTTTTGGAACATTGTATCCCTAGATCCATTTTCCCTATAAACCCTGTGGTTTTCACTGTGTGATTTTGCATAGTGCAGTACTTTTGGTGAACACCTCTGTGATAGTAGTAATCCTTCCTTCAAAGCTTAACTCAGGTATTATGTCCTTCCTACAGTCTTTCCCTCATTTCCCCTGGTCTTTAGTGTTCTCTCTCCTTCAAATTATCTTTGTTCATTTATCAGTCATGTCCAGCTCTCTATAATCCCATTTGGGGTTTTCTTGGCAAAAATGCCTGAGTGGTTTGCCGTTTCCTTCTTCATTTCATTTTACAGATGGGGAAACTGAGGCAAACAGGGTGAAGCGAGTTGCCCAGGGTCATGTAGGCTAGTTAGTGTCTGAGGCTAGATTTGAATTCAGGAAGATGAGTCTTCCTGACTGCAGGCCTGGCATTCTACCCACTATGCCTCAAGCTCAATTACAAGAATTGAGGAGAGAAGGAGTAGTAGGGAAAAAAAAAAGTAGAGACATAAAGGGCAAGCAGCTTTTTCAAGTGGTTTGTCAGGAAATGACTGGAGAAAAATGAGACTGTACCAACATGGGCTAGAAGAGTCAAGGGCAGACTTACTTAGGAACTGGGGAGACCTGAGCACCTTTAGGATGTGAGAGAAGGAAAAGTCGTTTCCAGAAGTAGCTATTTAACTCCATGGTTACCATTCTAAGGCTCAGGAAGAGCAATTCCAGAAGTCCCCTAGAGACTTAAGAAAAGAACTAAACATAAAAGAAGGGAAATTTGGAATCAGGCTAGACAAGGTAGCAAACTGATAGAGGAGATCACTGGGTATGCCAACCCACAGTCTACAGGAGGAGCCACCCATACCTGGGATGGAACAGTTGTGTCAAAAGTCCCTGGGAATGATGCTGAGCTAAAAAAAAAAAAAGGATTTATTTACCTTTAGGTGAAGAACATACCATGCAAACTGCAGTAAGGCAGGAGACCCAGTGCAGTAAAATAGAAAGGATTTGGATTTGAACCCTTACTATGTTTCTATGGAACCATGGGCAAATGAACTTAATCTTTCTGAACCCCAGGTTACCCATCTGTAAATGAAGAGGATGGATGGATTAAATGACCCTATGATCTTTCAAGTCTCTTCCAGCTCCAAATCCCATGAACCTACCAATCTAGTGGACTGTGTCACTGTATTCTCTTAATCTTTGGGCATCATTTCAAGCTTTCATTTCTTCTATATGGCATGACCTCTGGAAAGAACATTATACAAGTGAGGTTCTAGGCTCAATGGGCAAAGCAGCTATTTTATTTCTTGACTGAGTTGAAGGAAATTATTTCAATTACGGGGGATTTTATGTAAGTACCTGTAAAAACCACAAGATTGTAGGATTATAGATTGAGTCAGAAGGGAATTCAGAAGTCATCTAGTTACATATTCTTCATTTTACAGATGAGGACACTGAGACCCATAGAGGTGCAATAGCTTGCCCATGATCTCATAGGTAGTGAGTGGAAGAGCTGGAATCTGAATCCTGTTCTCCTGACTCTGGATTCCAAAGTCATCCCACCATACTAAGTTTCCTCTCAGTTAAATGCATTTCAATAAATTTTTATGGTTAAACATCTACTTTGCTCAAGGCACTTTGATCAGCCATTGCTGTGACAGACAAAGTTAAAAAACAGTGTCTTCCCTCAAGGGCATTCTACTTGGGGGGGAGGGGTGTGAGAGGGGGTGTCACTGTATAAGCAAATAAGTAAGTACTAGATGATTTGAGGGCAGCTAGTAACTGAGTGGATAGAGTGTGGAGCCTGGAGTCAGGAAGACCTGAGTTAAAATCCAACCTCAGGCATTTACTAGATGTGTGACCTTGTGCAAGTCACTTAACCTTGTTTGCCTCGGTTTCCTCATCTGTTTCTCTTTTGGCAATTTCAACTCTTATTTTTCATATTTAGTCACTTAGGAAGTATGTTCACTCTGTGATACCTCTGCAGCACTTCTCCCATCCATCCCTCACTTTCTATTTCTTTCGCTACCCCGCTACAGACCCTCACTCCAGCACACCTAGATTACATAATAGCCTCTTCATTGTCCTTCCTGACTCTAACAATGGTAAGCTTGAGACAACTAATACAGGCTTAAGAAAGCCTCAGAGTAAGAAGTTTCACCTACTCACTGTACAACTTCAAATTAGGACTTGATTTAGTGTTCTGTTGATTGTCTAGTCTTAAGAAAATGATGGAGAAAATTTTAATAATGCAAATTAAACTTAAAGATGTATCTTGAGAACCTTCCCTCTCCTCTGCCCAGAGATCCAGTTGTTAAACATTTACTATCATTCCTCTGAGTCTCTAATTTATCTGTCAAACTCTGCTAGGTTAGTCTTGCTTATATAAAGGTAAAGTCATACATTGCTGCCTGTCTCCCCCCAAAAAAATATTCAGTGAGTCCTGATTGAATTTTGTTTTTTGTCTCACTGCACAATATGACATCATTTCACTTTTCCAGGCATGTCCTTCCTTCTTCTCTTTGGATTTTATTATAATTATTATCATCATTCCTGGACTATACTATATAGCTCAGCAAAAATGCTGCTTCCCCACTGAAGTTTTCCCTGATCATTCTCTCTGAAAAAATGACATACCAGTGATCCTGAGATTATGGAATAAGATGTAACAAACTAGAAAAAATTTCCCCGGAATGAAACAAGAGAATTCAATAATGACCAGAAGAGAATTAAAAAAAACCATCACAAGGCAATTGTTATGGGGGAAAAAGGGACCGAAGACCATACCAACAAGTTTTTCTTGGCTCTTCCAACCCCAGGGCCTGCCCCTCTCCTGCAACCAACAGACACATTAGTTTGGACAGGGGATAAGGGAAGGAATGTTTGCTTGTCATCTGTCTCTTGATAGTATAATTGGTAATTGCAGGTTAGAGCAAGACAGGTTGGTAAAACTAAAGGAGAACCATTGGAGTTCAGTCATCCTTGTCAAATTGTCACTTACTTGTGTCTGGGCCCAGTGGCGTGACCTCCCAATGAGGAAAGACGATCGCCATCAAGGCTGCTGCCACAGTGAGCCCTGCTCGTCAACGGTTGTGTTTATCTCTTCGACAACATGACACCAGCTCAACTTTACTTAGTGGCAAATGGAGTACATCAGCCTGATAACATCTTTTAATACATAGAGACGTGTATTCCTTCAGGGCAGCTAGATGGCAAGGTGGTTAAAGTGCCAAGCTTCCAGTTGGGAAGACCTGAGTTCAAATGTGACCTCCAATGTTATCTGTGTGACCCTGGATAAGTCACTTAACCCTGTTTACCTCAGTTTCTTCAGCTGTAAAATGAGCTAGAGAAGGAAATGACAAACCACTCCAGGATCTTTAACAAGAAAACCCCAGATCGGGTCACAGAGTCTGACACGACTGAAAGAAATGAACAACGTGTCTACTCTCGGTGTTTCTCTTTACAGTCTCTTCTCCTTGAACCAATGGTATTGGTTTGTCATTTAGTAAAAGAGCTCCCCACTGATATCACCCAGCCACATGGTCTCCCCTATGGTACCATGTCAGATCAAGAAAAATATTTAAGCAAATTGTTTGGGGCAGCGACTATGCATTGCTCCCTCTAAGGAGGTCAAGATGAGGGTGTAGAACACAGAGCAATTCTTAGAAACAATGCCAGTCACAAGAACTGCAAAAGCTGAAATGTAATGGCATTATACAATGGGAGTGGCTTAGCAGTGCTTAGGAAAAAAATGACTAGTACTGGCACTAAAATGGAGCTGTAGCTATTAATGACTTCATTCAGGGATTTTGCTATCTGGGAGAACGTGCCTGTACTGTGAACTGAAACTTTAATTATGATGAACTTTGTATGCATTTCTGACCTTCAGAGATGGGTGTAAACACGCCAACAATCAGTATATGAACTTAACTGGCATGTATTTTATGATTTTGCCCTTTTTATTGCTAGAATGCATGGGGTCATATCCAATTCATTGACCTGCTCTTTCTCTGTTTTATTGATATAAACATTTAGAGATAAATTTTTCATTTGATCACTGCTTTTGCTGTATTCCATAGGCTTTTATATATTATTCATTATTGTTATTCTCTAATGAAATTAATGATTGTTTCCATGTATTCTAATAAAAAACAATTTATAGTCATATAAAAATGCTCTAAATAAGCTGACCAGAGAAATGCAAATTAAAACAACTTTGAGATATCATTTTATGCCTATTAGATTGGTTGAAATGATTGAAGAGGAAAGCAACAAATGTTGGAGGGGATGTGGAAAAATTAGGACACTAATTCACTATTAGTGGAACTGTTTTGGGAACCCTTTTGGAGAGCAATCTGGAATTATGCCCAATGAGTTATTAAGCTACTTATAGCCTTTGATCCAGCAATACTATTACTAAGTCTGTTTCCAAAGATTATCAGGGAAAAAGGAAAAGAACTTATATGTTCTAAAATATTTATAGCAGCTCTCTCCAGCAAAAAAAAAAAAAAACTGGAAATTGTGGGAATGTCTGTTAATTGTGGAATGACTTAAGTTGTGGTATATGATCATGATGGAATGTGCTATAAGAAATGATGAGCTCAATGATTTTAGAAAAACATGAATAGACTTGCATGAAATAATTAGTGAAATGAGTAGAACCAAGAGAATATTGTATATGGTAACAGCCATACTTTTTTAAGAACATCTAATCTACCTCCATCTACTGGTCACTAACAAAATCTTTGTAACTTATCAGGGGATATAATAAAATGGTCTAATATTTTGTGATTTTGTATGGTAGTGCCTTGAGTTGTCTTGTAGTTTCCTATTCTAAGCCAATTTTCAAATATGTAGCAAATTGCTTAAGATTCTCCTAAGTGATACAGAGAATGGGGACACCACGCTATATGCCTGAAGGAGGTACAGAGTTGGTATGATATCTTTGGAGTAGAGAGACATCCCTCATTTCTGCCTTAGGAGAGAAACACATATGGTTCCAGATTCTTTGTAAGTAGCTCTAGGGAGGATAAAGAGATTCTCTTGTAGACATGGAAAGGGAAGCTGACTCTTCCTCTAATGTCCCGCTTGACTCCTCAGAGACTTGAGGGAATTTCCCCTTGATTGAAATTGGGGTCCCTCTCTTGGCTGAATGAGATCTCAGTTCACTCCCATCTTTAAATATCCATTGCTGTTGGTATATGGCATATTCTAATTCTATGCGGTATATGGTATATTCTAATTCTAATATGGTATATTAGAATTCTGCAGAATTCTAATTTTTGTTCTTTATCAGCTTAGATAATAGGATTTACTTGCTATTCACTACACATGATAGGAAGGAGTCAAACTGTAGGGTATAAGCCTGGGTTTCCCTTTCTTTCTCTCTCAGGGTTTGGAACCTGGGAAATTAGCAACCTTGTTGTTTTTGAATCTAAAAAAATGTACTTCTAAACCAACAGCATTTAGAGATACAGACAAATATAACTCTATTCTGATATCCCCTCTCAGAGAACAAAATGCTCAGCCTTGTAGCCCCTTCTGCTCCTCTCCAGACAAGAGTCAAAGTCTCCTCTGAGGAAGAGTGGACAATATTCTAGAGACAGCTCTCCACAATATCCACATTTTTGACAACTTGTGAATATGCACATCTTCCATGGAACACACTCATCATACACTCTCTTTACCCAGCCCAGGAGTTGTAAAGATTTCCCCTGTTGTGATTAGTCAAATAGAATGTTCATCATCTTTGGTATGAATGATCCCTACTGGGCTATTTCTGGGGGCTGTGGACTGATATATTCATGCTGACTCATGGCACTTGCTATATAAAAGTTCACATTGGTCAATACTTACCATGTGGATCACTTCAGCCAAGAGCCATTAGTTCTGGCCAATGCCTGTGAATTTCTCAATTGATAAAAGCTCCATACCATCTCCCACATTAAAACCACTGCATGTTCTGTAGTCTGGGTATCCTGGGACCTGGGAATGACTGTATGGTAAATGTAGCATGGGTTTTTACATGTATTCTTTCCCTAAATAAGCAGCCTGATATGATCCATTAGCAATGAGCATGGTTGTGTATTCCATGGCTCATGTCCAATATCTGAGAAGTATAAGTGGTGAGATGGATATAAGATACCCCGCAGGCTAGGGGTTTGGGGAGGGGGGAAAGAGAGAGACAGAAAGACAGAGAGAGAGAGAGAGAGAGACAGAGACAGAGACAGAGAGAGACAGAGAGAGAAAGAGAGAGACAGAGAGAGAGAGGGACAGAGAGACAGAGAGAGAAAGGGAGAGAGACAGAGAGAGAGACAGAGATAGAGGGATGGAGAGAGAGAGAGGGAGGGATGGAGGGAGGGAGAAAGGGAAGGAGGGAGAGAGAGAGGGAGGGAGGGGGAGAGAGGGAGGAAGAGAGAGGGGGAGGGAAGGAGGAAAGGATGGAGGGAGGAAGAGAGGGAGGGAAAGAAAGAGCTCTTGATTTGTGTGTGTAGAAGAGCTTTATGGATCCTGGGGCAGAAGGGTTACCTGGAGAGTAGCCTTGAGCTCTGGATGAACAGCCCCCTGCCATGTTTGCAGAGTTTGGGGATTTCAAGGAGTGTTGATCTAAGTTAGCCCTTAGAGAAACCTAAGAGGAAGAGATTCCCTAAGCAGAAATTCTTAAGCTGAGATCTATGCATCTATGCATCCCTTGTGTAAATTCCAAGAGCTCCATGAACTTGGATGTGGGGGAGAGGGGGAAGGAGGGATTACAACTTTATTTACATATGATTGATTCTTCTGTAATCCTATGTGTGTTAATTTATGTATTGAAAAATATTCTGAAAAACATCTCGTAGGAATCACCATTCTGCTAAAAGGAGTCCATGACCCCCCAGAAGTTAAAATTTTCTGTCCCTGAAGCATGTGTTGGAAAGTACTGTGGTCTTAGGGTGACAGGAAGTAGAATGGAAGACATTGCTACTATGACCCCCATTGTACTGGGAAGAGTGCTTTGTACAACTGCCCCGACCTGGACTCCTAAGAAGTCTTGCTGTCTTCAGAAAACGTCTGAGATGAATAATAGGTCACTTGTTCCAAGGAGAAGATCATTGTGCAGATCTGGCTAGATCACCCTGTGACCAAGAGACTCCTGGGACATATAGTTGGTTGGGAAGTACCAAATATTGGGTCTGTAGAAATTCCAGAAATGAGAGGGAGCAATGGAAAGAATACAAGATTTTTAATAAGAAAAACACAAGTTCAAATTTTTCCCTGCTCAATATTTTCTATGTGATTTTAAGCTAGTCAATTTCCTTTAATGAGTTTCACTGTAAAATGAAGAGGTGGGACTAGAATCATTAATATTTCTTAAATCCTGGTCCACAAACTTGTTTTAAAAGATTTTAAAGATTCTGATGATTTTTAAGGATTTACATGTGAATATAATTAGTTTTCTTTGTGTTTTTTTTTTATTTTACACATTTAAAAACATTATTCTGAGGAGGGATATATAGGCTTTGCCAGATTGCTGAAGGGGTCCACAGCACGCACAGAAAAGGTTAGAACCCCCTGACCAGATGATCTCTATGTTCCTTCCAACTCCACATCCTGGAAACCAAGGTCATCTCTATGCTATGATGAGGCATGATGTAAGCCTTTTATAAAGACCAACCAAAATATTAGATTTTTAAACATTAAAATGTTTCTGAACTGACAGAAATCATTACATCACAATTGTTATCTTTCTAAGATTTGTCTAAGGAGAAAATTCTATTAGTGGTACTTTTTCTTGCCTTGTTGTTGTTGGGGGCATCTGCAAGTAGGTCCTAAGAATAGAAGTAAAGTCTGTGGAATGAAGCCAGTGATATAATTCCACATTTCTTTCTCCATTTCAGATTCTTCCTTCTTTGTTTTCTCCTTCCTTTCCTTCCTCCCCTATTCCTTCCTTCCTTCTTTCTTTCCTGCCTTCCTCCTTTCCTATCTTCCTTTTTTCCTTCCTTCCTTCTTTCCCTCCTTCCTCCCCTTCTGTGTGTGTGGGATCTATAAGTATCTTATTCACCAAAATCACATTTTCTAGTGAGTTCCCGCATAGCATTCTCTGCCAGAGAGCACTTATTTTCTCCATATTGTCCCTCCATTCCCCCAAATTCCCACACCAACTTCCTTTTGCTCAACAGAAAATCCATCCTATTATTATGATACAGTAATCATAGGTTCTGGCCAACTCCACCATTTTATATTTGCATGTTGTCTCTTTTGTATTAACGTTTTGTTTTGAGCTGCCAGTCCTTTCCAAATAACCTCCCTTCGTAGTATCTTCTTGAAAAAACAATAAAGCAACGTTATCCAATACATTGGTTACAACTAGTCGCACACATTATTTTTTTACCCTGAGACTTTACCACTTCTTAACAAAACAGAAAGAAGTACGTTTTACCCTCCGCCTTCTGGAAGCAATACTGACCATTGTATTTGACCTCGATCCTGTTTACTTTTAGTGTGTCTTCATTTACATTATTATAGCCCTTGTGTATGTCATTTGGGTTCTACATTCTTAGCTTAGCGTAAGTTTAGATAAGTCTCCTGTTTCTCAGACTTCTTGACATGAGTTCATTCCTTATGGTAGAGTAATATGCTATTACATTCCCATGCCACAATTTGTTCTGCCAACTCCAGTCATAGGATTATGGAATTGGAAGGGGCCTTTAAGGTCATCTAGTGGAACCCCTTCATTTTGCAGATGAAAACATTAAAGCCGAGAAGAGGTGATTTCTTTAACCTCAAATAGGTAGTTAAATAGGAGAGGTAGGATTTGAACCCAGGCCCTCTGGAGTAGTGCGTAGAGCACTGGGCTTAGAATCAGACTCTCCTTTAAGACACTTAGTAGCTCTGTGACCTTGGGCAAATCACTTCATCCTGTTTCTCTCAGTTTCCTCATCTATAAAATGAGCTTGAGAAGGAGATGGCAAACTACTTCAGTGTCTTTGCCAAGAAAACCCCAAATGGGGTCATGGAGAGTCAGATATGATTGCAACCTCTGATTCAAAAGGTAACACTCTTTCTACACCACCACTCTGAAAAGGACTCAATACCTATAGTAAACTTTACATTTTTAACTTCCTGAAAACAGCTCAAGAGAAAGTTTTGAGGTCTTTCAGATTTGTTCCAACCTTGAAAAAGTCAACACTAATAATGGTACTTAGTAATGAAAAGATAGAAAAGGAGTACTCTTTTTGGGGGCCTGTGTTGTGATACATATTCATTTAAGGAATTGGTTCCATCCTCAGATTGCTGCCTAGAACTCCTACTGGCCAAATTATTCTGGTTGTAGTAATGCCTTGACCCATCTTATATGCTATACCAGAAATGGTCAACTGTGAAAAGACGGAAAGTCAAGGTCAAAGCAAATTTGCAAAGAAAGTTATTATAAATAAATACATATGTATGTGTGTCTATGTGCATGTGGGTGTGTATGGGTGTGTATTTAGCGAGTTGACTGCTTAGCTCCCTTCCATCTACTAAATCTATGATCTTCTCCACTGGAAACAGCGATTAAAGATGTGGTGATTGACAGGTATTTTTTAATGTTCAAGGAAAATACAGATTGCTAGTACTGGGCTAAGGGATAAAAAAGAACATGTCCCTAGAAAACCAGCACTGGAAACAAAGGTCTTTGGTGAAACGTTTTCAATTCCTTTTACTACTAAAATAGAAGCTAGCAAGGCTTTGATGTGGATAAGTATCCTGGATCCAAATATTCTGCTTACTGAAAAGCCAGTAGTACCCATGGCACCTGCCAAAGTTCCACTGATCCCGGGTTAGTCCCAAGAGGAACCAAAGCTTGAGATTGATTCTAAGTCCACCAGCACATTCCACATCACTGCTCCCCACCTATTGCTTACATTGACTTCGATCACCATGTCCCCATATTACACAACTCTCATATCAATCCCTCTTCCATGTTGTGCCATCCTAATATTTTCATTGAGAGATATAGATAATTCAGAGTAAATGATGAGGACAAAAAAAACACAATAGAAATTCAGAAACAAAAGACATAAGAGTAATCCATAATTACTAGGAAAGGCTTAATTGGGCAAACAAAACTTCAGCTGAGTCTTGAGGACTAATAGGATTTGAATAGTCAGAATGGAGATTATGATCATATTCCAAATGAAAGGAAAACCATGAAAAAGGAGGGAAGATTAAAAAAAAGTTTGAGTTGTGTTTGGGGAACAATGACTTGACTAGTCTGGTGAGAACAGAGGATTGATGTTACAGAGTAATAGGAGTGATGAGAAAGATCATTTGGATCCATATTGCAGAAGATCTTGGATAAAAGAAGATGGGACTTGAATTTTACCTTCTAGATAGTGGGAGCTGTTAAACCTTCCTCAAGAAGGGTGTGATGTGATGTGATGGAAGCAGCATTTTTGGAAGATTACTCAGGCATAGCACAGTGGGTAGAGGATTGGCTCTAGATCTGCTCTCAATTTCTGCCTTTCATACATACTGGCTGTGTTATTACAAGTCACTCAACATTCTCAGTTCCACAGTCAGCTCACTGAGACTATAAATTATAGATGAGCTGGAGATGTACATTGGTAGAAGGAGTTTCCACACCAGGAATTCCTTACACCAGTGAAATTGCAGGATTAGAGTGGTGAGGGAGTGTTAAGGATTTGTTTGGAAGTCATGTGCTGCATGGATTGGAGAGGTGGAGGCTTAACAGGAAGATCAGTTAAGAGGAAACTGTACTAATATAAGGGCAGTCAGGGGGCAATGGATAGAGTGATAGGCCTGAAGTCAAGAAGACTCCTTTTTCTGGGTTCAAATCTGTTCTCAGATACTTACTAACTGTGCAGCCCTGGACAAGTCATTTAACCCTGTTTACCTTAGTTTCCTCCTCTGAAAAATGAAAATAGCAAACCACTCCATTACTATTGCCAAGAAAAACCCAAATGGGATCACAGAGTCAGACATGACTAAAATGACTAAACAAGTACTAATATAGGTGAGGTAGGCTAGAGCAGTTCTGACTGGCTCACAAGCATTGATTATCAAATTCTCAATGTGAGTCTTTACATCTCAGAAATCAGCAAAGGATATCAGTCAGAGCTTAATATATTACTCCTTTGGTTGTCTAAACTTAAGAAAGTAATAGAGGAAATGTTAACAATGCATGTTAAACCCCAAAGTTGTTCACCATTTACCGGCATGTTCAACATTTACCAGCATGTCACTGAATTGGGCATGAAAGGCCTGGAGTTGGTGGCAGTAGGAATCAAAGGAAGGGATACATTTCATGGATTCTATGGGAAAAGAATCAATAGGAACTGAAATGGAGTCCCGGAGACAGGGAAAAGTCAAAAAATGACTCCATGATCTTGAGCACGCGTGACGAGGAAAAGTGCAAGGGTAAGTCAGGAGAGGGGAGATAAGTTCAGAATCAGATGTATGGAGTTTGAGGTCCAGCAAGTGGGAATATCTAGAGGGTCAGTTACAAATGACTTTGCTATTCCCAGCAAGACAAAGATCTAAGACAGTTCTGAAGGACTTATGACAAAAAAATGCTATCCACCTCCAGAGAAAGAACTGCTGGGGTCTGAATGCAGATTGAAGCATATTGTTATTTTATGTTATTTTTTCTTGGGGGGGAGGGGAGGTTCCTCTGTGTTTTCTTTCACAACACGACTAATAAAGAAATATATTTTGCATGGGTGCACATGTATAACCTGTATCAAATTGCTTGCCTTCTCAGTGATGGGGGAGGTGAAGGAAAGAGGAAGAAAATTTGGAACTCAATATTGTAAAAACCACAAGTTAAAAATTTGTTTTTACATGTAATTGGGGGGAAAATAAAATACTTTCTGAAAAATAAAAAGAATTATCCAATAGATCACTGAAAAAGTCCTCAGTCTCTAAGAAGTGTCATGAGAATTGGAGTCCTATATTTCAGCAAAGACCCCATCAGTCCATATACTGTCACTGTTAGAATACATCACTTAATATAACACTTAGGATAAATTGTGCTATCTTCTCCCCACAGTAAAATAAAACTAATGGATCAGAAGACCATTGCCATTTAATTGTTTTGCATCTTTAATATAATAACATTACATTTAATAATATCTTAAAAGCCATTCTTTAATCAAGCACAACACACTGTAAAAATAAAATCAAGGCATTATTATCAATGATTCATCTGTCTCTTAAGTCTTATCTGTGTGTTGCTGAGCAAACTAGTTACAACAGTAAGACCAGAACATGTTATTTGTGGTATAACTGTTGCCTTTACTGGTTGTTTGGATACTTTCTAGATTGAGAAGTTAGTCTTGGTCTGTTTTGTTGTTGAGTCGTTTTTCAATCCTGTTCGATTCATAGTGACCCTTTTTTGGGTTTTCTTGGCAAAGATACTGCAGTGGTTTGCCATTTTCTTCTCCAGCTCATTTTACAAATGAGGAAACCAAGGCAAGTAAGTTTAAGTGACTTACCCAGGGTCACATAGCTAGCGTCTGAGGCCAGATTTTAACTCAGAAAGATGAGTCTTCCTGACTGCATGACCAAAACTCTATCCATTACACCACCTAACTGCCCTTTGGATAATGTTAAGCAGTAAAAAAAAAACCTCCAAATTTCCTCTCTAAACAAATTAACATGGAAAGGAAGAAAAACAGTGAGCTAGGTCCCTCATTTATAAAACAAGGTGGTTGGAGTAGATCATGTTGAGGTCTCCTCCAGGTCTGAGGTTATGTGCTCTCTCTCTTTGACTAGTAGCTTGGCATCTACTTTTCCTTCTCCTTAACATTGAGCTCACAATAATAAACAACATGACACCCAGAAATTCAATTAAGTTTTTTTTTGCCGGAGAAACAGGGATATAGAGGAACAACATATATTTCCTAGATTATGACATGCAATTGGAGGGTAGCCACACTGACTTAGAAAATCAGTATTTGGACAGAGTCTTGACTTTGAATCAAAATGTAAGAGTTTAAACTCCATCTCTGACACTGTTTTCCCCTGGTCAGCTGGGTCAGCCTCCATTTCCTCACCAGTAAAACAGGGACAGGAGGCGTGGGATAGAAGGAAAGATACTGCATTTGAAGGAAGACCTCTGCCTTTTTACCTCTCTCACTTATCACTTGTGTGTTCCTGGACAAGTCACATCAGATGAGTTTCACTTCATCTAAAAAATCAACTCAAATGGTCTGTCTTCTGAACTGGGCAAGGGTTACACTCCTACCACAACCTCCAAAGTTTCTGAAAGTTCTAAATGCATGACTTCATTGCCACACAAGCCATCCATCTCCTTCACATCAGTATTCTCCTGATGATGTCATATGCCATAAATCCTGGAACACTACAGCTTTAGAAGAATCACAGAATTCTTCTGTGAAGATTCAGAAGAACTCAGGATGTTAAAGGACAATTGAAAAATGCATGGTAAATTAGAATTAATTTTAAGTCAGACATTAAGTCAGATTTTTTTCATCTTGATGGCAGTGAAATTAACAAAAATAATCATTAATACAAAATGAACTCATGAAAATAAACAATAATATGCAAGAACCATAGTTTTCACTAGTGTGTAACATTCTCAAGAGTCTTTTAAGACAACGAATATTAAACACTTTAAATAAAAGAATGACATAGTTATTAACCGTATTTGGTGCTGTTGTCATTCATTTTACTGCAATCAATTAATACTTTTTTAATAACTATAGTACTTACTTCCCAGAAGGCTTTAAAAGATTAAAGTATTATCATATTATACCTATTAGTGTCATTACCTATATATTGGACAATAAGCTGAGCCTTAGATTGAAAATTAATAGATTGAATTGCACCACATTCTTGAAATTGCAAACACTTTCAACGACCTTTATGCTCTCCATTGCTACAAAAACCCATCTCTTTTCACACCAAGATTCTCTTGATGGTACTAGATGGCTATGGATATCGGAACACTAGAGCCTCAGAATTATCCTAACTTCAGATTACCCAAAGGAAAATCAAAAGATTCGTGGTGGGATTGGCACATGAGCAGTAATATAAAGGAAATCACCAAAACTACCTGAGACTAGAAAAGGAAGTGGGCCAGTATGTAATGAGAATGAGACATAACAAATGCATAGCCCAGACTTTTTACCACTTGCCATGGAATATAACAAAAAGCAGCTAGACCTATGATTCTGCCTAAAGAGAACTAGGAGAATAATTTATACTCTAACATCAATATTATTTTTTAAAAAACAAATAATTTTGAAGACTTGTATAAACTGGCTGAAAATGAACTGAAATAGAAGGGCAACTTATGCTGTAACATTGTAAAGACAAACGCTCTGAAAGCGACAAGAAAGGATCGACACAGTGGCCATCTGTGATTCCAGAGGATTGATGAGGAAGCTTTCTACCCATTTAGTAACAGAGAAATGATACATTCAGGGTACAGAAGGAGATGCATGCGTGTATGTATACATATATGTGTGGATTGCATATGTATACACATGCATATATACATATATTCTCATACATGTATGTATGTATGTATGTGGGGGGGGTTCATGCAATCCATGAGGGAATTTGTTTTGCTTGACTTTACATATTTTTTCACAGAGGATTTGCTTCTCTTTTTCTTTTTCCAATGAAGTGGAAGATAGGAGATAGCAAAAATGTATTTCAGTAATTTTTTTAACTTTTCATTTAGGTGCACATAGGTGGCACAGTGAATAGAGCATCAGCCCTGGAGTCAGGAGGACTTGAGTTCAAATCCAGCCTCACACACACTAGCTGTGTGACCTTGGGCAAGTTACTTAACCCGAAGTGCCTTGCCTTCCCCCCTCAAAAAAAAAACTAAATTTGTTTAGGAATACCTAAGCCTAGAGAAGAGAATTCTTAGAACAAGATAGCTTTCTTCAATTATTTAGAGGCTCTCTAAATTCAATTCTCTAATTAAATTAAATTATTAGAGATTTAGAGATTCTCTTAGAAGAGAGATTGGTCTTCTTTGTTTGGCCCAAAAAGGCAAAACTAAGAACAATGGATGAAATTCAATTCCATAACATTAATTGATTGATAATTTTAAGTAAACCATTATGCTAAGAACTTGCGATACAAAGACAGAAATGAAATAGTCCCTCTACTCAAAGAACTTCAATTTTCCTAGTGGAATACAGCATGTACAGATAAGGAAATAGAAAATAATTTCAGGAAATTTTCACTAAAAAATGGGATGTAGGAGGGAGAAAAAGAGAAGTGCTGTTGAGAAAAGTCTTTATGCCTAGAAGCAGTCATGTGGTGCAGTGGATAGGACACTGGACCTAGAGTCAGATTTGAAACCTGACTTCAAATATAGCCTCAGACACTGCATGACCATTGAGCAAGTGACTTAACTTCCAGCTACCTCAGGTTTCTCACTATAAAATAAGGACAATAATAGCACCTACCTCCCAATGTCATTCTGATGATTGAATGAGTTAGTATTTATAAAGGACTTAGTGCAATGTCTAGTAATAAATGCAGCTTTTCTTCCTTCCTTCCATGTGTAGGAGACAGGCTGAGCTGAGCCTTGAAGGGAGCTAGAGAATTTAAGAAGCAGAGTGGAGGGATGAGGAACAGTCTGCAAATCGTGGAGGCAGGAGACAGAAAGTCAAGTTCAAGGAACAGCGAGGAGGCCAATTTGGCTGGGAAGTCACAAGGTACAAAATTGGAGATGATGGAAGAAATTTTTTCCGAAAATTAGAGCTAGCAAAAAATAAAATAGGCTGCTTTAGGAAATAACAGGAAAATCTTCCCCTTTTTAGTGGAGGTCTTCAACTAAACAATGAATGAATCCAGTAAATAATACATCTATATTTATATCGGGAGTTCTTAACCTCCTTTGTGTCATGGATCCCTTGTCGGTTGGTGAAACTTATGAACTCCTTCTCAGAATGTTTTTAAAAATATTTTAAGGAAATACTAAAGACCAGTTAAAGGCTAGTGAAAATAAAGATGTAATTTTTTTTCTCTTTAATTTCATAGACTCCAGTAAACCCATTCACAGACTCTTAAGGTATTTATAGATTACAGGTTAAGAATCCCTGTTCTACATGGACTTGCTAATAAAGTCCTTTCCAACTCTAAGTTTCTTTAATTATATGATTCTATCTCTATAGTGATATATTGTGATACAGTGGGGAAAGTACTGGATTTTGAGTCAAAATACCTGGGTTCAAATCCTGGTCTTGCAACTTATTGTCTCTGTGGCTTAGGCCTTAGTTTCTTCATCTGTTAAAAGAGACAGTTAGATTTGCTGAAGGTCCCATCCAGTTCAAAATCAATGTTGCCATATGATTCAATCCTCTTTGGAGAATTTATGCAACAATATGAATAACAGTGACGCAGGATGAGAGGGGATGGATCTGTACTGGCAAAGCGAATATGCACAAAGAGATCACAAACTCATTGGAACACTGAAATCAACTTTTGGAAAAATACCGAAGGTGGAAAATAACTGGCTCCATTTTCATACGCTCTGAAATTAGCCACTCGGAATGAACTTAAACAGCTTTGGAACAGGCCATCTCATTGTATTTTCTCTTTTAAGCAGGTCTAAACAAAAGCAGACTCCTAGTTCTCTTTTTCTACTTCCTTGACATCACAGTGCGAGGCTGCCTGTCTGAAGGCCAGACAGAAAATGAGGTGTGTGTATGGACACATGCAACTAGTATTTCTCTCAATAACAAACACATGAATGGTTTCCAAGCTCCATCTATCATTTTTTGTTGTTATTGTTGTTAAAGTACACAGATACTAGGGACAGAAGATTCAAAGCACCCTTTTTTTCGACAATTAATTTTACCATAGATTCCTTTTCTTGTTCATTTCTTTCTCTGTTTTGAAACCAAGCATCCCTATCTTGCTGTGACATGGCCACTACAGACTCATCCTACCCCTGCAAAAAACAGGAGCTTTGCTCTGTTTCCAACCTGGAGCCTCCTTAGGCATCCTGATGGTTCTCTCTCTCTCTCTTTCTCTCTCTCTCTCTCTCTCTCTCTCTCTCTCTCTCTCTCTCTCTCTCTCTCTCTCTGTCTCTGTCTGTCT